>NW_004443994.1:1627010-1699369 GCF_000243295.1 Trichechus manatus latirostris
CAACTGGACCAGTAAGCAACATCATGATAAATGGAGAAAAGATTGAAGTTGTCAAGGATTTCATTTTACTTGGATCCACAATCAACACCCATGGAAGCGGCAGTCAAGAAATCAAAAGACGTGTTGCCTTGGGCAAATCTGCTGCAAAAGACCTCTTTAAAGTGCTGAAAAGCAAAGATGTCACCTTGAAGACTAAGGTGACCTGACCCAAGCCATGGTATTTTCAATTGCATCATATGCATACAAAAACTGGACGATGAATAAGGAAGACCAAAGAATTGATGCCTTTGAATTGTGGTGTTGGCAAAGAATACTGAATATACCATGGACTGCCAAAAGAACAAACAAATCTGTCTTGGAAGAAGTACAGCCAGAGTGCTCCTTAGAAGCAAGGATGGCGAGGCTATGTCTTAAATACTTTGGACATGTTGTCAGGAGAGATCAGTCCCTGGAGAAGGACATCATGCTTAGTGAAGTACGGGGTCAGTTAAAAAAGAGGGAGACCCTCAACAAGATGGATTGACACAGTGGTTGCAACAATGGCCTCAAGCATAACAACGATTGTGAGGATGGCGTAGGACCAGGCAGTGTTTCATTCTGTAGTACATAGGGTCACTATGAGTCAGAACTGACTTGACAGTACCTAACAACAACAACAACAACAACAGCACACCCAAATGAGGAATACTTTGCCTCCAAAATCCAAAGAGGTCCACAAGGTATTATGCCTCATTTTTAGTTGTAGGAGGGCTCGGATACAAAATTTATTCTTCACTTTAGAAGGAATATCTCAACATGGTCCTCAACACTGAACACCTAGAAGTTTCTCTGAGGTGGAAGGCACCTGAATTTTTGTTGGATTAATCTCCCTCCCTATAGCATGCAAATGTTTTACTATTAAGTCAAGTCATTGACACTTCTTCCTTGCTTGGTCCAATCAGCATAATATCATCAATCCATGCAACGTCTTGTGGAAGGGAAATGCAATCAAGCTCCCTGCAGACTAAATTATGACATAGGGCTGGAGAGTTTATATAATCTTGAGGTAGGACGATGAAGGTGTATTGCTGGCATTGCCAGCAGAAGAAAAACTGCTTCTGGTGGTCCTTCGAAACAGGTATGGAGAAAAAGGCATTAGTCAGATTGTACCTGCATGCCAGGTACCAGAAAATATATTAATTTACTCAAGCATTGAAACTACATCTGTAACAGTAGCTGCAATTGTAGTCACAACCTGGTTAAGTTTTCAATAATCACTGTCATTCTCCAAGATCCATTTGTTTTTTGCACAGGCGAAACAGGTGAGTTGATGAGGATGTGATGGGAATCACCACCTCTGCATCCTTCAAGTCTTTGATGGTGGCAGTAATCTCTGCAATCCTTCTAGGAA
This sequence comes from Trichechus manatus latirostris, assembly GCF_000243295.1. Taxonomy (NCBI): domain Eukaryota; kingdom Metazoa; phylum Chordata; class Mammalia; order Sirenia; family Trichechidae; genus Trichechus; species Trichechus manatus. The sequence continues at coordinate 1,628,401 of NW_004443994.1, forward strand.
TGTGGTGTTGCTTTTGATTTAGTATTTTCCTAGGTAGGGGTATTTCTAATGGCTTCCACTTGGCTTTTCCTACCATAATAGCCCTTACTCCACTTGTCAGAGATCCAATGTGGGATTTCTGCCACTTGCTGAGTGTATCTATTTCTTATGCATCCTGGAACTGGGGAAATCACTACATGATGAGTTTGAGGACCTACTATAGCCACTGTGAGACAAACTTGAGCTAGAACTCTATTAATAACCTGACTTCCATACCCCCGCACTCTGACTAGTAGGCCCCAGTGACACTTTGGATCTCTTGAAATTAGTGTCAGTTCAGAGCGAGTAATCCAGTAATCTTGGCAAAGTCTGGTTATTTCCTTTTCCCGAATGAACAGTCACTCTCATAAAAGGCCGTGGATCCCTTTGGGGAGGGCTGGGAGAAAAATTAATAGTATAAGTTTTGGGCACTGTAGTGGGGTCCTTCCTCAAGGGTACCCAGCCTCCCCTTCAGTGAGAGGCTATGACTCTCTATTCTAATAATTCAAATAAGAGTACTGTTCAGTTGACCTAGAATTTTTCAGCTTGTACGGATCAAGTTAATATTTAGATTTACTATCTATTTCACTCTAGGGGCACATGACTAAGTAGCCAACACCATAAGTCCATACGAGTCAGACTATTCTGGTTACTACTTTGACTCTGCTGTCCATTACTGTAACCACACCCACCTTGCCTTTGTTAATTGCATGTTGCCACTTGGCTTCTACTACCACAGGGTCCAATTAGCCCTATTGTGTTAGGTGTCTTAATTCAGTTAGGGCAGTTCCCACTGTCAAATCTGACTTCATAAAATAACAATCACAGCAGTCTTCAAGGATGCTGGGGCTCCCTTCACAAATTCATTCCTCACCATTGTGGTAAAAGGATGTCCTCTGGGCACTCCATCTATGCCTCTATGGGTCTAACCTGATAAATCCACTCTAACATGCCAATATTCCTAAGACTTTGGATACCTTCTTCTACAGTGTACAAAGGCAGGCTGGTACTTCAACTTGATTTAGTGTAGGCCACCACATAATCCATAAACTATTAGATCCTTTCCTAACCTCTTGAGCTGAAACATTGGATGAAGAATCTATGCTTAGTGGGCCCATATCAATAAACTCAGACTGAGACCTTCTTTATGTTCCTTGCACCATTATTCCACATCCTTAATAGCCATTCCCACACATATTCCCCAGGTTTGTGTTTCTATATATTTGAAAAGTCAAGCAGTTCTTTTGGAGTGTAGCATACCTCCTCCTCAGTCACACTTTGAACTTCACCTTTTGGGGCTCTCAGGGACCTAAGTTTAGTTATAGGTCTAGAAGCAAAAATGGGTGGTGGAAGTGTGTTCTGAGAAGATTTAGCAATGTTTTGTAAGGCATCTGCCTCAGGCGATGCCCCAGGCAATGACTCAGACAAAGGCTCTTCAGGCATAGATGCGTTTAATCTCAACAAATAGGGGTGGAAGGACTAATGGTTTTACTGGGGAGAGTAGCTTAGCAGACAAACATGGAGTGATTTCTTCAGTTGGGAGTGAGAGGGCTGCTTCTGTTGGACCGAGTGATTCAACGGAATTTAGGGGTTCGGCTTCTTGATTATCTGCCCATATGTCCCCATCCCAAGTTTCAGGACCCCATTTCTTCCCAATCAATGCCCTCACTTTAACTTCAGACTCTGTCTTAGTCATCTAGTACTGTTATAACAGAAATATCACAAGTGGATGGCTTTAACAGAGAGAAGCGTATTCTCTTACAGCCCAGTAGGCTAGAAGTCCGAATTCAGGGCACTGGCTCCAGGGGCAGGCTTTCTCTCTCTGTCGGCTCTGGAGGAAGCTCCTTGTGATGCATCAGTCTTCCCTTGTCCTGGGAGCATCTCAGCTCAGGAACCTCAGGTCCAAAGGATGCGCTCTGCTCCCAGCACTGCTTTGTTGGTGGTATGAGGTCCCCCATGTCTCTCTGCTCACTTCTCTCTTTTATATCCCAAAAGAGACTGGCTTAAGACACTATCTAATCATGTAGATCTCATCAATATAACTGTCACTAATCCATCTCATTACATCATAGTGAAAGGATTTACAGCACATAGGGAAATCATATCAGATGACAAAATGGTAGACAATTATGCAATACTGGGAATCATGATGTAGCCAAGTTGACAGATATTTTTAGGGGACACAATTCTATGACAGACACCATTCGAGGTTGAGAATTCAAAAGACATTGTAAGTCAGCCGCTCTTATAATAAGACTCTGGGTTTGGTTTTCAGCAGTATCAACTCTGTTACTAGAAGAAATAAAGCTTTCTTTCAGGGCATAAGCAACAACACTGAGGTGGTTTATGTGGTGCTTGAGCTGTAACTCTGAAGCCCTGAGCTCACCCCTTTCTTTTACCACTTTGTTTAGTGAAAGTAGGACCAACCAACCAGGTTCTTTATACTTCTCATTCTGAGAAAATTGTAGAAAAGTATCAAACATGTGATTACCCCTAAGCCTTGCCTCTCTCAAATACTTGATCTATTGGTGGTGATATTCTGTGTATTTCTAATGCCACCTCATGCCATGGATTAGTAGTGCTCTCTTTACTTCTGGAAACAGAGTCATCAACATCTTTAAGACTAACCAGACTTGAGAACCAATTTAGAAAACTCATCCTTACAATTTTGTTTCTCTAGAATCATTCTCAGTACAAAATGTTTTAGGCTGGGTTCTCTAGAGAAGCAAAACCAGTGAAGCATATAGATAGAGAGAAAGAGAGAAAGATATTTATCTCAAGGAAATGGCTCACACAGTTGTAGAGGCTGTTAAGTTCCACGTCCATAGGTCAGATGTCAGGCTGTAGGCTTCTCCTGATTCATGTAGCTGCAGGGGCTGAGGAACCCAAGATTGGCACATCAGACAGCAGACTGCTGGCTCACAGGCTGCGGAGGCTGATGAATCCCAAGGTAAGCTGCTAGCTCAGGTCTCAAGGATTGGAAGCCAAATGATGACAAGCTGGATGCAATATCCAAAGCTAAAGTCTTGCTGGAATATCCATTTATATACTGGAGGCAAAACACCCCAAGGAAACTCCCTTTCAACTGATTGGCTACTCATAGCAGATGTCATCATGGAGTTGATAACATCATTACATAACTGCCAAGCTACATCATAACCACCAAATCACTGAGAATCATGAACCTGCCAAGTTGACACACAACCATCATAACTTTCCACTATACCTACTTCTTGTTCTTCAAACCCCCTTAGGAACACATCTGTTTGTCATCTTCCTACTTATGTCTTCCAAGGTTGACTGGGTTCAAGCTCTTATAACTACTTCTATCACAAGCTTTCATTTGCATAAGTCACTAAGCTTTGATTGCCCTGAACACCATTATATAGTTTGCCAGTTTCACCCTCCATTCATACCAGGGATCCAGTCCTCAAACGCTCAGCTCACCATAGTCTCCCTTACCTTCTTAATTCATTGCCAGCATTCACATTCAGCTAAAAGATTATCTCATTCGGAAAGAAAAAAAGACATCAGCTTTGGAGTCTGATACTTGGTAGTAACAAACTCTCATACCTTTTCCTCATAACTTAGTCCTTTTAACCTTTCTTCAACTCCTGTGGTGGCAGCTTCCCATTAGCGGTTCTCTCAGTGATGAAGGAAGGATGATACTAATGTTTATTGTCTACTATTATTCGCATTGGAGTCCCTGGATGGTGCAAATGGTTAACATGCTTAACTGCTAACCAAAAGGTTGAGTGTTCAAGTCCACTCAGAGGCACCTCAGAAGAAAGACTTGGTAATCTATTTCCAAAAACCATTCATTGGAAATCCTTTGGAGCACAGTTCTACTCTGACACTCAAGGGGTCACCATGAATCAGAATTGACTTGATGGCACCTGGCTGACTATTATGCCAGGTATCGTACATTTATCTCATTTAATGAACTAAATTTTTATTAATTCGATGAATATTTATCACCTACAATAGCTAACATCTATTATAATGTCAGGCATTGGACTAAAGCACTTTACATGTTATCTCATTTTATCCTTTTGTAACTCTATTGAGAAGACACTACTAATATCCCCACTTTACAGAGAGGAAGTAAGGCACAGAGAGAGGAAGTAAATTTTCCAAGCTTGAATCCCAGCTGGTGGGATTCAAGTGGAGGGAGTCTAACTCCAGAGCCAGAGGTAACAGCCATGAACAAAGCGGTCATATTTCCTGCCTTCTTAGAATTTTAACGAGTGGAGTCATATTAAATAAATAATTACACAAAGAGTTATTTAATTATATTTGTGCTAATGGTTCTCGAGACCAAGAATAGACCTCATTACAGTGCAGAATATGAAGACCTGACCTGGTCTGGGAGTTCAGGGAAGTCTTCTTCAAGGTGGGGACATTTACATTGAGATGCAAAGGGTGAGAGTGAATGGGACTGGGGTGGCGATGGGGAAATCATTTCCAGCAGAAGAAACAGCACTGAACGGTAAGATGCCTGGAGCCACAGAGATTTCAGTGAATGCCAGTATTGACTAAATGTTTGTGGCAAAAGGAGAGGGAGTCATAAGAAATGAGACTGGAGAGATGGGCAGGGACCATATCATGTGGGGCCTTGTAGGTCAAGGCAAAGATTTTGGTCTATCTGAAACCATGGAAGGTTTTTAAGCAAGAAAATGACATGGTCAGATTTACTTTTTAACATTGGCACTTATGTGAAAAAAAAATGGTTGTTGTTTTTAGCTGCTGTTGACTCAGTCCCTGGTTCAGGATGACAACATGCACAATGGAGCAGAATACTGCTCAGTCCTGTGCTATCCCGATGACCGGTTGGGGATTAGACCATTGTGATCCATGAGGTTTTCATTGGATGATTTTTAGAAGGATCTCCAAACCTTTTTTCCTAGTCTGTCTTCCTAGTCTGGAAGCTTCAATGAAACCTGTTCAGCATCATAAGAGAGATGTGTGGTGGCTGCCAGTGAGGTGCATTGACCTGGAATAGAATCCAGGTTTCCCACATGAAAGCCTAGGAGTCTACCACTGGCAGTTAAAAATAAATACAGTTTATAATTAGGAGGACATTTTAATTGGCTTGTAATATTTAATTGTAATTCTTATTTTACAGATGAGAAAACTAAATTTCAGAGAGGCTACACCGTTTACCTAAATTGACACAGCTTGTGTCAAAGCCAGGATTTGAATCCAGTGCTTTTTGACTCTCAAGGTTATTTTACTTCCCACTGCATCCATCTACCACTCATGAGAACATCTCACACCTCTACTCACAAAATTTAACATGTGGCTATAGCTTTTGGGATCTTCCCAAGGGCACACACCTGGTGATTAGCACACTGAGAATTTTAACTCATGACTTTCAGACCAAATTTAGTGTTCTTTCAACATTGTGTTGCTTCTTGTTATTAGCTAACTCCATGTTTAAAATGATCTCTCTTTTATGATGAAAATAAAAATAGTTAAGTATTAAACGACATTACAGTCATAAATATAATGTACAAAAACACCTGCCCAGTGTACATCACAGGATCGTTATGAAGTTTAGATAATATGCATTAAAGTGCTATCCAAAAGTAAGGCATTACTGATGTTTGTTATATAGAAAACTAGAGTGCCGTGGCAACTTATCCAGTAGGAATAGAACCTCAGGCCCAAATTATTTTGATATTAGTTGCCAAAAGAGCACTCAGATTATAAAGATTTTTGCAAATCAGGAACAGGGCCAAAGAGAAACTGTGGATATGTCTGTTTCCACCATACTCTATTATATGTTTATGCCTATTCAGAGTTCAATTGGGTAATCCTCAACATAATTTCTTTTCTTAGAGAATATCTGTGTGTCCCAGAGTGCTGCCTGGTGTGCCGTTATTGGAAACATCTATTTTATGAGGCAAAGGCATTTTTTAAACACACTTGAAGCTGGGAATTTATCTATGCAATTTAAATTCACAAGGAGAATGAAACATGGGTACACAGACCCAAATTAATAGTCATCTTTTTCTACTAAAGAAACTTTAGAATCTTTTATAGGATTCTATGTCCTATTATTAACCTATTCCTAAATACACTTTTGGTCTAATTTCGTGTTTTTCAAACTGCATTGGTACACAACCCATTGGTTCATAACATTGGTGGGTTGTGAAATCAGTTTAGTGTGAAATCATAAACAGTATTTTAAAAGATGAAATAGAAGAGAAAATATCCAAGTCTACTGTATATAACAAGGGTCTTGCTTCAGAAAGCTTTCATTTCAGTCATAAACATATGTACCTGGGTACTGTATTATTGTTATTGATAGTGACCTATCAAAAAAAGTTTGCAACATGCCTATCTATTGGCTTCAGGAAGAAAGCCTTATTCAAGTGTTAGCCCAACTTCATTGTGGAGAGGTCCTACCCAGGTTTGATGCCTAAAAGGTTTCTAAAAGCTGTGTACATGAAGATGGTAAATGTGAAGCCAGCACTACCCAGCAGCTATTCATTAAAAGAACCCTGGACTGATGGCTCCTGTAAGGGAGATAAGAGATTTTCAAGGCAATAGCCAAGAATAGATCCGCTGCCGTCGAGTCAATTCTGACCCATATCAACCCTATAGGACATAGCAGTACTGCCCCACAAGGTTTTCAAGGAGTGGCTGGTGGATTTGAACTGCTGACCTTTGGTTAACAGCCATAGTTCTTAACCACTGTCCCACCAGGGCTCCAGCCAAGAGTAGAGGCCCTTCAATAATATATGGGACATGTACTATGTGCTGGGCTCTTGATTTATATGTTTATTTATCTGCCAAACACTTGTATAGTACTCAAGATGTGCCAAGCCCTGTTCCCAGTGCTTCACATATACTAATTTATGTAACCTATGAGGCAGGTACTATTGTTAGCCCCATTTTACAGGAAAGAAAAATTGAGATATTGAGTAGTTAAGAAACACCAAAGGGTATATTCTTAAACAACATGTTCTATTGCTTTGGTGCTTCTCTCAAGTTTCTATCACTATGCTCATTAATAAGAGGGATTAAGATATCAGAGCTCACTGATTCTAGCTCAACTCCCATCTCTAGGCCAAGGCTGTATGTGAGTGTGTGTGTGTGTGTGTGTGTGTGTGTGCACGTGTGTCCACTATGTATGCATTCTTAGGTAGGAGTAGTGGGGAAAGGCAGTCCATAAGAATTCTGAGGGCACAGGGCTACAAGCAAGCTGATTTGTGGTAGAATGCCAACAGCAGTGGCTTCCTATCCTTACTCTGGCCCCCTGTTTCCTGACCCTACAACCACATCAAAATAACAACAATGAAAGGTGAGTTCATAATCCCCCATATTCTCTCTTTCTCTCACACACACATGCTCACACACATACACACACTTATTAAAGTAATATTCAAAAGGTTAAATGGTTTTAAAAAATGTGGTACAATGGAATATTACTCAGTCATGAAGAGAAATGCCATCTTGATACATGCCACACCATGAATAAATCTTGAAAACGTTATGCTAAGTGAAATAAGTCAGTTGCCAAAGGGCAAATATTGTATGATCCCACTTATATGAAATATCTAGAATAGGCGAGTATATAGTCCAAAGTTTATTAGTAGTTGTCAGAGGTGGGCAGGAAGGATAGGGAAGGAGACGTTGCTTAGGGGACACTGAGCTTCTGTTAATGGTGATAGTTGAACAACATGATGAACATAATTAATGTCACTGTATTTGTTTTAGTCATCTAGTGCTATTCTAACAGGAATACCATAAGTAGATGGCTTTAACAAAGAGAAATTTATTCTCTCACAATCCAGTAGGCTACAAGTCCAAATTCAGGACATCACCTCCAAGGAAGGCCTCAAGTCCAAATTCAGGGCATCAGCTCCAGGGGAAGGCTTTCTCTGTCAGCTCTGGAGGAGGGTCCATGTCATCAATCTTCCCTTGGTCTGGTCCAAAGGACGTGCTCTGCTCCTGGCACTGTTTTCTTGGTGGTATGAGGTTCCCCATCTCTCTGCTCACTTCTCTCTTTTGTATCTCAAGAGATTGCCTCAGGACACAATATCTTGTAGATTGAGTCCTGCTTTACTAACACAACTGCTACCCATCCTCCCTCATTAACATCATAGAGGCGGGATTTACAACATATAGGAAAATCACACAATACCAGAAATCACGGCCCAGCCAAATTGATACATACATTTTTTGGGGGACATAATTCAATCTATGACAGTATTGTACATGTGAAAAAATGGTAAATGTTTTGTTACATATAAGTTTACCACAATTAAAAAAAAAAAAACCCACCTCCGCTATGGGGCTAAACTGTTGAAGTAATTGGGCTAGGGAAAGCAGGTGAAAGTGAGAAGGGGATTTGGAGAGAGGAGGACGCACGTGTTGAACGGGGTTTATGAGGCCTTGTTACACGTGAGGGAGGAAGAACAAAACCTTATGATTTAGGTCCAATTACCGTCTAGTTGACCCAAACTTATGGTGACCCTACGTGTGTCAGGGTAGAAATGTGTTCCATAGGGTTTTCAATGGCTGATATTTTGGAAGTAGATTGCCAGACCTTTCTTCTGAGGCACCTCTGGGTAAACTCAAACCTTCAACCTTTAGCAGCCTAGCACATTGACTGCACCTCCCAAGGACTCCACAAAGACTCCCTAGGTGGCCAAATGTTTAGGTGTGCTCTACAGTAAGAAAGAAAAGCAGACAGACACTAAAAGCACCATAGGACCAAGAGGAGGGAGAAATTAAGGGAAAAGGAACAAAAATTAGATTGATCAGTTTGTATAATAAATTAGGTTGTTCAGTTTTTATAATATGGATGTGATCAATTTATCCTTTTCATGTGAAACTGTTTCATACTGTTCTTTGGAAGATGTATCAGTGTACCTAAGTACTATCTAAAAATATCTGTAAATACATTTTTAGGGGAAAAAATGTTCATGTGAACCTTTTCCTCAGGTAGGAGAAGAGAATACTAATGTTTTGGTCCTAAAACATTACAGAGTACCCAGAGCCCTGGAGTTCCATTAAATAAGTTAGTAAAAGTTGGTCATTGTTTCCATGTGGTTTAGAGTGTCTATCAGGGGATTTTTCAACATGACAGCAGTGTAGACTCAGTCCTGAGTATGTACGGGGTAGGAGGTGAAGGATGTGATAAAGGCTGTGGGTAGATGAGTTCCTATGATAACCCTGTCAGTTTAGCAAAGTCTAATCAATTAGCTGGACTTCTAGAACCTTCTAGGTAATCCTGGCTGACAGTAATTTTCTTTTTTTGACTCCCTTTAACATTTTTTTGTTGCACTTATGTAACTTTTTTATTTAATATTTGAGTTTATTGTATAAATTTCTTATTACCCAAATTAAAGGAAAATTACCTTGAAAGCACAGATTGTGTTATTCCTTTTGCAGTATCCACAAACATTAATGTATGCTGTATTTACATGTATTAGTCACCCAATACTTGTTTATTAAATGACTGAAAGACAAGACCTCCTGAAGTTCCAGGCAAAAGGACTTTGGGCTGTGCTCATAGAGCTATCACTTCCATTGCTTTTTTGCTTTTATATTGCTTCAAAACAAACAAATAAAAAACCCATTGCACCGAGTAGATACCAACTCATAGCAACCCTATAAGACAGAGTAGAACTGCCCCATAGGGTTTCCAAGGAGCGGCTGGTGGATTCAAACTGCCGACTTTTGGTTAGCAACTGAGCTCTCAACCACTATGCCGTCAGGGCTCCATATCGCTTTTAAAGGTCTCCTAAATGTTCATTTAGAATATGTCTCAGACTTTTGGAATATTTGTAGGAGACCACCTCTCCACGTCCCTAGCTTCTGCCCCAAATTGATTGTGGTGACTCAAATCAAGAGCCAATATGGACAATTAAAACTTATAGGAAAGATGGTTGGCCCAAACACATATGCAGGCAATTTCTCATATTCGTTAACTCCCTCTAAGATGGATCCCTCCCTTAGGCTTAGAATGCAGGTCTAGATAATAGATCTCTCAAGGGCAGTTTGCCTGTTACTTTGGCGGTGCCGCACACAGTTTCCCTGGCAGTTAGCTCAGCATCTCAGAAATGTGATTACTGTGGGCTAACATTACCACAGGGACGTTGATGGTTCAGTAGTAGAATTCTTGCCTTCCATGTGGGAGATCCGGTTTCAATCCCCAGTCAATGCACCTTATGTGCAGCCACCACTCCTCTGTCAGTGGAGGTTTCCATGTTGCTATGATGCTGAACTTCCAGACAAAGGTTTCAGCGGAGCTTCCAGACTAATATGGACTAGGAAGAAAGACCTGGTGATCTACTTCCAAAAAATCAGCCAACGAAAACCCTATGGATCACAAAGCTCCGATACCATTGTGCGTGAGGTCACTATAAGTAGGGACAACTTGACAGTAGCTAACAACAAAAACCATGCCCACAAGTCACCATACCCAAGGGCATGGAAAGAAAGAAACGTAGCCTAATCAGTTCTTATTCTCATGTAATGATTGAAGGTGATCATAGACTCAGAGGGTCCTAAAAGGTGTGGTGTTCCCGCATAGATCACCCATTTGCTTTTAAGATTGTGCTGGCTGAAGGCTAACATCAGCACAGGCTGTGCAAACTACTTGTTACTTAGAGGTAACAACGTACTTTAGAAGACAGTGCAGAGAAATGCCATTATCCATTCCCTACTTAGTGCTTCTTCATACATAATGTTCTAGTATGAAACGTCAGCTTTAGTTTCCATAGGTAATCTATGTGCGGATATTTTATTAAGTTATCTGGCTTGTAAACGAGAAGTGAGTTCTGGTGATGTCTTTGGTTTTCTTGATAAGAACATTAAGATAACAGCTTTAACAGAGAGGAGAGATTAAGAGGAGAAGAGTAAGGGGAAAGAAGAGTTCAAAACTTTGCAGGTAGAATCAGAATCCTACAATCCTTCTTCGTCACGTTCAGCCTCCACGTGGCTTATAAGGATATAAGAATATCCTACATTCATTGCTTCACAGACAGCAAGGTCAGTTTCTAGCTCTGCCAATTTTCTATCTGAATTTTGTTAACCAGGTGTGTTGGGTGCCAGACCCTGTGCGTTCCTTACTAAGTACAGAGATGAACAAAGCTCTCTGTGACTGCATGAACATTAAAGGCATCCTTCCTTCCCCTCACCCCAAACTTCTAATTGATTGACTCACCTGCCTGTTAGTCTCTTGTATAGTCCTTGATATAAGGTTAGTTCACTGGTTCTTTCATTCATTCAACAATTACTTTTACTGAGTATCTATTTTGTAAAGAACCTTGGTGGCACAATGATTAAGTGCTCAGCTGCTAAAAGAAAGGTTGGCAGTTCAAACCAACCCAGCGGCTCTGTGGGAGAAAGACCTGGCCATCTGTTCCTGTAAACATTACAACCTAGAAAACCCTATGGGGCAGTTCTACTCTGTCACATGGGGTCGCTAGGAGTCAAAAATCTACTCAATGGCAACTAACAACAACAACAACCTATTTTGTAGGCATCACTGTGCTGGGCGCTGATGATGCAAAGGTGAACAAAGCACATCTCCTTTTCTCATGATGCTTGGAAGACAGATACATAAACAAATGATTTCAGCATATTGTAGTATGTTCTCTGACACGTTGCTATGGGAACTCATAGGAGAGACCCTTAACCCAGTCTGGGGAGGAGTTGGCCAGGGCAGGATTCCAGAGGAAATGGATGTTTGGGCTGTGAAAGACGATTGGGAGTTAGCTTGGGAACTGGTGGGAGGAAGAGAAAGGAAGAGCAGGAAGGGGAAGTTCCCAGCAGTGGTGAGCTTCTGCAAAGGCTTAGAAAGGAGTTTTGAAAAGCAAAGCTAGTCTGGGGAATTACGAGTAGTTCAATATGGCTGGAGCACCAAGTAAAAGACTGGAGAACTAGACATACACCAGATAATGAAGAGCATTTGAAGTCATATCAAGGAGTTTGGACCTTATCCTGAGGACCATGGGGAACCACTGAAGGGTTTTAAGTGGGGGACTGACAGAACTGATTTACATTTCATAAGTATCTCTCTAACTGCAGTGTAGGGAACAAATTGGAAGCAGACAAGAGACCAACTAGATGGCCATCACAATAATCCAAGGGAGAATGTCGAAGGCCTAGCTGGAGGGAGTAGTAGAGGGATGGAAGAAGAGGTTAGACTCAGGATGGAGGAAACAACAGGATGTGGTGCTGACTGGGTGTGTGATGTGAGGGAGAAGAAGAAGCCAAGGATGACATCTCGATTCTAATAATGGTGTCCTGCCAGTTTCCCAGCATGCTCAGTGGTTGAGGCATACAATCATCAAGTACAATTTAATCATTCCTTTTCCTCTCATTATTTTATTCCTTTTTAAATTTGTTTTTCTGTTATTGGAAAAAAATAACATTAATTCAATTCTTGGCTGTGATATTCTAACTTTGAAAACCAGTAATAGCACATAAAGACGAGGCACACTAGTAGAAAAAATTGAAGAGAATACTATCAATTTTTTTTTTAGGGGGAAAAAAAACATGCCATATGCAGAAAGTTTCCAATTAGGTTAATGTACCTTAAACTGTATTAGTAATTAAGTGCTTTGGGTATTAAAATACCTAATCTAGCTTCAGGCTGTTTTTGATAAATCCTTTGACATTTTCCCAACTGAGGGGGAAAGAGAGAGCAGAGGAGGCCTTGCCTGGGATTATAGAGCTCTTGGCTCTATTCCCCAGCTTTTAGCAGCTCACTGTGTGACCTTGGTACAGTTGCTTTAAGTCTTCAGCCTTTAGTTGTCCGATCCAGGAAATGGCGAAAATAAGAATATGGCAACATCACAGATCATGTAAAGTTCCCTTATACTGACCTTGAAACTCACTAGGATAGAGTCGTGTTTTTTATTTGTTTGGGGGAGAGGTAATTTGAGTTTGGTTTTTGTATCATTTATTGTATTTAGGAACATATTAACCCGCAGGTAGCGGAATAGCTGATACTTCCGGTTTCAATACTTTTTTGTAATGTAACAAGATATTAACAGACAGGTAATCCAGAACATCCACACTAGATGCATGGAGTTATGGCAACTCAACCAAGTCATTAAGGACTCAAAATACTTCTGTATGTCTGCTCATATAGACAAAATAAGCAAAACAAGAATCTTTGCTTATTGCCAGATGGTGGCTGTACCTCCAAGCATCGTGTCTACATCTAGACAGGATCTAGGCACAAAGAAAATAAGACGAGTTGATACTTGTCTCATTTCTTCCATTTGTCAGGAGGAAAAATCTTCCCCACAAGCAATGCCCTGACTGCACTGCACTCTCATCAACAGAAGGGAGGCTGGGGAAGTGAATGGGAAAGCACTATGGAGCTTTCCTGCTTCCACAGTGAAAGGGATCAAGGAAGAAAGGGATTGGAAATAAGTGTTGAGTAAGCAGATCAACAGTGTCTCTCACATCTGCCAAATGGAACATCATCCAGAAGTAGGAGAATGAATCATTTACCTAGAAGTAAAACCTTAAAGGTTAGGCTGAAACTGAGACTTTTGAAAGGCAGCCCCCTCTTGAGGTTTTGACTCAAATTTGGTGAGAGATTTTGAGTCCAAGTTTGTGAAAATCTGACCACCCTGGAAGGTGAAATTATATGGAAATCTGACTTCCATACATAGCAAGTAGACCTGGCATTGAATAAAAAGAACAAAAGGTAGAGCATGGAAAAGAGAGAAAGTATGTCCTTGAAATTGGACAGGGGGGCAAATTCCTGAAGCAGCCCAGCTATCTCCAACCCTTTAGACTTGCTTGCTGTGGGATATGACAGGGAGAGACTAAGTCTAGGAAAGAAAAATCAAATTACATATTTGTGTGGTACCTGTGAAACACTTACTGATCCAGCATTTTGAGACACAAAGAGTAAAAGGTAAGTGTCATTGAACAGGTGTCCCCAGTGCCCGTATTTGTTGCTCCCTCCAATGTACATTGACCCTAGATACCTTCCGTGGAGAGACCCTTCTTCTGCTTAAGAGAGTGGGGAGTCTCTGTGTGTAGGTTTTCCCCTATAGATTTAAATATGGTCTCAATTTTCCCTTTTCGATTATCATTTAACAAAGTTTATTGTTCATCTCATATGCCTCAGGCAGCCTATTAGAACATTAGGGAAAAACTGCCCACCTTTCTTTTTTTTTTTTAACCTGTAAACAAAACATGTGGAACTGCAGTTTTTATCGCCAGGGATGAAGGATGGCTTCCAGTTGAGACCACCCAATTCCCATTCCTTCCTTAGGCTCTGATCCCATGAACTGTTGTGCTGTGGCTGGAAAGTCTCTCAAACTAAAGGCCTCTTTTTCCTTGAGCCTTCACCATTATGTACCACCAGTTGCCATTGAGTCAACTCTAACTCATGGTGACCCCATGTGTGTCAGAGTACAACTGTGCTCCATAGGGTTTTCAATGGCTGAGTTTTGGAAGTAGATTACTAGGCCTTTCTTCTGAGACGTCTCTAGGTGGACTTGAACCTCTAACCTTTGTGTTAGCAGCTGAGCATGTTAAATCTTTGCACTACCCAGGGACTCCTCACCCTTATGTAAGTGTTCATAACCACTGAGACTCAAAAAGAAGAAATCTTTTTTAAAAAGTCAACTTCCTTAGTAAGACTGTCACTTCCCCTTTTTTCAAGTGAAATGTTTTCCCGGAGAGAGCAACGAGTGTGTTTTCAAATGCCCCAGTCTGGCCCAGAATCCTGGGTAGATTCAGCAGGGGAGGAGGAGAGCAAGCAACTCTCACATGAGAGAGTAATAAGAAGGGGCACTCAGACAGAGCTCAGTGAGGAGAAGCAGACTTCTTAGCTGGTGTAAGTGAACTGGCAACTCAATTTCAAGGACACAGGAGAATTACCAGGCAGGTTCCAACTACAGGGTGAAGCCTTGTCCCTGTTTTTTTGCATGCATTTGTGCCACCACTAATCTGTCTGCTTGCAATGCAATAGCCCAGTTCCTTTACTTAGATTGAGTGCATCCAGGAGAAGAGAAGCAGGCTCACACACAATTAGGACACATTTGTGAGCAATATAGTAAGTGGAATTAAGGTTAATAAGCACTGAATATATTTTCACATCACACTGCTAGGACTTGCTCCAGTGACTCAAAGCTGTATAACTCACACTCTGAAAATCCATCACAGAGACACCATGATGCCCCCCTTATGCAGCTCACGCATCAATTGTTCAAGAGCATCATCAACTCCTGGCAACATAGTAGAGACCTCTAGCATTACGGTCGCCAAAACCTGTTTAAAGGGAGAGGTTCTGGTTCCATCATCTTTCACTCTAAGCAATGACACATAAAAATTCTCATAGCAAGAGTAGATCAGGAATTCAAAAAAGATTCTCATTCTGAATGGAAAATGGCATTGGAGTATAGAACTATCATCACCCTCCCCCTTGTGAATGCCCATATCCCATATTGAGAAAGGAATATGAAGTGGAGGTGCAGTTCAGGGTAGCTGGGAGAACAGGAGTTCCTCATGGAATGAGATGGTATCATTAACTTCCAGTTCTACTTAGACATCATAATGTGGCGATAGTAACATATGCCATGGTCTCATCAGAGAACATTACAGCATAAGCGTCTGAGCCACAGCAATTTTGAAAATTCTCTTAGGCTTGGGAAGTAGTCCCTGTGAATTTACAGTTCAGGGTGAGTTGGCACCCTGCTCCATAGTGAATTAGGGAGAATTTTCTCTCTAGGATTTTTCAAATTTCCCTTAGAGAATTAGGACATGGTAGCATTGTAATGGGTATTTATCACCCAACCACGTGCCGGTACAGCCTAGCAGAGGTACAGCCTAAGATAAGGGAAAAATTGGTGATCTGATATATACCCACTTAAAGTTAGGGAAACTGAGGACTGATAAAAACAATCTGTTCAAGTTGTTGGCCAGCAGAGTTTAAGAAAGGTCATGTTTATGTTTTAAACATTTTGTTACAGTTGCTTGGTTCTTTTTGAATGAGGAGCATCATTAAGGAAGATGCAATTTACTATTTATGGTTTATTTTTAGACTGATCAGCCATCTTGACTACACTGATCATTGTGCCCTGGTGACCACACTCCAGTTGTTTCTGTGTCTCTGGTCCCCATGAGAACACCTCTTGTTTCTCTACTTTCACTATACCCAGATGCCCTATTTGCCTGGCCTCTGGGGTTTGGGCAGTTGGCATTGGCTTTCAGGTGAGAAGCTGTCTAAAAGCTTTCTTTTAGGAAAGAACATGTAAGTCATTAGGGAACTAAAAATATTTAGGGGCCGCTCGCTTCCAGGCTGTTTTTCCTGATTGCCATAGCTCCCCCTGCTGCCCAGTCAGGGGCAAGAGAGGCCAAAGGAACTTCTGAAATGCGACAAAGCTCAGCTGACCTGGAGTCAAGTCAGCCCCAGGAACCAGCAAATGGAGGCAATTAACCTTAGCTCAAGAGTCTGGGGCCTCAAGCATGCCTGGGGTTTCAAGAATAAGCAGTGATGCAGGAAAGCAGGCCTATTTCTTTGAGGGTGGGGTGGGGCAAGAGAGGGAGGTTGAATTTTTAAAATGGCACCATCAACTGGTGGTTAAAAATCAAACATACAAAAAACCTTGAATTCACACATACATGATTAGCTAGCAAGTTTTCTACCCCTCCCTCATATTATTTCTTCCAGACTATCTTACTCTTTTTGCCTTCTAATTACCATCTCTATCATCTGTTAGCTGGGGGCAAATTGCATAATCTCTTCCTCAATTTCCTGGTCTATAAAATGGGATTTTTAAATGATAATTCAATGAAAAAAATGCATATGTTTATCACAATTCTGGTACTTGTAAGAAGCAGCGACACGTGTTGGCTGTTGTTATTATTCTAGTATAATATTAACTAATATTATTGTCCTTTAAGCAACTGGGTCTCAAATTTGGCTACAAATTTGGAATCACCTGGTGAACTTAAATAAATGCTGATGTCTGGATCCCTTTTCAAGAAATTCTGATTTAATTGATATGGGGGTGTGGCCTGGGCATCTGAATTTTTAAAGTTCCCAGGTGGTTATAATATGTAGCAAAGTTTAAGAATTGCTATAAAAGTCCTCATCATCTCTCCCTAGAGACTAATGTCTCACAAGGAAATGGTCCCCTGTGCTAGATGGAGTGAGAGGGACTTCAATGTCACACTAGCTATGGAGCACAGGGAAACACTCTGTAGAAGACCTCTGTATGTCAAACCTATTTGACAGACAAAGTGTGGTCCCTGACCTGGAGCACCAGTATTACTGGGAGCATGTTAGAAGCTCAGGCTCCATCCCAGACCTCCTGAACCGGAGTCTTCATTTTAACAAGATCCCCAAATGACCTGTAGACATGTTCAGGTTTGAGAAACATTGCTCTAGCTCAGTTTTTCTCTCTCTTTCTACCTCTTGCTTTGCCTTCTTTATATATATATATATATATATATATATACATAATTTTATTTATTTTGTTGTTGAGAACATACATAGCAAAACATACATCAATTCAACAGTTTCTGTATGTACAATTCACTGACATTGATTACATTCTTTGAAGTTGTGCAACCATTCTTACTCTTCTTCTCTGAGTTGTTCTGCCCTCATTAACATAAACTCACTGCCCCTAAGATTCCTATCTAATCTTTCAAGTTGCTGTTGTCAGTTTGATCACATACAGATAGTTCTTAAAAAAGCATAATGCTCAAGGCAGACATTTTCTACTAGTTAAGCTAAACTATTGTTTGGTTTTAAGAAGATTTCAGGGGATATTTTTGCTTTAAGGTTTAAAGATTATCTCAGGGCAATAGTTCCAGGGGTTCATCCAACCTTCATGGCTCCAGGAAGTCTGGAATCCATTAGTATTTGAAATTCTGTTCTTCATTTTCCCCCTTTTGATCAGGATTCTCCTGTGGAATCTTTGATCAAAATGTTCAGTAATGGTAGCGGGGCACCATCCAGTTCTTCTAAGCTTTGACATCTTTTATTCACTGTGGAGGACAATGTAGAACATTTCTGACAAGGAACTGTCCTTGTGAAAAAACTTTTGGTCTTTATTTAAATACGCTCTTCAGAATCAAATCTTCATAGAGTTGTTGTTTTGTTTTTTCTTTTTAGCTGCCAGATGTAGTTTGAATTTCTAATACCCATCTCAGCTCACACACAAGCATCCACTTCATGTTTGCTGATAGATGTATACTCGGCCTCTTATATAGCCTCTAAAACTGTTTCTTCTAGGGCTACTGCAAGTGCCCTGATCTGGCCAGCTTTGGTCTATTGTTGAGGCAGCATCAACATTTGATGGAGGATCTTCTGTAGATTGCAGCTGTGAGACCAAATTTAAAGGATGATTATTATTTACTAAAAGTTCAGAGAGGAAATAAAATCCTCCATCAGAACCTAGTCATTAAGGTTAACAGTAAACCATAAAATGATTGGAATGTTGGCCCTGTGGACAGGTTCCCAAAAAAGACAATGCAAATGTTTTTAACTAAAATGTGGGGAGACAGAACAGGATTTTGGGAAAAAAAGGAGGGGAGTAGAGTAAGTGATTTAGTAAAGAGAATACATTTCAGCAGGAATTTAGCTTCTGTGACATTAGCATAATTCTACGACATTAGCACTTCTTCCTCCCTCCCCCCACCCACCTCGTTTCAAAAGGAAGATATTTAAGCCTGAGTTTAAAAGATTCATATTGAGATAGAAATGATACAAAGACTACTATTGCTGTCTTCACTTTTTTTCTCTCTTACTCTCTTTCTGGAGACACTATGTCCTCTTTATGATGCTTTTATGTCTATAAACGATTTGGAGGAAGACACTGAAACCAAATCTGTAAATGTGCAAGGCTCCTGGATTGGGTGGTTGGGAGGGGTCAGGGTGAGGGGGAGACACAAATTGCAAAGAGCAGAATAATCAGATACAGAGGGACTTTGATCTTCTGGAGACCTAAGCTAATAGATGTTAAGTGCAGTTCAGTGGAAGTAATAACCCATGAAGAAAACAAAATCTGCAAAATGATAAAATGCTGCAGTCTACTGATCAAGGAAGACATTGGAAAATTACTATGAAAGCATCCTTAGCCCAGCAGATCCAAGGTGAAGAAAGGGCTGAGTCTGCCAACCAGCAGCCAGACATTCCAGGCTGATTTAGCTGTCTCCCATGTTGGTGCTAGATTAACACTCTATGCAACCTGAATGCTTTCTCACTGAAAAGGCATGAACTGGCACCATAACAGCCCTCAGCTTCCTAATCTCTCCCAGTGACGCCATAGTGAATCACCCCAGGGCTGGCCACATACTCTTTGGGGCGTTGCGGGGGCTGTTATTACTGTTAATCAGTGAATGCAAATAAAGAAACTCTGAATAGACTCCTAACGAAGGGCTGGTCATTTTTTTTGACATTAGCCGGACACAGCTCAGACAAATTAGACACCTTTCAAGAAATTAAAATCTTCTACCAAGAAAACAATTTCCGGTAGAATTAGGCATTTATGGACATTTAAATGCAATTTAAAAATCCAAAAACTTTATACAAGGGAACTCTTCAACACTAGTTAATTAATATTTTGAGAATCCCGTTTATTGAGCAATACCCACGTTTATACATACTGTGTAAGGTAGGGCAGAATTAATTTAATCTATCTATAGACTAAATTTTCATAATCTGAAGAAAGCCTAAAACCCGAATCAGTTAGCTAAGTTTAGTCTGGACAGAATCTTTATTGTGAGAAGAATAAAAAAGCAGCAGAGAATGTGAGTTAAAAGTCAGGAAACTAGGAGAAAATGGAGAATGCATTTAAAAAGCTCCACCTTCCTATGTTTCATGTAATGGCTAATTAAACATGTGGAATACATTATCTGAACCACATATTAATGTGTTTGGATAGGGTGGGAGCAAACAAATGAAAATAAAGGAAAGCTATGGGGTTGTAATGTGGACAAGCTCTGCTGGGCACCAGCATTTTGTTCATCTCTGAAAAAAATTGCATTAAAACACTTAAAAGCAACATCTCGCTAAGAGTATCTTCTTATCAAGAGAGAAACTGAAGTTGGCCAACCTCAGATGACAACATAAACTAGTATTATTGATGGCCTAAAATAAAATCATAACAAAAGAAAATAACACCAGTGACTTGTTCCAATACATTTAAACTCTCTGGGGTGTTTCCTTATGTTAAAATGAAAACTGGTTAGCATCTACAAATATTCATGTTAACCACTGTGTTGCTCCTCAAGGTGCATATTTATAGAGACTGGCCCTTTAACATGTATATTAGCTATGGAGAAAACTAAGGCTAATGCCGAAAGAACTACAAGGAAAAATAAAACTCCAGACCTTCAAACAATTGTTGGAAAAGATATTTTATGTAATATATGTATTTATGGAAACCCTGGTGGTGTAGTGGTTAAGAACTAGGGCTGCTAACCAGAAGGTTGGCAGTTTGAATCCACCAGGCACTACTTGGAAACCCCATGGGGCAGGCAGTTCTACTCTGTCCTATAGGGTCGCTATGAGTCGGAATCAACTCGACAGCAACGGTTTTTTAGTTTTTTTTAAATGTATTTATTGTTTAAACAAGTCGGTTTCTTGTTTTGAAGGCCTGGCTCCCACTGCAGACTAACCGGATGGTTAAGAGGAGAACTCACAGCTCCCACGTTACCAGTCTATTACTCAGCTCGCTGAGTCCTGCTGCCTCTCTCCCCAACAACCATCCTTATCTATTATATGCACATAACACTATTTAGACTAAGCATGCTGAGTGGATTAACTAATGATTGCAAACCACTTTGGAAATAGAAAACACCCCATACGCACATAGAATTAGTAATGATTAGATAATAGACTGTCCTAAATTTTACTTGTAATTCAAATAAACCTTTTCTTGGTGATGAAAGTTGTGCTATTAAACAAAAGACTTTTCTGCTAGAGGTTTTCATGGTATTTTCATTTGAGTTGAATTTCTGTTCTTCAGACCAGTATTTCTGCCAATTTCTATCTCTTGTGCTTTCTCTGGCACAACTGAAAGAACAAAGTTAATAACAGAGAAAGGACAAGCTTTAAAAAGTGCTGCATTTATCGTCAGTTGTAATTCTGCTATTAAATGGTCTTGGCATTTGGGAAATTCTTTTCAATCTTACTTTTTTTCTTAGAGGAAAAAACCTGAAACCATGAAATTTAAACTAGAAATACTTCTTCTCCATCGTTTATTCTCTTTCTTTTCCTCCTTGTGTTCAGTATTTTGGCCTCCTACCTCTATAGGACAGTGGATAATATAGGAGAAACCCTGAGTCTTTGCTTCCCCTTAACTTTTCTAGAAGTAACACATACTAAACCTCTCTCTCTCTCATCTCTCATGCACATACACACACACACACACACAATTTGTGTAGAATTATTTTTCACTCTGATTTCTGCCTGGGAACAGATTGAAGATTTTACCATCCAAAACCCACAAAGAGAAAACTCCTACTGTGGTCTTCAGAATTTCCATTCAGTTGATTTGCCTGCCAAGTCCAGTGACCAGTACCGCCGCTCCTGATGGTGGGGAGCATATGGTACTGCTGTGAATAGTTTTGCTCTCACTGCTGTGAAATCCCACGCCCTCCCACAGAATGTGTTTGGAGGAGCAAATGGTGTCGCTATTCAGCACAGCTCCGTTTCTGCCTATGGAACCCAGTACTTTAAACAGCAAAATGAAGATATAACTGTAAATCTTCACAGGCATTGGTTTAGTGTTCAGCTTCAGAGTTAATGGTTACCTGTGAACTGGTCTGGTCCTTCTTCTCCGGAAGGAAGATTATCTTTTACACATCCTGGATTTACTAAAAAAAAGAAGCTCTGGTGGAACATGGTTAAGTGCTCTGCTGCTAACCAAAAGATGGGTGTTTTGAACCCGCCGGCTGCCCCACAGCATAGGGATGTGACAGACTGCTTCAGGAAAGATTACAGCCTCAGAAACCCCATGAAGCAGTTCTACTCTGTCCTACAGGGTTGCTACGAGTCAGAATCCACTCAATGGCAATGGGTTTGGTTGGTTTTTGGATTTACTAAAATCCATAATGGTAAACCAACCATCCATCATATATATATGTGTGTGTGTGTATATATATGTATATATATGTACTCCCCCCACCCCTCATTCTTCCTTTCCTACTGCTTCTAAAAAGAAAAAAAAAAATCTCAAAGTGGGACAGAACCTGTAAGTCAAACTGGGACTCCAAAAAGAGTACTGGATTTGGGGTTAGAAAGTACTAAATGCTAACTAGCTCCACAACTTTGGGCAAATTTTATCGTGTGTGCCTCTTCTGTAAAATAAATGATGTGGGCCTGTAATGCTCCTTCCAGTTCTACAGTTACATGTGGGGTCCAGTCCTACCCCACTCCCAATCTCATCTCCAGGAAAGTCTCTTTCTAAAGCACTCAGAATAAATCATTACACTTTTATAATACAGTGTTACATTTCATTTTTCTAAGGCAGCTTCTATGAGCGTTTTTGGTAGCTTGTTTCTGGGTGTATTCACCTCCATTGTCAAGTGGTTCCTCAGGATGTTCAGCAAAATTCTCTCCTGCTGCAATTTAAAGCTGCTTTTTTTTCCTTCTGTTTTCTGTGAACAATTCTTTGGAATCTTGCTTGTAATAAGTTTTCCTATATGTACTGACTGTTAAGAAGTCACGGTTTTATTTTGTGGCTCTAAAGAAGTATATTCCTATTAGCCCTCTACTCCTCCTATCCCAATCACTACTGTTCTGTTTCGTCAACACAGGTGTGTGCCGGGTGGGCAGCTGACTTGGAGCCATTTGGAAGCCTGGGTGTGACTACATGTGTGCCACCTTCACTGACGTTCAATGGGAGGGAGTGGGGAGCAGACATTCCCTCTGCTGCTGAGGAAGGTAGTGAAAACTTAAGTCATAGACATGCTTCAACTGAGGAGAAGGATTTGCCCAGATGGGAAGCATCAAGTACAGAGGCACTTGTACATCTACTTATCTAGAGTCTCAATGATCCTGTTTATGAGTGAGCTATTCAAAAGGAGGAAGAAACCCAGAGAGAAGGAGAAATAACAGGTTGGAGTGATTATGTACAGGAGAAGAGGCCCTAGTAGAAGTCCAGTGGGAAAGGAAGAAGGGAATAAAATTAAGAATGATTAATGGCCAATCTCTAATGGTTTCATTGGATCCAAAGGAACAGGGCAATACTGAGTAAGAACACTTGATATCGGAAAGGAGCATACGTGCAAAGAAAAATACATCATTCCACAGATGTTGACAGGTTCTGAGGACGGGGAAGAATCTCTCAAGAGGGGGAAGGAACTACCCCTCCCATAAACTGGGGGAGGCAGGGGGTGGGGGGTGAATCCAGAACAAGAGGCTCCAACTTTTTGAAAGATTTAATTTGGGGACAGAAGCACCTATCCTAAATGCCTCTTTTAAAAATACCGTAAAGTATGTGTGTGTGTGTGCGCGCGCGTGTGTGTGTGTGTTGCTGAAAGTACCTGCCTGAAAATAGAAAAACAGATTAGATTCCTAATTGTGAGAAACTGAGCATTACTTCCACCTCCAACCCACTGCCTACCCTCATCCTCCACATCAAGTTTAGAATTGCTATGATTTTTTTTTTTAAACGTTTTATTGTGGTTTGGGTGATAAAGTTTACAGAGCAAATTAGTTTCCCATTCAACAATTTATACACATTTTGTTTCGTGGTATTAGTGCAATCCCCTCAATGTGACAGCACTCTACCCCCTTCCTCCCTGGGTTTCCCATTTCCATTCACTCATCTTTCCTGCCCCTTCCTGCCTTCTCAACTTTGTTTTTGGGTAAATACTGCCCTTTTGGTCTCCTATGGTTGATTGCTCTGAGGCGCACATTCCTCACAGATGTTACTACTGTGCACTTTACAAGCCTGTCTTTTGTTTCGGTGAAAGATGATCTCTGGGAGTGGGTTCTGTTCCAGGTTTGAAGAGCAACGATGTTTTAAAGCTACCTTAAATAGGCATTAATAATGTCTACCATTTATGAGGGGGCACTGGTGGTTCAGTGGTAGAATTCTCACCCCCCATGAGGAGACCTAGGTTTAATTCCCAGACAATTCACCTCATGTGCAGTCACTACCCGTCTGTCAGTGGAGGCTTGTGTGTTGCTGTGATGCTGAACAGCTTTCAGTGGTGCTTCTGGAACAAGATGGACTAGGAAGAATGGCCTGGTGCTCAACTTCTGGAAATCAGCAAATGAAAACCCTATGGATTAGTATGGGTTCGCCATGAGTCAGGGACTGACTCTATGGCAGCTAACACCACCACCACCACCACCCCCATTTATGAAGTGCTTAGTGTGTGCCAAGCATTATGGTTCAGCTCTTTACATGCAGTTCTACATTTAATCCCCGCAGCAATGCATGAAGTATTAGCAAACTTTTATAGAGTGCTGATTAAATACTAGACAATATTTCAAGGGCTTTATATAAATTAATTTAACTAGGTAGTATTATTAATCTTTTTTTTTTTTTTTAACAGATGAGAGAACTAAGGTACAAAGATGTAAAGTAATATAGCTACATAAGTGGCAGATTCAGGATTCAAAACCCAGGTCTGACTTATCACATTAGAGTAGTAATTACATCTGGCCTTCCTAACTGTCAAACCCTCAATGCCTGGGACACAGTAAATGCTCAGCCATATTGGTTGAGTGATTGAACACAGAGCCTAAACCATTGACATCTATGCAGTCCCACTTCCCTGTGCAAACAGACTTTCCCTGAGCTCAAGTGAAGCACAGTTAGATAAGAAGAGCGCTAGCAAGATGGTTATTCATTCAATCATCACTCACTCGTTCAACCAATATTCATCAAGTACCTACTATGTGCCAGGCCCTGTTGAAGGTGCAGGGGCTGCTTTCTTTTCTGAGAGGGAAATATCACACGACTTGCCCCAATACCTCCTGTACCCAGTCAGGTTTGCCTTCACCCTCCACCTTCCCACCACACACTCCTTCTCCTCTCGCGGCCGATACCATGAGACCAGCACCATGGGAGGGGCAGTTCTGATGCCAAGCAAGCAGCTCTAAGCCATATTGCACTTGTTTTCCATCAGTCTTAGGCTTGCACGACCCACTGGGGATAATGACTCAGTGCAGGGGAGAGCGTAGGGACTGCCTGTAGCAGATCTCAGAGGGAGGGACTGTGAATTGGAGGCATTTTATTGTTTTCTCCTTTTTTACTCTGAAAACTTTCCCAAAGGAGAGATCTATTTGAGTGGTTTGCAAAATCCATCTTAAGGTCAGCTCTAATTAAGTTGGGGCCTGGCAGCTGCATCATTTCACTGTTGTTACACAGCTGCCAAAGTGAGCTAGATGCCTACCTTCAACATCAGCCGTGAGGCTCGGGCTGCACAGCTCCTGCCGCTTCCCAGACCCACTTGGTCTCTGTGAAATGTGGCATGTGGTTGGTGCTGAAGAAAAAAATCTGTCCTATGCTTAGGTAGAAATAGATTGATGCAGGAGGTCAGAATCTCCATTTTTAGTAAAATTTAGGGAAAAATAGACACCCACTTGTGTCATATAGTAAGTAATCAAATCAAATCAATGTCCTATTTCTCATCACATGTATTACCAGGATAGAATTTTAGCAACAGAGGACTGGGTCAACACAGTACCTGCTACATAGCAGGCATTCAGTAAATGTGTGTACAATGAAAAAGAATGCATAAATAAAAGATAAAATGAAAAATCAAGAGACCCAGCTTCTAGTCTCTGAATTTTCTATGAACTAGTACAAGAAAAATAGGGAAAATAATTTCTGGGGCTCAGTTGTTTCCACTACAGAATACAGAGATTAGATGAGATAAGTTCTAAAATTCCTTCTTTCTTCAATTTTACAATTGAAATTTTACATAGAGATAACATTTACCTAGTAGAAAGAACAGAAATCAAAGGTCAGAGGTCACAGATAGGATCTCACTCCAGACTCTGCCACTGTGATGAAAACTTATGGGCCTCATTTTCTGCATCTGCACAATTTAAAAAAAAGAAAAAAAAAAACAAACTCATTGCTGTCGAGTCGATTACGACTCACAGTGACCCTAAAGGACACGGTAGAACTGCCCCATAGGGTTTCCAAGGGGCACCTGGTGGATTCAAACTGCCGATCTTTTGGTTAGCAGCCATAGCTCTTAACCACTATGCCACCAGGGTTTCCACACAATAGGAACACTGAAATGTATTTTGTTGGATTGAAGGGGGATAACAAGCCAGTGCCTGGAATATTTTTGTTGTTAGTTGCCATTGACTCGATTCCAACTCATGGCAAACCCATGCGTGCAGATTAGAACTGCTCCATAGGGTTTTCATGGCTGTGACCTTTCAGAAGCACATCTCCAGGTCTGTCTTCTGAGGTGCCTCTGACTGGATTCGAATCACCGACTTTTAGGCTAGTAGTCTAGCACTTAAATGTTTGCGCCATCCAGAGACTCCACCTGGAATACAGAAGTCTTTAAATAAATGATAATTAAAATCCAAAATCTACTGAATTTAAACTCAATTCTTTCTTCTAGAAAAATGTCATGGTTATTTGTGGTAGATGGCATTTTGACCCCAATTCTTCACCACTCCCTGTAGCTTGCTGTGTATCATATAACCCTGCAGTCCACTCCCAAGTCTTGAGTTTTGGTTTGACAAAATGACTTACTGGCCAGTGGAATGTTAGCAGATGTGACGTAAGCAAAGATTTGAAAAGCTATTGGACTCAATCTTTTGTGGCACTGCCATTTCCATGAGAAGGACATGTCCAGACTACCCTACGGGTCCCAGGGAGAGGGTAAGAGATATGTGGAACAGAACCACCCATGCCCAATCTAGACTGGTCAACTTTCAGTTAACTCAACCCTTAAGAGCTAAATGAATAATAGCTTTAAGCCACTGAGTATTGGGGTGGATTGTTATGCAGCAGTTTTATGACAATAGCTAGCGAATACACCATTGCTTTACAACAGAAGACAGTAGTCATAGATTGTTGTATTTTACACTTGGATTTCATTACTGAAATTTGCAAATACATTTACTTCCCCATATTGGGAGTACCTTCAAATACACCTTTGGGTAAAATTTTTGCAGGAAAAAGAAGATGAAAATTTGCTAAACTTATGTTTCTGGATCAAATAACAACTTTAATGGTGTCTGAAGTATTTTAAAGAGCCAAATTATAAATGTGTGACAACTTGCTATTAGGTCTGAGTATTATAGTTTTAATTTTAGATCTGGAAAATTTTAGCAAGAAGCCACTAATATGGGCATGTCCAAATCTGTATATACAGAGTATGTCTGTGCATTGCTTAATGCCATTGTCTGTTTGTAAAACCCAGTCATTTGAGTAATAGCTTTATTCAGAATAATGAGAATCTAAAAATATAGTGTCAAAAGGTGGCCCTTGGTTAGTCAACAGGACCTCTGGTTCACAAGGCTAAACACATCTTTCAGAAGGAAAGACTCTTGCAAAAACCAGCATCCTCTAGACCAACAGAATCACTTCTCATATAGGTCATGTGTTGATCTTTAAAACAGAAATCA
Source organism: Trichechus manatus latirostris (assembly GCF_000243295.1). Classification (NCBI taxonomy): domain Eukaryota; kingdom Metazoa; phylum Chordata; class Mammalia; order Sirenia; family Trichechidae; genus Trichechus; species Trichechus manatus. Next base: position 1,655,978 of record NW_004443994.1, read on the forward strand.
AGTTCTTCTGTGTATTAGGACTGAAACTAGCTGGTAAGCTTCTTCAGGGCAGGGGCAAGAACATATATGCACAACCCTGGGCGTACGACTGCCTGACTAGTAGAACATAAATGCTATTGTCGAACAGCAGCAAAGTAAAAACTGGGTCCTCATTATTTAGGATCCAGATCAAATGTTACTCCTAAAAGTAGAGTGTATTCCATTCCTTTATGTGTTCCCTTGGGACTTGTCAGACTCATTTCCAAATATGACTTTGTCACTACTCTGTAAACTCCTCAAAAACATGGAGCCCATCAAAAACCAAATCCATTGCTGTTGAGTTGATTCCGACTCATAGCGAACCTATAGGACAGAATAGAATTGTCCCATAGGGTTTCCAAGGAGCAGCTGTTGGATTCAAACTGCTGACCTTTTGATCAGTAGTTGAGCTCTTAACCACTGCACCATCAGGGCTCCTAGAGCCCATTCAACTTGTCTTAATTCCCCTATGCGTAGCAAGGTTGTTGTCGTCATTAGCTGATTTCGAGTTGGCCCCCAACTCATGGCAACCTCATGCACAATGGAACAAAACGTTACCTGGTCCTGTGTCATCCACATGATCTGTGGCAGATCAGATTGTTGTGATCCATAAGGTTTTCATTGGCTGATCTTGGGAAATAGATCACTACGCTTTTCTTCCTAGTCTGTCATATTCGGGAAGCTTGGGTGAAACCTATTCAGCATCCTAACAAAAAAACAAACCCATTGCCGTACAGTCGATTTTGACTCATAGTGACACTATAGGACAGAGTAGAACTGCCCCATAGGGTTTCCAAGGAGCACCTGGTAGATTCAAACTGCTGACCTTTTGGTTAGCAGCCATAGCTCTTAACCACTACACCACCAGGGTTTCTAGCTGCCCCATAGTAACACATAATCCACCACTGTCAGATATGTAGTGGCTGTGCATAAGGCGCATTGGCCAGAAATCAAACCCAGGCCTAGCAAGTTCATACATAATATGAACTTAATAAGCTCTTGTTAAATGAGTGAATGATAATATTACCTCAGCTTATAAATGAAGAAGCTGAGGGTCAGAGAGATTAGTTTTCTGGAAATCACACAATCAGACAAAGCTGGGAATTAAATTTGAACTCTGCTCCAGGTGAATCCATAGTCTATCTCCACTATCCTACACTTCAATCAGGATTCCTGTGGCAATAAACAAAATAACATATAAAGTAAATAACATGGTAACAGATGCTGAATAAGTGTTACCTACCATTTTCATGTCTTACTCTCGTGCCAAAAATTCCACCTTTACAGATTTGTCTCTCTTCTCCTGAACGCCTTTTTCTTAAGGTTACCACTTACTTGTAACCCTAACGGTTACAACACTGTAGGGCTGTATCCTTTCACCATACTTATTCAATCTGTATGCTGAGCAAATAATCCAAGAAGCTGGACTATACCAAGAACGGGGCATGAGGACTGGAGGAAGACTCATTAACAACCTGTGTTATGCATTGCACTAGGCAAATCTGCTGCAAAAGACCTCTTTAAAGTGTTAAAAAGCAAAGAAAGCACTTTAAGGACTAACATGTGCCTGACCCAAGCCATGGTATTTTCAACTGCCTTATATGCTTGCGAAAGCTGGACAATGAATGAGGAAGCCTGAAGAATCGATGCCTTTGAATTACGATGTTGGTGAAAAATACTGAATATACCATGCACTGTCAGAAGACTTGGACAAATCTGTGTTGGAAGAAGTATAGCCAGAATGCTCCTTAGAAGCCAGGATTGTGAGACTTCATCTTATGTCTCACGTACTTTGGACATGTTATTAGGAGGGACCAGTCCCTGGAGAAGGACGTCATGCTTGGTAAAGCAGAGGGTCAGTGAAAGAAAGGAAGACCCTCAACAAAATGGACTGACACAGTGGCTGCAACTGTGGGCTCCAGCATAGCAACGATTTTCAGAATGGTGCGGGACCAGGCAATGTTTTGTTCTGCTGTACATAGGATTGCTATGAGTTGGAACCCACTTGATGGTACCTAACAACAACCACTTATTGTTTGGGAGAGATGGAAAACAAACCAAATATCCTAATAGAATAATGATTAATTTATGACATTAACTATCAATTGGACTATTACACAGCCATTCATAATTATGCATAAGAAGAGTTTAGAATTACATAGAAATGCAGTCAACGATGTTGTGTTTTGAAGATGGTAAGTTATTTCTTTTTAAACATATGCGGTATATTTGCAGTATTATCACGATGCTTTCATAACGTAAAAAAAAAGTTACTGAGGAAAACAGAAGATAATGTTAGAAGCCAGTTAGTAGTATTTGTCTTTAGATGACAAGAATGAGGATTTTTTCTTTGCCATCTATTTTCCTGAAATTTTATTTATTTATTTTATTGTGCTTTAAGTTTAAAATTTACAGTTCAAATTAGTTCCTCATACAAAAATTTACACACATACTGTTATGTGACCCTAGTTGCTCTCCTTATAATGTGACAACATACTCCTACTTTCCACCCCAGCTTTCCCGTGTTGGTTCAACCAGCTCCTGTCCCTTTTTGCTTTCTCATCTCGCCTCCAGACAGGAGCTGCCTGTTTAGTCTCATGTATCTACTTGAGCTAAGAAGCACTTTGTTCACGAGCATCATTTTATGTCTTATAGTCCAGTCTAATCTTTGTCTGAAGAGTTGGCTTCAGGAATGGTTTCAGTTCTGGGCTAACAGAGAGTCCGGGAGCCATGTCTTCCAGGGTCCCTCTAGTCTCAGTCAGACATTAATAGTCTGATCTTTTTACTAAAATTTGAATTCTGTACCTTACTTTTCTCCTGCTCTGTCAAGGACTCTCTGTTGTGTTCCCTGTCAGGGTGGTCATTGGTGGTAGGTGGGCACCATCTAGTTCTTCTGGTCTCATATTTTCCTGAAATTTTAAAGTTTCAAAAAATGAGCATGTCTTACTTACATATTAAAGCGGGTTTTCATAGTAGCCTGTATATTGTCTTTTCTGTTTTCTACTTGTCTTTGATAGATGAACCACTGCCATCATTTTCCCTCCACTTTGTCGTGATTCTGTACTTTTTAAGGTGGTTCTTATAACCCTATATTGTACCTAGTTGTTTCGTGTTGGCCTGGTGATACCCGACTGTGAGTTTGTTAAAAGCAAGGATTGTCTGATTCCTCTGCATATCTCCAGCACCTGGCTAGTCCACAGCCCATAGTAGGTTGATAAATTTTTGTTAAACTAGAGCTATTTCTCACAGTTGGATTAATAATTTGTACACAACCTCCAGGAAAAGGGAGAATAAGCGAATGTGTATATTTATATGTGTGTATTTCAGCAGAATCAGAGCTTGTAAACACTGTACTTGTTTTCACATGTCTTATTTCAATGTTGCACATTTACAAATTAGAAAATAAAACTAAAGATATAGTTGAGCTTTTTATTCTCCCACATTGCCTCTTCTGAGTAATGATGAATGGTGTTCAATATGCATGCTTTTCAACATGAAATCTTTAAATTCTCTGAATACAGGCAAAATGTATGGAAATGATATCAAATTTAAGTGTGTTTTCCTAAAATTAGGATGTATAATATTTAGTTTCACGAGCAGAACAAATAATACAATTAGTGTTTATCCTTTGACTACTCTTTACTAAACAGCTTAGTTAAAAAAATGCACACAACACAAAAAACACAGTTCTTCCCAGTCACTGCTCCAGGTTTCATATGTTAAACAAAGACAGACCAACCTTAAACCTTTTGATAAATATGATGCTTGTGGTAACTGCAGCATTCACTTCGTATCCCATTTCTCCAAGTTCCTGTCAGCCAGATGTCACTTGCAATGCAAACACTAGAAAAATATGAGATAATAATTTCATACATCATCTATGTGTGCATGAGCCGGTCATTCAATACAAATTCAAACTGCTACTACACACAGAGCAAATATCATCCAAATAATATTTAAAATGATTGAAAGGCTTTTGATTTGGAAGTGTATTCTCTTAAGCTAAGTGGTCCCCGAAACCATCTAGAAAATTCAATTGTTTCATTTTTAAAATGTTTTCTGCCCAAAATTATATCAAATCCTAATGTCTCAATAGAAAAACATGGGATTGGATTGCTGACTGGGCGCCTGATGTCAAAGAAAAATCTAATTTCACAATGGCATTTCCTCATACTGTCTCACCAAAATACAAAATTGATAAAATTTTAATGGATAATTTTCAGAAGCAGAACGTTAACCATTGGGAAAATATGAAGGAAAACCTAGCATTGTGGCATAGAAGAATCAGAGTGAAGGAAGGCAATGACTGTAAGCACAGATATACAATGTTATATAAAGAGCGTTCTTAAAAGCTTTTTCTTATCAAAAGCAGAATTCCAACTTTTAAAAGGCCCTACTATCAAAATATTTTTGTGCCTATTTCTAAGTTTCTCTTTCTAAATCTTTTCTATTTTGTGAAATGACATAAGGAGAAGGAATCACACTGTAAGCTATTCTATTAGATATACATTTGAGCAACTTTGATTTCTATTTTTGATGTTAGCTCCCAAAATGGGCATGTGTACCCCCCTTCAATTAAGAGATAAGAGAGAATGGTGTTAGATTCTTTTCACTAAGGCCTTAAACATCATCTCTTTCTGCTTGCTATTTAGTGGTGTATTTTCCTGCCTGTCTGGAGGCAAAGAGGTGTTCAATTCCCTTTGTTTTAAGGAGGGAGTTCTGCATTATACAAACAGCAGGGTTTCAGAGCAGACAGACCCTCATGCTGTCTGTGTCCCTTAATATTTCCGAGCCTCAGTGTTCTCATCTGTAAGACAGAGATAATAATTTCTACCTTACTGTTTTCTTGTGATGTTTAGGAATAATATTTGTAAAACACCTGGCACAATGTTTAACACAGAAGAAGTACTCAAATATTTATGATTATCCTCATTTTTATGAGCTTCTAATACTTGCTAGCTCAGATGCCGCCTTTGTTCGAATTTTTCCTGATGGTCTTCTTCATACACACTGGCAGCTTTGGACAGTTTCACATAAAGAACTGAGGGAGGGAGGGGGCAGACTTCTCACTGGACAGATTGGCTAAGGTCACCCTGGTCACCAGTGGAGTCAGCGATGTGGTAGCCAGACAATGCCAAACCCAGAAAGACACTGTGGAACCTGGAGCTATGAACTCAAGACATTAGAGACACTTACTCCAAAGAGGTTGATTCTGATCTCCTACAAAGAGGATTCTTCTTAGGAGACATTGAGGAATTGACATCCATTCCTGTCTCTCAGGCCCCCACCCACCATAGGACTCTCTACAAGGAATCTCACCACTGGCCCAAGATTTTAAAGCAGCACCCAACTGCAGCACTGAAGTTCCGATTTAAGAACTTGAGACTGACCGGTGAGACAATCAACATTTCTTCCCTCGTTCTTCTCTCTCCTCTCTCCCTCTCTGGTCCATCTCCTCTGCTGCGTTATACACTTACTCCTCACTTATGGACTATCTCGTTATTGACATTTTGCATTTATGACAACAGTAAAAATGTACTGTCCGACTATTGTGCACATTAACGAAGTGGCGGGCATGGTGGCAAAGGCTGTGGAACGTCCCCTCCCTCAAGGAGGGTCTCTGGGTGCCTCTGGGAAGCTGGGCCACGCTGTGCCATGCCCTCTGCTTCCTCCTGCCGGCGGGGGCGCACGTGTCCAGCTGCCGCACAGGCCGGCCTCTTGGTGTCCGCTGCCTACGGGAGGACATGCAGGAAGCACCGAGCCAGCGGGCGCCTGTTCTGGGTTCCCAGCTCCTATGCGGCCTGAGGCTCTGCAGCTCAAAATTGCTGCGGGGTGGAAAGGGAGGAAAGATAGAGGCATCAGAGAGGGTGTTTAGAAGAAATGCCTGCGCGTTTAATGACATTCCAAACTAAGACGAATTGGGCCTGACGCCTCTGCTTCGGTGGGGCCAGATGCGCGGCCAGGTTCTCAGCACCCTCACGGGAAGCCCCGAGCCTCCGAGACTAGCCAGGACCGGAGGGCAGAGAGGCTCTCAGATCGTGAACACAGGGATTGCAGGGGTGGAAGTGGAGCCCTGGAGGCGGTTCCAAGAGGGAGGCTCTGATCCAGCACAGGAGGAAGGTAAAGTGGTTAAGCCATGGGCCCTCCAGTCACACAGCCGTGTTTATCCAGCTTTGTCTCCTCCAAGCCTCCTTCTCCGCAGAGGAATAATTCGTAACTGGAGTCATCACAGTGATGAGTACATCAGTAAACCTTAGCTGTTATTATTTCTATGATCATAGTTTCTAAATAAGAAAAATCATACAAATAGATGGTCTGAAAACAGAAAAAAAAAAATCCTCCATTTTCGCATAACACTGATTTTCACATAACCACCTGGTCTTTGGAACCTAAACATGTCAATAAGTGAGGACTGAGTGTATTTTCCTGTGAGGGCAGATCCAGGTTCTTTAATTATCTCAGTAATGCATCCTTTCTTCTCCCTATCCCCAATACAGGGTTTTGAGCCAGCTAGATCATTGATAAATATCTAGCATTTTAAATAGAAATTAGTACTTTCTTTGGAAGCAGCTTATTTAACTGAAGATGACTGTTTCTTTGCTAGAATGAGGACACTATGTGGTATAATTGCTGATAGTATAGGATTTGGAATCAAACAGAATCAGATTGTTATCCACACTCTTCCATTAGTTACCATCTTGGACAAATTTCTTAAAGTCGCTGAGTCTTCAAACCCACTGCCGTTCAGTTGATTCCGACTCAGAGCGAACCTATAGGACAGAGTAGAACTGCCCCATAGGGTTTCCAAGGCTGTGATCTTTATGGAAGCAGACTGCCACATCTTTCTTCCTCGGAGCAGCTGGTGGGTTCGATCCACTGACTTTTTGGTTAGCAACCAAGTGCTTAACCTCTGTGCCACCAAGGCTCCTCTCTTAGTTCCCTCAGTTATAAAGTGGGAATAATAATTCCTATTTCTTAGTATTATTGTAAATGTTTGCCAGATAAAATACAGGATACCCAATTAAATTTGAATTTCAGATAAACAAAGAATAATTTGCAGTATAATTATGTTCCAAATATTACATGGGGCATACTTACACTAAAAAGTTATTCACTGTTTATCTGAAATTCACATTAAACTAGGTGTCCTGTATTTTTATTGTTAAATATGGCAGTTTTTAATGCTAAGTATGGCAACCCTAATTATAAAGACTAAATGAAATAATGCCCTGTAAAGCCACTGACTTAGCACCCAGTGGGTAGTAGGTGCTCATCAAGTGCAATCTCATTTCCTTTTTCCCTTGTGGGGTGGTTGTGTGATTAAATGCTTGGCACATAGTACAGGTTCAATAAATTTCAGTTTGCTTTTCCTCTCAAGGCTCAGCCTCAGAAGAATCTGTGCTCTCTTCTTAACAATGGAGGAAAAGCCTCAACTGCTTGAGGCATTTCTCTCTGGGCTTGATCTCTCCTTTCTCTTTCTCAGGGCCTGTTTGAGTATGAACTCTAGAGAGTGTGGAGTGGTCTAGTTAAAATGACAAATCTGAAGGGGCAAATCTGTGAATACAGGCTCCCCTCATTTTTTGACAAAGTGACCTTTGAAAATCAAAATTTACAATGAAAGCAGTTGTCCTGTTGTCGTTGTTAGCTGTTGTCAGGTAGGCCTCCCACTCATGGTGACCGATGCACATGGGAGGAAGCACTGTTGTCCTAAGGAGTGACCATTCCCATTACTTTTTAAAGTGATCTGCTGCAGAAATTCTTTAAATTGTGAGATCTCTAAAGAGTTCAAAAACAAAATGTCAAAAAAAAAAAAAAGAAAACAAGATTCCATTTACAAAAACAGAAGTCAGATAACATGTTCTGCGAAAAATCTTTTACATGAAGTGTTATAAAGGCTTGTGAACAGCTCTATAAAACTCTCCTTGCTTCCACAGGCACCCCTCACCCCTCAAGTCAGCTCTTCCGGACACTGTTATTCATCTGGCCAGAAAAGCTTTCATCTGCAACTATTGCCAAATGCCCTCCTGGGGTGGCCAGGCATGAACTTGGCTGCCTACAAAAGATACAGGGAAGGGTTTTAAGGACACATTTTTTTCCTTACAAGTTCACTGTTGTTCCTCCCTGAGAAGCCAGAGATGGTACATAGGATATGATTCAACGGAAAGCCTTTGTATGAGAAAACGGCTCTTTCACTGTGGTCTATCTGAGGATCAGCACATTTGGAGACCGTCTGACCCACATTTTTAGAGCTAGAACTTCCTTCTGTCCCAACTCTGGGATGGGAAAGCCTCTATGTCTGGAGAATAGTTATGGGCTAAAACCTATGAATATTTCTAGATGACACACTGGACCTTTCCAGGGGAATCAAAGCTTTGCTGACAGCAGAAAGCAGGTACCGTCCACTTCCTTCAGCTCACAGCTCATGTAAACAGGAGGCCACCATACTCGGCACCAGCTGCAGCTTCTGGGTGGTCCTGCGAGGAAGTTCCAAGTAGACTGCAGTGCAGTCCTGTAGTCTGGTGGTCACACAGTTAAACTACGCATCTGTGGGAGAGAGCAGAGCATGTAGGTTCTCCAGGCTCCAGTCTCGGGTGTAAAATCTGACTTCCCAGAGGAGAGCTCTTCTCCAAAACTAAAAACAAAAGATAACAAGAGAAAATCACAGAAGCAAACAGGTGGATTTCTCTGGCAGGCATTTCTTGATATGAAGATGACTGGATTCTACTTCTCCCTTCCCCTTGGACACATGGAAATAGATTCTTTATAAATGCATGCTTATTTATTAGTATTATTGCATGCCAGTGTATGTCCCTGTGTGGAGCAAGCTACTTGACTACTAGCTGAAAGGTTGGTGGTTTGAACCCACCTGGAGGCGCCTTGAAAGACAGGCCAGGTAATCTACGTCCGAAAAGTCACTGCCTTGAAAACCCTATGGGGCACAGTTCTACTCTGTATAGACTGGGTGATCATGAATAAAAATCAACCCCAAGGCAACTAACAACAGCAATAAATGTGTGATAACTATAAGACTTCCCAGCATTTCTCCTTAGTTAGGTAAAACCGGGGAATTTCTGGGTTGGAATCCCACCTCCGCTACTTATTAGCTATGTGAGTTTGACAAATTACTTTCCCTGTCTGGGCCCAGTTTTCTCATCTGCAAAATGTATAATATCAGCACCACTCTCAAAGGATTGGCAGTTTGAACCCACCAGCTGTTCCTCAGGAGAAAAGACCTCTGACGATCTACTTGCATAAACATTACAGCCTAGGAAACTCTATGGGACAGTTCTACTCATTGTGAGTCAGAATTGACTTGATGGCACACAACAACATGTAAGTATTAACTATTATCAGTAGGGTTAAAATGACACTAATAATTATGCTGTATATTTGTTTAGTGCTTCAAAGTTATAAAGTACTTCTACCTCTTCAGTTGATCTATAGTTAAGGTGGAGGGGGGGTGACAAAACTGAGAAATCTCTATTTTTCCTAATGGATAAGGGGAGATGTAGGAGTAATGAGATGATTGTATGAGATTATAGCAGGTGAAAAGGACAGTATATATTACTCAGTAGGTAGAAGAGGCAACCTCCATAAAGTGTATATTAAGGTGGTTGCTTGGTTGGTACTGAGAACCCAAGTAGAAGTGGGATAGAATACAGGCAGTATTTAAGGGAATATCTAAGGAATAGAAATAGATAAAGTAGAAAGACAAGTTTACAAGGAGTTTAAAAATAATTATCAAGAGTTGTAATATGATTCAGGAGATGATTAGGGTCTTAAGTAACCATTTAACTTTTTGAGAAAAATTTAATTTCCCTGGCTCTGCACTGTACCCCAAAAGTCAATTATAGATGAGGACTTAAGAGTTAAATATATAAAAAATTAAAGAGCATAGAACAACTAGAAGAAAATAAAATTGAGAATTTATCAAATATTTGAGGTGAGTTTAACATTCTAAACTTAGTATCAATAGAAGAAAATTGATACATGATGTACATGATGTCATTGAATAAACGTTTTTGGGTGTTCACAATTTTATTTTGGTACCTGTGGTCCAAATCAGGGAAATCAATTTCAAGTCAAGGCACAAAGATAGACCTTCCAATAGAGGCTCTTTGCTTCTCTAGGTTCCATCTTTCCATCAGTACGGATGGATGCTACTGGCAGGGTACTACGTAATTTGTGGGGCCCAGTGCAGAATGAAAACCTGAGGCCCTTTGTTCAAAAAGCAGGAAACAAGTGCCATTAAAGGTACTAAAATATGAAGCTTTTTTCCTTTCTTCTGTGGTCTCTCTCTTGATTGTCATGGTGTTTTATATTTGCTATTTAATGTCATTCTAAGTAAAAAAAAATTTAAAATTTTAAATTATTAGCATGGATTTTACCATTAATCTTCCTATTGTGCAATGCCAGTTTTAAATGCAAATATAAGAGCATTTAACTTTTATGTGGAATTAATGAAATTACACAATTTGTATTTTGTAGCTCACACACGCACGTGTTCCATTCTTACCAGAACAACGAAAAATGCTGTGCAAAACTAACTCAACTGGCTTTACCATCTTTATTTCAACACTTGGTACACATTTTACCAATACTCTATTATACTTCTGGCATACTGTTGAATAAGGAAGGACTGGGGGAAAAAAAAAAAAAAGGAGGTGTTGGTTGTGATATTGTTTCCTTTCCTTCCATGTCATCATTTTGGTATAAATAGTTGGCTAACACAGGGAGATAACATGAGTAACAAAGGATATAATTGGATGCCTTGGTTGCTGTTGTTGTTGTTAGGTGTCGTCGAGTCGGTTCTTACTCATAGCAACCTTATGCATAACAGAACGAAACACTGCCTAGTCCTACACCAGCTATTACTTCTGATATCTCTTTTTAACTGTTCATATCTTGAAGTACTGCCAGAAATCCACTTCTCTGGTATGGAGAATAACTTCTGGTTCTTTCCTATCCTTGGATGCCGGCACAGGGAATAGTAATGGGAGATCACCGTACTATCTCGATCCCAAGAATTAAAAGATGCTTCTACCACCTCCAAATATAATTTCTATGAAGAACCAGTCTGAGCATACACAGTCATGAATCCTGGACACTGAGATCTTTGCGTGTTTAGGATTCAAATTCTATAGACACAAACACTTAGCCCTCACTGTAAAAATAAAGAGATGGCACAGTAACTTTAAAATATACTTATATGGCCCACTTATATTGGTAAAAATCAGACATTCAGATTTGAGGCAAAATTATTTGACATACTACCTCTTCCTTCAACGTGGGGGCCATGACAAGCCATGTAACAACCGAGTAGGATGGCACTAGGGAAAGATTCTAGGGGCATAGTTTGATTATACCTCTGATAGTTATCCAGAGTGGCCCCTAGATGGGAGAATTTGATGAATTTGCAGCTGTGTCCTAAGACCTATTATCTATATAGTAATAAGAGTTAGAGAAGCCAAAATGTGTACCTAGACCAAGGGTATGAGCACAGGGCCAGACAAAGGAAACCAATCCAAGGGAATGATGACCTAGATTGATGCTCCAATAGAGAGGTCAGCAAATGGAATAATGTAGCACAGATAGCTTAGGACAACAGCTGCTGGTAAGTAGTTCAGTTGAATTTAAAGGTATGGGGTCTGAACAGACACATAACCAAGAATATGTTAGTATGATCACAGTCTTTTTGCTGGAATAACACCCTTTGTGTAATAAGTAGGTTTACCGAAGGAGAAAAGAGAAAGTCAGAGAACGCTATCCCAATAGTCCCCAGTGGGTGTAAGAGGAAGACATTCAAGGCCACTAAGGGGGTATCTTAGTTTCCTAGGGCTGCCATGACTGAAATATCACATGTAGGTGGTTTTAAAAAGCAGAAATTTATTTTCTCATAGTTCTGGAGGCTAGAAGTCCAAATTCAGGGTGTGGCTCTAGGGGGAAAGCCCTCCTTTGTTTCTTTCAACTTCTTGTAGCCTGCAATCCTTGGAGTTCCCGGGCATGTACATTCATCTGCCTCCCACGTCATCAGATGGCATCTGTTTTCCCCCTTGTGTCTGCATGCATGTCTCTGTATCTACACTGCTCTTTTTATAACTCAGAAGTAATTAGGTTTAGGATCCACTCTATACTAGCATAACCTCAACTAACTGATTACATTGCATTAGATTGCATTATGGAAGGTGATTAGATTATATTAGATTCAATTACATTCACAGGTATAAAACCAAAAACCAAACCAATTGCCATCAAGTCAATTCCAACCCATAGAGACCCTAGAGGACAGAGTAAAACTACCCCATAGGGCTTCTATGGCGCTGCTGGTGGATTTGAACTGCTGACCTTTTGGTTAGCAGCTGTATCATTTAACCACTGCACCACCAGGGCTCCTTCATAGGTATAGGGGTTAGGATTTCAACACATATTTTGGGGAGACACAATTCAACCCACAACTGAGAGGTGATGTAAAAATCTTTGTAATTAAGCAAAAGTGTATGAGTAAATCTGGAGAAATCAAAGGAGAAGGAAGAAATGAGGGAAGGAAGAAACAAAGGAAGGATGGGGAGGAAGAGAGATGACTATGTTTGTGCAGGCCCCTTGCTTTGCACAAGACTTGACATCTAGTATTCATGTTATTTGAAGTCAACTGGAAATTAGAAAGGGAAAAAATAAGCCATGATTTGGTTTGACGGTGCAATTTTTCTCTTTAGTCCCTGGCTACTAAAAATGTCATACTTTACCCCATGATGAGAAACTCAAAAGATAAATATTTAATTGATATAGGCTGACAGCTTTCCTAAGGGTACCTATCTTAGGAAGAGGAAGAGGAGAGAGAAGGAAAGATAAAGAATGAAAGAGAAGAAAATTGATAGCTCACTAATCTATTTCCAATCAAAAACAGCTTGAGATGTTCAGAGGGCAGCCTCTGTGGTGCGGTTGCCGAACAAAACATAGAGACGTTGACTTGCTATGATCCTCAGGGAGGAGGCTGGCTCTGAAAGACCAGCTAACAAAGGCAAGAAAGATCTTCTTCGTAAAGCATCTCCAAGGGCCCATGGTTTCTGTGTTCATCAAGAATCCCCGAAATTCTAGAAGTTTGGAGATAGTCAGAATTGATTTAATCCTTTTTACTATAAATCTCATTTCTAAAAATGATTAACAGAGGCGGAGACATAAAATGGTAAAGTCTCGATCAGGGAAAATGCTGTCAGCGTATCATCTAGATAGATTAGAAAATGAACGCTCAGGTTTCTGTGAAGGAAGACTAATGACATTAAGTCAAGATGAAATAGAAAGGAGCATCGCATAGGCTCAAAAATCATAAACCATGAGCTCGCCCTGACAGAAGACCCTCAGCAACTTTCTGAACTGGAAAATTATCAGGAGTTCAGTCTGAGAGTATTTTCTCCAGCCTCATTCAGAGTCCCTGGCTTGTTTTGGTTTGCTCTGAAGTTCTGGGAATTGCTTTGCCAAGGTTCTGACATATGTATAAAAGTAAAATCCTTCTGCCTACAATTTTCAGTGCAATCAATTGCACACTCAGAAACAAGAAAATGAAGGTTTGGCTCACTAAAACAATAAATAAACATTTAAGATCCTTCCACACTGTGCAACCATCTGATTTTTGAAGTGTCATAATTCTGCTGCCTTTCAGAAATAAGGCAGAGCTGTTGCCTTGAAATCAGTGGTGGCTGAGACCAACATCCTTTGTTTAAGTTAAGATCAAATAGTGAAGCAAGTATATAAATTCCTGCCAAATAAAGCTAAAGCAGGCATTCTGCTCTGTTTGGTAGTGGGAGCAGCCCTGTACATCTGCTTCACATGTGGAATATCACTTGATTACTTAAAGTATGTCTCCATTAGAAAGACACACACACCCACACACAGATACAGTCACCTCGATTTTTAGGATAATCCAGTAAAATAACCTAAAATCTAAATATCACTTTGTGGGAGCTTCCCTGATTGAAGAAATCTACTGTGTTCTAATACAGTCTCTTTAAGTTGATCCTTCCTCTTTCAGTGACATACAATGCTCAACTGAAAATTGCTCCCATCATCTTAAAAACTAGGAATCCCTGCAAACTAACTACAAGTCTTTTTAACGCAGGGAGCATTGGAGTCCCTGACCTTTGACGTTAAGGTACTGACTGGCCCCACGGCCAGGCCAGGAATGCTCTCCAAGCCTCATAACACACCACTGATTTTTATGAGAAATGGACGTATAAACTTAAAATTCAAGGTAAATGTCTATCCAATTTTAGAGTTAGAATGGTTATGTTGAAAGCATTTCACCAACCTCCCACCTCATTACAGCTACAGCATTAGAAGATAAAAATGTAGTGTTCCTCATCTCAAATTTTCAAAAAAAAGCAATATTCAATAGATAGATAGATGTGTAGTTAGGTGGAAAAGTAGATACTTAGTGTTCAATTCTAATGTTTCTGACTTAAAATTTTAAGGTCATTGTCTCCCTTCTGACACCTCTTACTACATCAACATCACATTATATCATTATAGACTGATGAACCAATGTACTTCTACATTTTCCAGGATAATGACTCTTTTGTATTTCAGTTTTTATCATAATATACATCTTGAATTGCAATTTGCATATCTTTTGTTTAGAAAAAGAGACCCCTATTTAAGACTTTGTCATTTTAATACATAGGCTTTAAAGTGGCTTTTTTTTTTTTAAGAAATGCACCAAAATATTCCAATTTATTCTTCAACTGAATCTGATTCTACCTCTGCTGCTGCATCAGTAAATTAGCAAGTGTCCTGAACAATGCAATTCCAACAATGATGGCTCGACTACTTAGTTCTCTATGTCAGTAGATTCTCTGCCTGTTAGAAGTCCAATTTTAGATTTATAACTACAATTTGGACTGCCAGGCTGATTATATTTGATTATATGTATATTACACTTATGGAGCCCTGGTGGCAAAGTAGTTAAGAGCTCAGTCTGCTAACCAAAAGGTCAGCAGTTCGAATCCACCAACCGCTCCTTGGAAACCCTATGGGGCAGTTCTACTCTGTCCTATAGGGTCACTATGAGTCAGAATCGACTCGATGGCACACAACAACAAAGTGTGTATATATAATATATACACATTTACATATATATTCATTTCATATGAAGAGTATACCCTCTGCTCATCAAGTCTGTTTGCTTTTCTTTTGATCCTTCCCCCTTGGAGCAGAATGGGAACTAGTCACTGTGACAGACCTTGTTTAGACCTGAGAGGGCCTTTAAAGGACGGGGCACGGGCAGGATCCATCTGCCTCTGTGCAGCAGGAAGGAAGCTGTTAGAGTGCTGAAGTAACTAGCATCCCCAATACCTACCACAGTGCCTAGCCCAACGTGCATACCAAGTATATGTTGAATAAATGAATGACTGAAAGAATGAAATGGGCTGTAGAACTTCTCTCTATTTCCAACTCTGTCATCAAATTACAGAGCTGACTCAGTAGCTGCCACTTTTGGAGACAGCAAGATGTCTGTCCCATCTTCCTGCATGACCCATAGCATTGAACAATTGGCTTTGCTCTGCTCTTGCCCATTCCATCCTAGGAGGCTTCCTTCCTTGGTTTGCTAAGGTAGAGGGACAAGATTGCTGTGGAAAAGCTACTTTTTTATGACAAAGCAAACCCATCACCTTACAAAATATGTTTAATCCCATATTTTCTAATGTCCTGATGACACAGCTGAACCAATTGCTCAGGTTGAGTGAGCAGCTAACCAGCTGCTAAAACAGGAGTCAATGTAGGGTGGAGCTGTGAACTGGGACTGGGGAACCACACAAACACGGAGTTTAAATCCCAGCTCTTCCATTTACTAGCTGTTTTCATTTCAGCAAGTTATTTAATTTATCTAAGCCTCAATCTCCTCATTTGTAGAATGGAAATAATAATATCTGCTTTGCAGGACTGCTGTGAAGATCAAATGTGACAGAGTATGTGAAATGTGTAGCCCCCATTATGTATGTAACTTGTGTTTACTTCCATACCTGCCACCCTCTCTTCTTTCTTTCTGGGGAAATGGAAATTTCAAATGTGGCTTTAAACTATGGCCAGAATGAGGTAGATCAGACAGAAGGTAGTGGACCAATAGCCAGAGCAGAAAACCAATCTAATACTCTCAGGTAACAGCCTCCTTCTTAGCCTTTCAACCATCCCCTGACCTTCCCTTTTGGTCGAGGACATGCTCCCTGGACACTCCAAGAAGTCCACATTTGGCCGGCCTGGCTGACAGTGACGCTGTGGGGAGCTTTGCAATCCCCTGTAAACATAGGCAATTAAGCCCCTAAAAGCTCTTAGGCTTATTGCCCAGTAAACTCACGATGAATAGCAACCTTAATAAATGTTATAAGTCTCACCTCTGAGCCAACAGGAAATTCAAACTTTTGCATGTGTGGGAGCCAAAGTGCTGCTGAAACAAAAGGGAGGTATGTGGACAAGGAGAACATTGTACTTGGTCCCCCTTTCCCCTGGCAGCACCAGAGCGCCCCAGGCCTGGGAAAGGCCCTTAATTGTATTTTGTGAGGCAATTCTCTGGCCACCTCACTCCTCCCTTCTTTCACCTGCCTTAACTCTTTCTTGTCCCAATGGCCCAAGAGGCAATCCATCCATACACATCTCCTACTGACCGAAATAAACGATAGGAATATTTGATGGGGCCACGTTATAGGCAAATTGCTTTTTATGTCAATGTTTTAGTCAGAAACAATTTTAGAAACTTAATCAAACCCTGAAACTTAAACTCAGTGTCATTAAAATAAAAAAAAAAAAAAAAGGAATATCAAAGAAGAGAAATCACTGGCTATTTTGATCCACACCCTTACAAGAGGGTGTTAGTTTTAATCAACAGTCACAATTTTGGGCTGTTATGAACCATAAAGCACACTCTTGGCCATGTTTCCAATTTCCTCTCCTGCCTCTACTGCTGTTATATTAAGCTCTGTGGTGAGGCAAAATGTTTATTAAAAAAGGTGAGGAGAGCAATATTCCAGATTAGATTATTTCACCTGTTCTAACTATTTGCCAGCCAATCAGAGATCTCTGCCATAGTTTTAATAGCAGCAGCCTTTCCATCTCTGGGCCTAGGGAGGGGGAGGTCTCAGCCTGTGGTTATAAAATGAATGCAGATTAGGCCATTTTAATTACTGACTAACTGAACGTGGAATATATTTTCCAGTCACAGAGAGGGGCAAATAAACGCATCTATAGACTCCTCCATCATGGAGATAGTCACACTGGGATTGAAAAATATCCTCAGGAGCCATGAGCAATGAGGACTCAGTGATAGAATAGTCTTGCGAGAAGGAGTCCTTCATCCGATGGAGAGTTAAGGTGCGATCATCTTTCAGATGGTTTCATATGAGAAAAAAAATACAAAAACAGTTTATCTTTGAAGACCCAGTTTATACAGAACACTTCTGGTACAAAATGGGAGAAAAATGTTCAGCCTGGTGAAAATTACCTAGAACATAGTACAGTCCTTACATAGCAAAATTCCATTAAAGCACATATTTTTTTGGTTCTCTTGGGCATGGCTTTAACACAATAGACTTTCTTATAATAAATCCCCACGGACTTCCAAATCCTTTAATTGTTTCTGGAATTCCTCTAATTATGGGAGTTTCAGAAAAGTACTTTTACTTATTGAATGAATTGTTTCTATTCCCCAGCGTTAACACTGTTCCTTTATACGCCTTCCTTCTTTTCTTTCATATTGGTAGGTAGCTGATGCATCTATTCCAAGCCAATACTGTAAATGGCATTTTGTTGAATAGTGTTATTAAGGTTTATGATATGCTACTTGACCCATGGCATAGGCAGATTTACATAATAATAAGCTGCTGTATAGAACTTATTTTAGAAACATGGATTTTTAAAGCCTTCATAAAAGTATTCCCTCTCATATTCCCCCATATTCAAACATGTAAGGGCTGCTTATGCAAACACTGAGCCTCTAGGCCAGTGTGACCCAATGCACACTGCAATGCAGGCCACGTATGTAATTTTAAATGTTTTAGTTTCCATTTTAAAAAAATGTAGAAAAAAAAGATGAAATTAATTTTAATATTATTTAACCCAATATTCCAAGACATTGTCATTTTAACATCTAACCTGTATATAATATTCATTAACAAGATATTTTGCATTCTTTTTTCATACTGTCCTTGAAATTTCATACTAAATCATGTGTTTTATACTGACAAACATCTCACTTCAGATTAACCACATTTCAAGTACTCAAAAAGCTACCGTGGCTACCATATTAGACAGTGCAGCTCCAGACTCTTAGATTTTCTAATTCTTTAAGGAGTTTATCTGATTCTGTCCTTTCCTCTATTAGCCTTGGTGTATGTATATCAGTGCTACCATTTTCCTAGCAACTGCATCTACTTTAAAACCTTACATGTTCTATAAGGTCTGAGTAAATCCAGGCGCCTATCACATAACAACAGGCCCTTGTGGTTTCCAGTGAGACAAACCTGATACTTTCCAGTGTTTACTCTGAGCACGTAAAGTCCTCATCTTTTAAGATGCTTGTTTTCTTCATGTGCGTTCACGGAAGTACCAATCCACACACGCCATCACCACCAAGAAGAAGACCTCCTAACGTGTGAGGCAAAAAGAAAACCATCCACATTCTATAATTAGGGGTTTTATTGAGGCATGGCAACAGTCCCCCCACCCCCGGAGCCCCCACCCAGCTCCGTCACTCGGCCTTGCTCCTTCAGGGCAGTCTCACACCCCACAGCTTACCCTGCACTGAATCCTGCACTACCCAGACTCCCCTTGTTCTTCTGCTACATGTTCGATCTGACAGGCTGTCACCACAAGTAAGTAATTCAACACTGTCTTCACCTTGAGATAATCAAGAACTCTTGGAGTAGCTTTTAAGTACAAACTTTACAAAATATATGAAATTACAAAAACATATGTTTCTCCCTTTCTCTCATCCCCTAATCACAAAGGTATAAGAAATGCTTTTGTAATTGTTTTCCTGGAAGAGGCTTTTTATAGTCCACTAACACAATCTTCAAAATTCCATTCAGTGTAAATGAGTGTGTCCTCCTACTTTTATAGAGTGAAAGTGCCTGGGAGTTTCAGAGAATGAACAACGAGGTGGAGGACAAGTTGGCCAGTGAGGAAGTGGACTTTGGGGCATCTCATTTTCAACTTTCTACTCTCAGGGGGAAAAAAAATCTAGAATTCTAAATTCTAAAATATTCTAACATTCCACCAAGCTCATGTTATATCCGTGGCTGTATTACTTTAGAAGCCCCTTCACCTAATGAGAGCCTTTTAATATCGTATTTCCCAAAATACTTGATCTGGTTAGCAAAAAAACTCTGAATATTAGTTGTTTGTGAATGAAAGTTCATGCAAAGAAAGAGCCAAGAATAACTGAAGCAGAGATCCATAACTTAGGTTTAAAGGGAAAGCACTCAGAGGCTCTTAGGTGCTGGTGAGGAGTCCCGGTGACACAGTGGTTAAGCACTCATCTGCTAACCGAAAGGTGGACAATTTAAACCTACCAGTCTGCTCCATGGGAGAAAGATGTGGCAGTCTGCTTCTATAAAGTTTTACAGCCTGTGAAACCCTATGGGGCAGTTCTCCTCTGCCCTATAGGGTCACTATGACTCAGAATTGACTTGATGGCAATAGGTTTGGGGTTTGGGTAGGTGCTGGTATTGGTTTTTTCAATTTTATCCAAAATTTTATTTTCCTTTCTTTTCCGCTGTTATAAAATTATTGACATAGTTGGTGCCTAATTAAATATTTAGACTACTTTTTGTTACAGAGAAAACATAAAATATGAGGTTTAATTTTTAGTACATTCTTCCTCCCTCTCAGTTACCCATGTCTGGGGGTAACCTAACCAGTATAGCCATTATACAAGATGCCAACACTCACCAGGTAGCCACTGCCTAAATTTGCAGGCACGGTGTCAATTAGGAAAAAGAAAAGAGAAGAGAGCAAGAGAGCAAGTAAGCAAGCAGGAAAGATAGATAGATAGATGATAGATAAATAGATGACAGATTGATAGATGATAGATAAAGAGAGAGGGGGGAAGGAAAGAAGGAGGAAGGAAGAAGAGAGATTAAAGTGCAAAAGAAAGAAAGATCTAGCTCTATGACCCCAAACCTATAAAGCAACGGCAGATGCCACAAAGAGTAGTCTCCAGCTTTCTCTCTTGCTGTGTTCTGAGCTGGGTAAATACTGCCAGGTTCAGATAATGTGTCTTTGTTCAGGCTCAGACTATAATAGGGGCTCTAGACCAAAAAACCCACTGCCATCGAGTTGATTCCAATACATAGGGACCCCATAGAGTTTCAAAGGCTGCGGAAACAGACTGCCACATCGTTCTCCCGCAGAACCACTGGTGGTTTCAAACCACCGACCTAGCAGTTCGCAGTCGAGTGCTTTAACCACTGTGCCACCAGGGGCTCTCAAGGTGAGTGGAAAACTCAGGATGCTGAGACTCCTTGGGCAGCACAGGGCCAGCGTCCTCCCTGCCCTGGCTGCTGAACCAAATGCCTAGGCCACGCAACCGCAAAGGTCCTGGCGACAGTGAATTCATACAAAATTAAGTTTGTCTGAAAAAAAATATTATATTTTTTCACGTTGAAATGACACGTGAGGAAATCAAGGTGCAGAAAACTTAAGTGACTTGTATTAGATGTCACATTTAACTAGAGGCAGAATTAGGGTTCGATTATCTCAGCAAAATGTAGGGAAATGGAACTGAAGACAGTAAATTGAGGTATACCATGCGAGGAGCAGCTGTTGCTCTTCTGTTTTCTTTTGTGATTGAGAGCATCTGGTACCTTCATTATGTAGTGAAAGTAAACTGCTTCTTGCTGACTATCAGTGACTAGGTGGCTTGGGGTGGTTGGATTGTCTGTCTTTCAGTTACATGGGAGAAATCTGTATCGCAGATATAGATGGGAGTCCTGAATTTTCTTGCCATGCTCAGCTTTGTGGGAGAAGAGGATGTGTCTCTGTATCCTCTGTCCTCAGCACAGTGCCTGGTACATTATAAAATCAAAAAACCAAACAAGTTGCCGTCAAGTTGATTCTGATTCATGGCGACCCTATGTGTGTCAGAGTAGAACTGTGCTCCATACGGTTTTCACTGGCTTATTTTTCAGAAATAGATTGCCAAGACTTTCTTCCAAGGTGTCTCTGGGTAGACTAGAACTACTAACCTTTTAGTCAGCAGCTGAACATTAACCATTTGTGCCACCTAGGACTCCTTAGTCCAGGTACCAAACAAATAAAAAACCATTGCTGTCAAGTAATTCCAGCTTATAGTGACCCTATAGACCCAAGGAATACAAATTAGGCATCATCTGTTCTAATTCTTGTTCCTAATGTTTTTGGTCAAATATCTTGTTATATAGTCCAGACCCTGGAGCCAGACTGCCTGGGATCATATCCCACCTCTTCTATGAACTAGTGATATGATCATAGTACATTATAGAGTCTCAATAAATAGGCTGTGAATGAAAAAATGAATAAATAAATGGGTCCTTGGAAGGAAAGTACTTGACAATAAGAAATGTACCTTACTGCACATATTTATTACATTCTTGTAAGTGTATATGCAGGCCTGAGTTTGGTACATCATGTGATACACTCATACTTTGCAATGCGTCAACTTGGCATCTAAATTATCAGTAGCCATTCTGTTAAAACATTAATGATCTGAACCAAGCATACAACCGGAAGCAGAACTCCATTTAGAAAAGCTTTCTGAAAGTAAAATATTCTTTGTGTGTGCTGGGGAGGAAGAATCGTCCCTTATGTGTCTGTTGTGTAAGTCTGGGTATGTGTATGCAGCTTTGTGGTTGTCGCTTTAAAAGCTGGAGTCATCCGTTCAAAGGAAAAGGATAACCACCACCAACAAAGAACAAGAAGCGACACCTCTGAAAGCTCCTGAGCCCTCTGGTAGTTGTGACAAGTGATTAAAAGCAGAACGGGGCTACGCCTCAGGAACTCTTGCTCTCAGCTGCTCCCCTTGAACCCGGGGAGACTTGGTTTGCCATCAATTCTGCACAAAGTGAGGCTGTATTTTTCAGTTGAGAGGCAGTCAGGGGGATGGAGACAAACACCTTCGTATGTCAACCTTGAAGTACCACCTGGAGGGCGAGGGCCTTTCACAGTTTAATAGTGGACAGAATGTTATGGTGATGATCTGGGTCAGGTGGTGACTGAAGCAGTCACGGATCCTGGAACAACAGATGTCACAGTGACAGCTGTAATATCCAAGACTTATTTTTCTCCTTCAGCAGCAGAACCAAATAATGGGTAACAGATCCAATTCTATAAAGGAAGCACTGCCTTTCTGTTATTAGTTTGCTCACTTTGGCTGTATAATATTAACTCCTTACACCATGCATGCTAAATTTCAAGCAAATGCTTCCTTAAGATATGAAATAGAGGGCATGGTGCTAAAAGTAGGCTTTTAATAGCAAAATGTATTTTTAAGAAATTGTCTTGGCATTTTCCTGTCACCAAATTCTCCTTGGGTCCCGCTGAGAAAAATTATCTGGCTTTTAAAAGCCTACTGGCAAATTGGTAGACAATTACTGACAGAGTAGCTCTCTATCAATAGTTTGAAGTCCGGAATATCATGATTATAAATATGCCACAGAATTTTTAAATGGCCCAATATACTGGATAGTCTAAGAGACTATAAATTTCATTGATTTATAAAGTATATAGAGTAGCTTTACAATATTAAACAATGAAAACATGAAACTGCGTCTAGCATAATACCTGGCGTAGTAGATGTTCAATGAATATTAGTTAAATGAATGAATCAGTGAGTAATTCAGGATTGTTTCTGGAGCTTTTCGACTGCTAACCAAAAGCTTGGCGGTTTGAACCCACCCAGTGGCTCCTCAGGAGAAAGACCTGGCAATTTGCTCCCATAAAATGATTACAATTTAAGAAACCCTATGAGGCAGTTCTACTGTCACAAGGGCTCACTATGAGTAGACGTAGACTCGAAGACACCCAATAACAACAGCATTATTGCTCTTAAGTATTAATTATCTGCCCCACACCTTTTTTCCTAACCTTAAATACCATTATATCTTTCTCTCTATATACCATTGTAATAAATAATCCTGTTCTAAATAATATAGTATGCTTTGTGCGTGTGTGTGTTTAAAATATACTGCGTTCTGTAAAAGTAATTCAATGACATGAGTTAAAAGAATTCTCAAGGAAAAAAACAAAAGAAAACAAGGAAAATAACATCCTTTAAACTAGACTTCCAGACGCTCTCCCTGTCAGAAACATAGTTCTGCGTTTCGCATCCAGCATGGAACAAGTGACCGCCTGCGGCTGAGTGTCTCTGTGGTTCGTAGTCTGAGGCTAGATACCCTCTTCTTGGGGCTGATCCACAAGCTCCTCTGGAATGTGCTGTCACATTGTCACCTCATTCTCAAATTGTATGGGAAGATTTGTCTCAGCATTTCTCTTCCTATCACAATCTCGTCTAAATTAGTAGGGCTCCGGCCCACAGCCACATGCCCTACTAAAACCCAAAAAACCAAACCCAGTCCCTTCCAGTTGATTCCAACTTATAGTGAACCTATTGGACAGAGTAGAACTGCCCCATAGGGTTCCCAAGGCTGTACTCTTTACGGAAAGGATCTCTGGTGGCACAGTGGTTAAGCACTCAGCTCTGCTAACTGAAAGGTTAGTGGTTCGAACCCACCAGCCACTCCGTGGGAGAAATCTGTTTCCATAAAGATTTACAGCCTAGGAAACCCTATAAGGCAGTTCTACTCTGCTCTATAGGGTCACTAGAAATGACTCCATGGCAATAGGTTTGTTTGTTTGTTTTAATCTTTCTCCCGCTAAGTGGCTGGTGAGTTGGAATCACAGACCTTTAGGTAAGCAGCCCAGCACTTAACCATTGCACCACCAGGGCTCCAGTGCCCTACTAGTCCTAGAAAAATTGTGATAGGGTTTCAGAATTATGATTGAGGGCTCATGGTCATCCTAGTTTCCCTCTGGTGGGAGTGAGAAGCAAATTGGTGAAGACAGAGGTTGTTCAACATGGCCTCATGCCAATGATCATCATTCTCATGAAAACATTAATTGAACATCGACTGTTTGCTGGGCTCTATGCTGGACTCTGGAGACAAGTAGCTTCCTTAGGAAACTTAGAAATGTACATAGTATGTACATAACTGGCAATATAAAGGAGTTCGAGAAAACAGCCAAAATGGATAATATAGACAATATTATAGGAGGCCATGGACGCAACGTAACAAGGAGTTGAGCACAGGAAGTGAGACCAGAATCCTAAAGAAACAGTACTGTGAAATGCCCAAAAGGGTTAACTGTATTTTAAACAGAAGAAAAAATCGTGAAAGCAAGAGAAAAGATTTTTATATCCATATCTGACCTATTCTAAACCAGGCAGTATAAGGAACTTCACAAGAACAAGTTTGATCACATATGATTGATAGAGCAGAAACTTTCAAATAATGTGGGAAAAATACCTGAACTTCTGGGAGTCTGAAACCAGCCCCTCCCGCCTACCTGTGGCCAGATCTAATCGTATGAGAGCGATTAGAACTGGATGCGGCAGGTCACAGGCTAGGTGAGTCCTAGAAATACAACCAAACATGCAGTGTTAAGAAGAGACAAGGAGAAGAGGGGGGGAAAACCCTCAGTGGGATGAAACCCAATTTTAAGCCTCTGGAGCATAGAAAAGCCCCACTATTCATTAAGGGAAGTCCCACCAGCTATTTTCTCAGGCAGCTTGTATTCACATTAATGAATGAAAGAGAGAATTTTAATGTGTACCTCTGAGAGAAATAAGACCCCCCAAAAGTTCATTCCACAGATCCCTCTGGACTTTTCTTTTTTTTCCCCTTCCCTTTTCTAGCGCAAGGTAATGAGGTTTCACCGTTCCGTTGAGGCAGAGCTGCTGCGCTGCGTCGTCAGGTTCTGCCTTCACAGAGGCTCAGGCACCAAAGTGCTTTTCTTTTTCTGTAGCCTGGACTTCCTCCCGTCCTTCTAACTCAGACCCAGCTTCAGGCTCCGTCGTCCAAGGAATGGAAACACATCAGTCAATCGCCGGAGAGCCGGGGTCTGTGAGAGAGCCCGGGTCTGTGAGAGAGCCCAGACCGCTCATGGGAAGATCCTTATCACCCCCTTTGGAACATATCCTCAAACACACCCCTACCTTGTCACTGGTCTTCCTGTGTTTGATCCTGGTTTCTTTAACCTTCTAGGAACCCCTTTCTTCCCCTCAAATCAAAGAACAAGCTTCTGCCTTATAAGAAAGACAATACAGAGAGCTGAAGGTCCGGATGTTGATCTTATTTGCCCTGAAATATCCCTGAACTCGTAGAAATTCATATTTGTTTACATTATAATGCACTAAATGGGCTAATTATAGTGATCATAACTCAGAATTAAAAACAAACACAGTTAGAAATTTCAAAGACTTTCAATATCTTTTCTTTAATCATTCACCCAGACTCAAAATATGCATTTTTTAGATTAGAGCATTAAAGTTTCTAATTATATTCTCAGAACCAACAATTATTTCTTTACCCTTTTACTACCTTCTTCTGGCAACAAAAAATGTCAGTGCTGATTTAATTTTTTGTTATTATAGGATTAAAAAGAAGTTTCTAAAAATGCAATTAAATTTGCCCTGTAGCTAGAGTAACTTCCCTATCAGCATCCGAAACCTTTTCCTTAAAAACAACAGCATAAAAAATGACTCAGATTTTCTTGACTTTTGAAATACATTCCTTCAGTGATTATCTCCAATAACAACTCAACCATTTTAATGAAACTCCCTGCACATCACGTCCTGGTGAAAGGTAAAACATATTAGATTAATAAAGAAAATGAAAGTTAAATTGGCTGTTGGAGTGTGAAGCCCTGGTCGTGTCATGCATGGGTTCTTCACCTTTGGGAGCCTAGTTCAACTTCAGCCCCAGGCCGTAAGTGAAAAGTTCAGTAGTCTCGAGTACATCTCCACTTAATATATCACAAAATCAATTATTTTATGGTGGTACACTTGGTAACCTACGCTCAGACAGAATCAAGTTTTGTTCCCACTGGGGATTCACCAATTATCTATTCAGTGAATTATTTTCAGATAAAGCAGAAACGCCTGCTGTCAGCAGAGGGAGTGTCTACCTAATATGGGTATCATTCTGAACCTGACGCGTTATTGCGTGTGTCACGTGCAGGATGGCACTGCGAGACTTTGGATGAATTTATCACATTACTGAGATGCTTGATGGGACATCAGAGCATGATTCAGTGCCCAAAGTTAGAGCTAAAACGCTGCAGCAAAGAGATCCAAAATGAAGCCACAGAAAAATTGGGGAAGGGGGTAATCAAGTGTGCAGATGCTGCGATTCATCTGTCTTGCCTTATTCCCAAAAAGTCAGCACAAATAAAAATTGTGATAATTCAGCACAATTTCCTTTTACTGGCTATTGACCTGGGCCAGATTCAAAGTTGGAACCAAAGAAAGGCTTCACAGACTTTGATTCCGAGATTGGAACAAAGGTCAGACTGAGACAAGCATAGTTTACGAGGGATACTACCGTAAGCAGCTACTCAGGTAGAATTTTAATTCTTTTGGGGGCTCTCTTCTCTTTCTCAGAAGTCAGCCAACCTCAGAACACCAGTGACACTTTTGTTTTCTTTTGCAAAGTTAAAAACAATATCTGAAAATGAAACAAACAAACAAAAAGGAAAAAAACAACAAATAAAAAGCTATCGCTACAAGCTCACTTGTATTTCAGGATCTTAGAGAATTAACACATCTCAGAGAACTCCAGGGCCCACAGTGAACCAGTCCAAGAAGTATGTATGGGCCCTCTGCTGCTGCATGTACAGTACTGTTGGGCATTATAGAGGGAATCAGACAGTATGATACTGAGATACTGCTGGGTCTGGATAGGCTTCTATTATTAGGACGTTCTTCACTGCCTATCAAAAGTACCAAGTACCAAGGAATCATGGAACACAGTTTCTAGAATCAGATCGATTCGGAATCACGTCCTAATCTACCCAATTATCAGCTGTGTGATATCGGGCATTTATTAAAGATTGAGTTACCTTAACCCCAAAGTGAGAATCATGGCTCATAGAATTATTGTGAGGTTTATTAAAAATATGCTTAAAGGCTTTACATGGTGCTTGTCCTGTAATAAATACTCTGAAAATTTT
Source organism: Trichechus manatus latirostris (assembly GCF_000243295.1). Taxonomy (NCBI): domain Eukaryota; kingdom Metazoa; phylum Chordata; class Mammalia; order Sirenia; family Trichechidae; genus Trichechus; species Trichechus manatus. Next base: position 1,683,242 of record NW_004443994.1, read on the forward strand.
ACCGCTTGCTGTGGTGGTGATTACTGTCACTGTTGTTCTTGTGGTTATATTATTAATACAGAAGAACTAGGTTTTAAATGTTGAATGATGCCCAGGACCAATCCATAAAACTCTTGGCTGAGAAAATCAGTGGAAGGAACTGATAGTGACGAAGCTTGAAGCTGAAAGGAAAAGAAGGGTTTAGAACAGGTATCAGTCTTGCTGCAAAGAATCCTAAGTCAGCTCTCAGTTATCTTTGCTAATAGATGGGAGAAAAATAATCCAAAACAACAGTTGATTCAATAAGCTGACTGTTTTTGTTTTTTGTTTTTTTCCAGTTGAAATTCCATCAGAGACACATGCATACAACCTGTCATGTTCTAGTCTAGATCCTGACTTTGTTCTTGGTCCCAGTTGCTAGCAGGTACCTGAAACTTGACTGTTACTCTGAGAGAGAACTTTACCTTCCTGGTGATATACCTGTTGCTATCACAGATCCCTAGGGGCCTTGACTGTGGAAGAGCTTCACTGGGACTCAACCCCACATGTGTGGCTCAACCGCTCCCACCCCCAACCCTACCCCCATTTCAACTCCCCAGCTTATTATTTTAAGGCCAGAAAACCTACTTGTCCAAAAACAAGCCCTACTATAAATACCTCACCATATCTTCAAGGCATAACCTACAAGGAAACAAATTTACTCCAGCAAATAAAATCACTCCAGGCCCACGCTTTCTTGTGAATCTCCGATTACCAAGCTACAGTTATTTTCCCCTCTACTCCTCACCTCCACCACTGCTGTTACTCCTCTTGTTTTCAGCCCTGGCTGCACAATCAATACAAAGGTCCTATCTCTCGTGGAAGGGGCCAACTTCCCTCTGCTACATTGGCGACTAGAACAGATACAAGTGTTAATGGGAATCTAAAGGGAAACCATAGGATGAGGTCAAACTGCTTATTCTTTAGCATGAAGTCAAGGCAGAGTACAAGTTTGGGGGGAACTTAAGGTAAATATCAGTCCTGCCAGGCAGTCTTTCCAGCTGACCACCACAAACTTAACAGAACAGATAGCTAAATTGTAATGATTTGACAGAAATCCATTCATTATACAAATAATTATTTAAAAACAATTTATTAATTAATACCTTCTACAAATATTCGTTTTGGCTGGTACTAAACTATCACTGTGGGGAAGAGAAGCTAAGATAAGTACAAAAATATCTAGACCCGTTTGATTTTCATACCCCCTAGGGTTCAGTTTTCACAGGGGACATTTTGCAGTGTCTGGAGATGTTTTGGAGTCCTTGGGTGGTTCAAATGTTAATACATTCAGCTGTTAACCAAAAGGTTGGGTGTTCGAGTCCACCCAGAGGCACCTCAGAAGAAAGGCTTGATTATCTACTGAAAAATCAGCAATTAAAAACACTATGGAGCACAGTTACAGTCTGATACTCATAGGGTTGCCATGAGTCAGAATTGACTCAATGGCAAATGGTTTTTGGAGATATTTTTGGTTGTTATAACAGGGAGGGGGGAGTACTACTGGCATTTAGTGGGTAGAGGCAAAGATGCTGCTGAGCATCCTGCAATACCCAGGACAGCCCTCCTACCCCTCCAACAAAGAATTATCTGGCACAAAGGTCATAGTCTGAGGTTGGGAAACCTGATCTATTTTACTAAGTGTTACAAACTACATACAATATGAGAGGCTGAAGGAAAAGACTATGGAAGAGGGAGAGACACTTCTGCCCAGAATAATCTGGGAAGGTATGAAGAAGAAAGTGACATTTGACTGTGGCTTAACATTTGGATGTGATTTTGAGAGATGGAGATTATAAAGTTAGAGGGAGTGAAGAATAGATTTCTAGCAAAGTGAAAAAGAAAATTTTTTTTCCAAACACACTGGGGTTTAGGGGAGATCCAATGGTAAATAGAGCAGCAAGAATCATTTGAAGAGTAAGATGGGAAGGCTGGAAGAAAAGGAGACCAAATACTCAAGGCCTGGAGAATTTGCTTTATCAGGTTCAGAGTCTGTCCATTCTGAAGCAACAAACACGGGAAACGTTAAATTAACTAACAATTTTAGACCCTAGTGTGCATTCCATTCTATTACTTCAGAGTCAAATAAATTTAGAGTTAAAAATGGATTGTAGACATCTTTTAGTCGAATGTCCACTTTTGACAGATTAGGGATGCTGAAGCCTGGGGAGGCTGTGTGATTAGATGAATACCCCAGAGCAAATTGTGCAAGATCTGGGATTACCATCCACTCTCAGGCTAATTGTTTTTCTGTTATGCTATGCTGACTCTAGAAGGTGCTACCATATGCATTTTTAAGGCTCTAACTTGGGTTGAGTTGCCTGGTTCTAATCAGTGCTCACATACAGGGCTCCACACATGCTAGATCAAGAGAAAGAATATCTGACGACTATCTGGTGGGTCTGCAGAGCCCTAGTGGTGCAGTGGTTAAGCATTCAGCTGCTGGCCAAAATATTGATGATTCAAACCCACTGGCCCCTCTATGGGAGAACGATGTGTAGGTCTGCTTCCATAAAGATTTACAGCCTTGGCAACACTATTGGGCAGTGTTACTCTGTCCTATAGGGTTGCTGTGAGTTGGAATTGACTTAACAGCATTTTTTTTTTTTTTTTTTTTTGATTTCTGGTGGGTCTAGTCCAGTGATTCTCAGCTGGGCTCTGAGTGTTGTAAGAAAGGACGTCAGGCAGCTTATCCCCACCTGCAATTGTAGGCATCTCAGAGTCACTTGAAGGTTTTTCTTCAAATTCAGCAGATTCCCTAGAGATTCTAATATACTATCTAGAGACATACCAAGCAGTCTACTCCTAACCTTTTGAGATTCACTGTCTTAGAGAGCTATTATTAAGTGGGAAAAAAAGGTTGGGAAACAGTAGTATAGTTTCGTAACACGGAGTTGAATCTAGATATCAGACTCCAAAGTGACTTTGTAGTTCAACTGACTTGAATTCCTAAATTTGGGGACAGTTTTTGCTCTGTGTTAATGTAGTTTTCTGACATACACGTTTGCAGAGTCTTCCAACATTCTACATGATGTATTTATTTTTAAGTAAAATTGAATAAAATTAATTTCATTTGCCCCTCTTCCCCATTTTGTGAGGCAGTATCAAAATCTTTCAAAGCAAGGGGCTCTGTCAAAGCAAAAAATAACCAAAGGATTTCTTAGTGGTGAAGAAGTTGAGAACTGCTTAGTTTCGTGTGCTTTCCTTGTTTTTCTCTGTTACACCATGCTTGAGTAATAGTCTTCTGTGTGTATACTGTGGGAGCAGTGGTAGTTCGGTGGTAGAATTCTTGCCTTCCATGAGGAAGACCCAGGTAATTCCCAGTTGATGCACCTCATGCACAGCCACCACCCATCTGTCAGTGAAGGCTTGCATGTTGCTATGGTGCTGAACAGGTTTCAGCAGAGCTTCCAGACTAAGATGAATGAGGAAGAAAGGCCTGGTGATCTACTTCCAAAAAGCAGCCAGTGAAAACCCTCTGAGTCGCAATAGTCTGATCCACAGCTGATCATGGGGATGGCACAGGACTGGGCAAGGTTTCATTCTGTTGTGTGTGGGTTCGCCATGAGTTGGGGGCCCACCAGACGGCAGCTAATACCATACAGGAACTTAATCACTAGGTTGAATCAGAGTATATCAATTCAAATGCTGCTTCTGGCACTAATTAACTGTGTGAACTCAGCCAGATCACTTAACTTCTCTGTGCCTTGTAAGACTATTGAAATGATAAAGTTAGTAAACGTATATAGTGCATACAATGGTAGCTGACATACAATAAGTGCTATTTAAGTGTTAACTATTATTATGTCTTTTAGAAGAACTTTGTGACACCCATTGAGATACTTTTTTTTTTTTTTAAATTTATGTTCTTCTGATCCAGGAAAACCCTGGCCCAAGGGCATACCTGAAGTCATCCTTTACCTTTGTGTCCAGACCTACTGCATTCTCCCCAGTGGCCCTTCTAGGAGTCTTGAGCAGCTGTAGTCACTACACGTTCTAGTACACAGGCTCCCATTCATGAGCTCCAAAACCAACCATACCAAACCCATTGCCGTCTAGTCAATTCTGAAAGCTCCCAAATCCAGGAGCTTTTTTTAGGTCCTCCATTTACTCATAGTATGGCTACAAACATAGTAGCTGGACATTGTAGTCCCTCATTCGTGAAGTGAGTAGATTAGAACTCATGGTCTTGTTTCTTTGCTTTTGGATGTACTTATATTAGCAGTGTGCTTATCTTAGTCTAGAAAGATATGTATGATAATGATAATGTATGCCTTTTGTGAATGAAAATGGGGAAATAAAATAATTATTTCTTTATAAAAACACAGATTGGTCGCAATATGAAGTCCATGTTGAAGGGGGGATAATCAAGGGTGTCCTTTTTGACAAAAATATTGAGAGTTGGCTGAGGTCTAATGTGATCCCTGCATTTTTCTCATTTTGTTGCACTTGATTAAGTGTCTCTATAAAATAACAAGATGCCAGAAAACAAGCCAGAACTGGAATGGGAAGCATCGTGCCTGGCTGGTGCAGAGCACATGGTTGAGATGTAATCTTCTGTGTGCAAACTTAACGTGCCAGTTGTTTTATTTAGGGAGAGAAAGGAGGGGGGATGCATTAGAGAGAAAGTCCACAGCATAATTAGGAAACAATCAACACGTTTTTCTTGCTGTCCTAATTTTTTCTTCACTTTAAAATGCTCCATTGAGTTTAATTAAACTTGCCCTAGGCTTATAAGCCTAGCAAACTGGGGAACATTTTTTTTGAAACTTGCTTTCCTGTCAGAAAGGTTTTCTTCAAGCTGGCCCAGTACTGCTGAACTTCAAGGTTTCAGGGGATGTTAAAACAACTGCAACCAAATTAATGTAGATTATCTTTATTTTTTTCCTATTGATTTGAACGGAGGGGACGGGAAGCTTTCCATCGTCAGATAAAAGACTTCCACAAGGTTGTTAAGGATGCCTGGCTGGGAAGCAGGAAGTGGAAAGATGATTTCATGGGGTTATGAAGGAGGAAGAAGGAGAGGGATAAAGGGGACACATCAATGATGAATAGACGGATGGATGGATGCATAGACAGATGGATAGATAGACAGCTGCTGTTGAGCTGACTCTGATCGATGGCAACCTTATGTACAACAGAATGAAACGCTGCCTGATCTTGCATGATCCTCACAGTCACCAGCATATTCAAGTCCATTGTTGCAGCTATTGGGCCAATCCATTTCAACAAGGATCTCCCTTGTCCTCGTTGGCCCTTTACTTCACCAAACACTATGTCCTCCTCTAGAGATTGATCCCTCCTGATGACGTGTCCAAAGCAAGTGAGTCAGATAATGTTCTGTTGTGATCATAAGGTTTTCACTGGCTAATTTTCAGAAGTACGTTACCAGGCTGTTCTTTCTAATCAGTCTTAGTCTAGAAACGCCACTGAAACCTATCCACCATGGATGACCCTGCTGGTATTTGAAATACCAATAGTGTAGCTTCCAATATCACAGAAAAACACATAGCCACCGCAGGACAACATACTGACAGGCCAGTGGTAGCAATGATGAATGATTATTTTTATTTTGATGTACTGTTATGAGGGATACTATCTCTTTTCTCTCTCTCTTTTTTTTGGAGGGGGGGATGTCAACCTCCTATTTTGCTTTAGGAAATTGCCACTTCCCCATTCTATGTGTTCCTGGTGGAATTGTCAGCTATTTTTGGTCTACTCACACCAGTCCCCACCTGCCTAGGCAAAGGAGTAGATGGACATGTGGCCATACTGGACCAATAAGACTGTCTCTCTCTCAGGAATTTGCGTCTTGAGCAGAGAGTCACACAATCAGAAGGAATTCCATGAGTCAATCACATTTCAAGACCATGTAGAGTTTTTCCATGGGCCTTGACTTTCTTTCTAATCACCTAGGATCCAGTACTTTCTGAATCCTTGCTACTCAGTGTTCCATTGGCTTTTGTGAGTGTTTCAGTATTTGTATTAGTTAGCTTTTACTATGTTATGCTAAGATAGGGAACAACCCCGAGATCTCAAGGGCTTGCAACAACACAAGTTTAGATTTTGCTCTTGATTGTTTGGCTGGAGGTTGCCTAAAGCTCTGCTCCTTATACTTTTCACTCCAGGATCCTGGCTGAAGGTACAGCTCTGATTTGGGGAATCCCCACTCTTATAGCAGAAGAAAACCACAATGAGGAAATCACATGACGCCTATTAAAGGTTCTGCTTGGAAATAACTTGTGTTACTTCCACTTATATTTCACTTGGTTGACACAAGCCTAACATCAGTTAAACTGTCAGCATAATACTCCTCCAGGGAGGAACCCAATAGGAAGAGGCCAAAAAGGAAAGGCAGCAGATACTTTTGAACAATAATACAATCTACTAAAAAATTCTTTGTCTGTTTAAGTGAATCAATGTGATTGCTTTTGCTCACCATCAAATAATCCTAGCTGATATAAAGAGAGATTTCCAGGTTTCTCCTTTACAACTCCTTTCTTTAACTAAAAGGCAGAAAACTGAAAACTCTGGAGCCATATAAATTTGGATTTGGACTTCAGTTCTACCAAACATTAACTGTGCAATGGTGGGGAAATTACTTAAACTCCATGAGCTTTAGTTTCTACATCTTTAAAGTAGTATTTTTAAATCTCGCCAGTAGCCAGTCCTCTTATTCCGAACACATGGAAAATGACATATCCCAGACCCCTATTAGTTAGATGGGGCCAATGACTTGTCCTGGCCAATGAAATGAGAAGTGATGTGCTACTTCCAGGATAAAGCAGTGAAAAGTCTGTATGAGCTTCTCCAGACTCTCTCTTTCCTTCCTGCAGCAACTGAGAAGACCGTAAGTGTGATGGTTAATTTTATGTGTCAACTATGATGTCCAGTTATTTGGTCAAACACTAGTCTAGAAGATGTTGTGAAAGTATTTTATAGGTAAGGTTATCATTTACAATCAGTTGATTCTAAGAAAAAAGGTTACCCTTGATAACGTGGGTGGCCCACCTCCAATCAGTTGAAGGCCTTAAGAGCAAGAACTGAAATTTTCCGAAGGGAGAGGTATTCTCACTGTAATATAGGTGTTCTGCCTGAGTTTCTAGCTTGCCTGACCTATAGATTTTAGATTTGTTAGTCCGTATGATTGCATGAGGCAATTTCCTAAAATAAATGTAGAGATATAAGTATCTGTTTGGTTCTGTTTCTTTGGAGGACCCTAACTAATACAGTAAGCTCCTTTTTTCACAGGTACAGGGTATTTGACCTTCTGTTAGCTTGAACCCCTTAGTAACTACATAAAGCAGAGTAAGTTCCTTGCCATTAGCCCAAGATGGGCATCCTACCGAGAGAAAAAACAATATTGTGCTAAACCATCCAATTTGAGGGTAATTTGTATCTCCAGCATATTCTAGGTTTCCCTGGATAGTATAAAAATTGGTAGTGATATTATAATCATCTAATTTTTGGTATTAAATATCTTCCTGCTTGAAACACCTAGAGTGTCTTCTGTCTCCTACACTGATCTGACGGATACAGGTACCTAATCCAATCAGGAGATGATCAGAGCGACTACTTGTAAAAATTCCAAGAATGAATGAGTAGACTAAGTGAAGTAAAGGAGTAGGGGTATTCCAGACGGAGTTTATAGCATGAGCAAAGGCACAGAAGCAAAGAACAGCATAATGAGGATTCATATCCAATAACATCCTGCTGAAACTATAGAAAATGAAGTTGGAGAAGTATAAAAGAAATTTTGTACCCTATTAAGGCAATTAGAGCGGGAAAATCGTATTTCTAGAGTTACGTTACATTACCTGAAGAATATTAGTGGGGAAACAGGTGGTCATATATGAATTTTAGATATATCCTTCCAACTACTATATAGAGGGTAAATTTAGGAGATTAATTAGTGGATAAAATGAAAGCTAGGAAGCCATCTAGAAGGCTATTGCAGTAGTCCTGGAGAAAGATAACAAAGACCTAAACTAGAGAAATGGTAGAGGAGGTCAAAGTAGAGAACAAATCCCAAAATATTCTGGGTATTCAATCAATAATACTTGTGGAACAACTGAATATGGTAATGGAAAAGGAGAGGATTCAAAAATGATTCTCAAGCAGGATGGGTGAAATCTCTTAAGCTGAGGAGGATATGACTGGAGGAGCAGGTTTAGAGGTAAAGGTAATTTAACCAATTTTGTACTTATTGATGCTGGGGTGCCAAATGTGCATCCAGATAGACAAGTATATGAAAAAATTGAGTATCTGGATCTAAAACTCAAAGCAGAGTTTTAAATTGAAGATACAGATCTGGAGATTTCACAATCATCAGTCTGTAAGTGGCATCTGATAGTGGATGAGTTTACTCAGGAAATTTTGGAAGAGTCATGACCTGAGAGAACATCAGAATTAAGAAAGGCACTCATAATGGAGACAAGAAAGGAACAATCAGATAGGATCAAGGAGAACCAAAGAGAGTATGATGGCACAAAAACAAAGCAGTTACATTTTTAAGAAAGTGGGAATAATGAGTATCAAATATAGGGGTTTATTAATTAAACTATAATCTGGGAAATGTTTATTGGATTTGATAATAAGAAAGATTGAAGTAGGATTTAGAAGGGGATTTGAAATGAAGAATGGAGAGTACTGTGTAGATTTTTAAAAAGGATGATGAGAAGTTATGTGGGGCTAATGGAAGAAAATTTTGAACATGTTATAAGTTGTAAGGAAGGAATCATAAAGAAAAGGTAAAAGACACTTGAGAGAACGTTGAGGAGAGATGAAACAAAGTCTCAGGATACACGAGGAGTCAGAGTCAAGAATTAAGGTGGAAGACTAGCTTGGAACAGAAGAGGCACTACATCCTATACAACTGGAAAAAGGGAGATAGTTTGTGGGTAGAGAGAAGTTTGCTTATAGGGCTTGGGATGGAAAGAACAGAGGCCAGAAAGAAGCTAATGGATTGAAGAAATTGAGAATTCAAGGACTTTGAAGTCTCTAATAGCTTAAATAAGAAAGACCTGGTAAATGACTTAACATGATTAGAAAACTAGGAGATTATGATAGGAATAATTAAAATACAGCCTCATTGAATTTACAATTGTAGAAATGGCATAGTTTTTTCTGGGTGGTGACAAGTTTAGAGCGGCCATAGTAAAAGAAGGTTAAAGTGAAAGGAAGGAATAAGCCTTCAGAGGTGAACAAGGCAAGACCATGAGTTTAGAATTTCTGCATGGTTACTACACGTGGCACCACGATGGTTACTATGACTGGAGTGGACAGGAGGACCGTGGAAACTATTTCCAAGTTTCCAATGACCAACAACTAAGAAAAGTGCGTTGATAAAAGACTGCAATCATCTAATGTCATAAACTTCAACTCTAGGGATATTTGCCTAAAAACAAAGGAATATTGATTTAGAAGTCACATAAGGAATAAGGAGAACGCTGATACCCAGAGACAAGGGGAAGAGAGAGAGATATGACTTGAAGGTATCGAGTCCCTGGGTTTTATTTCATTTCTGGTGTTCCTGGTTCGTGACTATTGTATTGTTTCCTTCAATTCTGTAAGCTAACCAAAGAACTTCTGATAAATGCCCTTTGCTGCTTAAACTAGTTTGAGTTGTGCTTCTGTTACTTATAAACAAAAGAACACTGACTAAAGCAGTCTGTGTTTTATGTGTCTATATACCCTTTAGCACTCAGGGCTGTGCAGAGTATACAGTTGATATTGGAATTAGATCACTCTTTTGCTCAATATGGTTCCCACTAAATTCTTGGCCTTCTCCAGTTCATTCTGAGCCCTATAATGAAGAAAATTTATCCAGACTGCTCCGAGGAGATAATCTGACTCTGAGAGAACAGGGCCACTGGCAATGAATAGCCTAGATTCACAAAGAGTGAAACAGATTAAACTAACTAGAAACTTTTTGGCGGAAATCACAAAGATTGTGTTAGCTAAAGTGACTGTGGTAGATGATTATTTGATCTTGTATCTTGATAGTGCACATAGCAAAGTGCTGGATACAGCATCTCAGGAAATCTTGAGCGCTAAATTAATTTAAATTGACTGAATACGTAGATCTTAAATATCTGAATACAGCAAACATGGGGAGAAGGTGTCAAGTTAGACTGTGCAGACTGGCTAATCAGATAAAGTGGGGAGGATCAGTTTAGCTCTGTTTTTATTGGACCATCTTTACTAATAGCATCTGAAGGGATAAACAGCATGTTAATTAAATCTTCAAAGCCTTGGTAAAAGCATTAATAAATTGAACAAAGAAACTTAAACAGATATGAGAGATGTGTTGATAAAATAAAAGTTAGAATATTGGAGATGAAAATATTCCTCAGATCACTCAGATCCCAAATGCTTAATTAGAAAGCAAAGGAAAATGACTAAGTAAGATGAAGTTGTTGGATTTTAAAAGGCTGCTAGGGATCGCTGCTAAATATATGGGACGGGAAGAGACCAGATAGCACAGAAAGAAAGTATAGGTAGTGCATTCAGCCTCACTTTTTTTTTTTTAAAGAGGAAAAATACATATCTGGTCTTAAAGTAAGGGGCCCTGGGGCACAACGATTAAAGCCCTTGGCTGCTAACCGAGAAGTTGGCGGTTCAAACCCACCAGCCATTCCACAGAAAAAAAGACCTGGTGATCTGCGCCCATAAAAATTACAGCCTAATAAACCCTTTGGGGCAGTTCTACTCTATCCTATAGGATTGTTATGCTTTGGAATAAACTCAACGGCACACAACAACAACAGTCTCAGAGTGGGGAAGGACTTTTATAAAACATGAAGTCAAAAGAAGAAACCATAAAGAAAAGATTGGTCAACTTAAAGACCCAACACTATATATTATTAAGTTTTTGTAGTAAAAGAAAAAACAAAATATAACAGATAACAATGATTACATGTAAAAAACTCCTTAAATCCCAAAAGAATAAGAATACCCCACTAGAAAAAAACACTAAAGTTATATAACAAGGGATACTCAAAAGGCAAAAAGTAAATCATCAATAATATGAAAAATGTCAAGCTTATTTACAAGATGAAAAAAAAAAAGATACAGCATTTTTGACCTAGAGAATCAACAGGTCTAGAATTAGGATGCTCTTATATGCTGCTGGTAGAAATAATATTAATAGCTGAGTCTTACTATAGAGTACTTAATATGTAACTTTTACATATGATAATTTGGAGGGTAGGATAAAAGCGCTGTATTAGAGTAGGTTAGTTTGCAATTGCTTGGTAACATAGAACATCAATTAAAAAGAAGACCCTCAATAAGATGGATTGACATAGTGGCTACAACAATGGGCTCAAGCACAGCAACAATTATGAGGATGGTGCGGGACCAGGCAGTGTTTTGTTCTGCTGCACAGAGGGTTGCTATGAGTCAGAACTGACTTGACAGAACCTAACAACAACAGTCTGCAATAACTAAGAAATCTTAGAATTTTAGTGGATAAGTTTGTTTGTTTGTTTTGTTAATGTCAGAGTCCTGGCCAGGTGTCAGGTAGGTGAAGCAGCCCTCCTCTGGCCATCTAAAAACTCATCCATCCATCCATCCATCTTTTTGCTCTACCATTGCCCTGTGCACTGTTATCATTCACATCCAACAGGGGAAAGGGAAACTGTGTGCAGGAGAATGACTGAAAAGTTTTTGTAGGCAATTCCCGGCATGAAGTAGTTCTCTTCACTTTCTCCTGCAGTGAGTATAGTCGTTTGGCCACACTAAGTACAAGGGAGGCTGGGAAATGTAGTCTAGCTGTGTATTCAAAGAAGGGGAGAGTAGAGTTTGACAGTCAACTGGCAACGCCTGCCACAAGAACTGGAATAGCAAAGGTACTGAGCACAAATGAAGCCTATTCACTGGAGCTCAAGGGGTGATCAGCCCTAGAAGTGAATCAATAAACTCACGTCTATTAATTTCTCAGGTGCTCTCTCGTAACATTTATCATTTAATCCTCATGACATCTCTGTGCAATAAGTAATAATGTCTCCATGAAGAAAATAAGGCTCTGAAATCCTTTAAAAATGTCTTAAATCAGGCAGCTAGAGAATGCTGGAATTGAACTTAGGGCTGCCTGATACCACAGCCTGTTTCTTTATTCTTTAGCCTATACCACAATGGAGCTCTGGTGGCATAGTTGTTAAGAGTTATGGCTGCTAACCAAGAGGCTGGCAGTTCAAATCCACCAGCTGCTCCTTTGGAAACCCTATGAGGCAGTTCTACTCTGTCCTATAGGGTCACTATGAGTCGGAATCAACTCAACGGCAATGGATGTCTTTTTGTTTTTTTTTGGAGGGAGGGTTTATACCACAATGGATAGAGTAAGTCCTCAGAGACTTTAGCTGCCCCATCTTGCCTTACAATAACCACATATAACCCAATACTAACTTATACTCAGTCGCTCACACTCAAGTCAACATTTAGTGAGGACTTACTGTTTGCTGGGCTTTGAATTAGTCCCATTAACGTGTATTATCTCTCTTAATCCCTTCGGCAACCCCTTGAGGGAGACATGTTTATTCACACTATATGTAAACTTGGCAAAAGTTGCACAGTGAGTAGGCAGTGGAGGCAGATTGCAAAGCCCAGGTTCCTCATTATTAACACATATTTCCTCAGTGAGGGTTCATGGAGGCTGACCGTGTACATACTACTAGTAGATTCTTCGAAAGATGTGCAAAAACTATGCTCCACTCTCAGAGAACTTACGGATTAGTTGGGGAGACAAAACACTCACCTACGCACACTCACTTGCATGTTACTAGCAGCCCTCGACCTCGAGTCAGCCCCAAACTCATGCCAACTTTATGCACAATGGAATGAAAAGCTGCTCAATCCTGCATCATCCCCATTATTGGACCATTGTGATCCATAGGGTTCTTATTGGGTGATTTTTGGATGTAGATCACCAGGCCTTTCTTCCTGGTCTGTCTTAGTCTGGAAGCTCCACTGAAATGTGTTTAGCATCATATCAACGCGTAAGCTTCCACTGACAAATGGGTGGGGGCTGTGCATGGCTTACATTGACTGGGAATTGGACCCAGGTTTTCTGCATGAAAGGTGAGAATTCTACCGCTAAACCACCATTGCCCTTCCACACACTCACTACACACACATAAAAGGAGTGCTTAAGCTGAAAGTGATGGAAAGGGCACCAACAGTTTGTATTTCAGAGGAGGCCAAAATGAATGTGTACAGGAGATGTGAAGGAAAGATTCTTGGAATCAGGAGGATTTGAAATGGAAGGGTTGAGAGAGACATGGGAGGCAGGAAGATAAGGGAGACAGAACAGAGGAGTCCAGATAGAGAAGGCAGTAACAGTTATAATCTGTCCCACAAGTTTGAGTTCCATAGAATATTATCTGGCCAATTATGTTGCTAAACAAATAAACAAGCAAAAAATACTTTACAAATACCAGATTGATGAGCTCCTAGCTCTATTATTTTTTTTTCTAGTGTGAATGATCTGAATCCTAACTCAAAGTTTCCTCTGAAGGGTTCCAATTCTTGGTTTGAAATACCTTCCCCCACCTTTTTTTATGAATGTGCAAATGTTATAATGCAAAGGTGAACTGAAAAGCTCTTTGTCTTCGGAGACTGAAATATATTGCCCTAATATTAGTTGGTGATATTGCTCTTGCAACAGCTGTTTTCCTATTAATATATGTGCAGTTTACTTTGTTTAGCCAAGCTTATACCAAGAGATCTTACTGGAAGGGAGAGTAGAGACCTCAGGGAGAAGGGAAGAAGAGAGTTCCTTGGCTCCAAAAATCTTATTTTAATGTGTGATCGAATTGCATTCTGTCCCAGAAATGACATGAATACATTCATAAGAAAACTTTCCCAGCCTTTCAGGGTGGAGTGTGTGTGTTGCGGGTGGGTGGGGGGGTGCAGGGGAGGGAAAGGATATATACTTTATATTTTTTTTTTTTTACAAAATGGTCCTAAAACTCCTTTTGACTAAGAAGAATATGGCTTTAGGGTGAAATGTCTCATAAGGTGTTGACATTTTAAACCATAAGGCAGCCCAGTTTAAATTAGGCCCATTACATCATTGAACCCAGTTATAATATTTTTTCCCTGGTGCTTGTGTTGACAGTATTTTGTTCTGAGTGGTATCTTGACTGATATCATGAGCGTATTGGATTCTTACCAGTGTAAGCATTGTGCTAAGTACTTATTGCCCAACTCAGCTTGCATTACAAAGATCTCAGTCAAGGATTGGAAGATACTCTTTCCCACTTAACAGGATAAAACTGCCCTCTTCTATCTGTTCCAGGCATTCACTCATATAATAAATATTTATTTCTTTCCAAGCATGAGCAAGGAATTTTTTAGCTATCAGGAATGTAGTAGTGAATCAAAATAGAAATGTAATAAGCAAACTAGAATATGTGGTATGTTACAGTCTGTGAAGCAAAATAGCTCAAGACAAGGGAGTAAGGGCGTGGAGGGGATGTTATTTTGAGTGGATTGGCTGGGAAATCCTATCTGATAATGTGAAATTGGAGGCAGACACAACCTGAATGAGATGAACAAGCAAATCACATGGCTATTTAGGTGAATGCCGTAAGAACACAGGCAAAGAGCCTGAGAGAGGAATATACTTGGAATCTCTGAGAAAAAAATAAGGAAGGCAATATGGCTGACAAACAGTAATCAATGGGAAAACTGACAGGAGGTGAGTCAGAGAGGTAATGGGGGATTTGTTCAATGTGGATCAATTTTACTCTGAATGTGTAACCTAGTAGTAGTGTATGAAGTTCTCCAATTTCACGAGCGGGGAGGAGAATCACCATCATCACAAAGCTGATTCCTATGAGGTATGTCTGACCTCCACTCTCCAACTTTTTTTTATCAATTTTGACACCAGCTGTCCTGGCCACCACACTTTCTACATCTCTTCTGGGTTCAATAACTTGTTACAATGGCCACACAGAACTCAAAGACCATCATAATGATTATGTGGTTTATTAAGGATGTAACAGGCTACAACTCTGGATCAGGATCAAATTGCAAATAACAGGAACAACTCAGGATACAGTTCATCAATCGGGACAG
The DNA here is from genome assembly GCF_000243295.1 of Trichechus manatus latirostris. Taxonomy (NCBI): domain Eukaryota; kingdom Metazoa; phylum Chordata; class Mammalia; order Sirenia; family Trichechidae; genus Trichechus; species Trichechus manatus. The sequence continues at coordinate 1,698,341 of NW_004443994.1, forward strand.
CTTCCAAGCAGGACAGCTGTCAGCTCCTTCTCGGCTGTGCCTGGAGGCAGGTCACACATCTTGGCCAGGCTAGCCTCTACTGGGCCAGGCTAGTGTCCCCTCAACCACTGCTCGGGCAAGAGCTACAACTCTTTAGCTCCACTGACAAGTGTCCAGCAAGCCTCCTGCCCGAAGGCGCTCAGCTCTCTTGCTCCAAAGGTCAGCAAGTCCACTGCATCTGCCTTGCTCCGTGGGCTGGGAAGCCCACCGCAGCTGTCTTGTGCTGGTCTCCTGATTCCCACCACTCATGTCACTGCCCTGCCATCTCACAGCATCTCTTGCTGTCTTCAGTGTTACAGCTCTCTTTGTCTCTTGGGTCTAAGAGATTCTCAGTGCAGGGACCCCACTACAGGTTCTCCTTCTTGTTGGTAGTGAGACCCCCTCAACCTCTGTGGGCTTAGCCCTTTTATAAGCCTACTTCTTCTACCAAGACCACAAACTAACCAATCTCCTCAGTAGGCCACAGTAAATTAATTTGCATAGTAAACTGTCCAATCCCTGCAAACGTTTCAAGCATCTTATTTGCACAGTAACCTGTCCAATCCCTTTGCAAGATTATGGCCTAACAAGTCATCTTGGCAGAACTACAAACCCAGGGCCAGAAAGGCCATATAAAAACAGAAACCAGTTGCACTGCAGGGTGACATTGTTTAATTGGCATAAAACAGTTTATAAAAACAATGTTCTACATTCCACATTGGTGAGTAGCGTCTGGGGTCTTAAAAGCCTGTGAGCAGCCATCTAAGATACCCCACTGCTCTCACCCCTTCAGAAGCAAGGGAGAATGAAGAAAACAAGATACAAGGGAAAGGTTAGTTCAGAGGACTAATGGACCACAACTACCACAGCCTCCACCAGACTGAGTCCAGTACAACTAGATGGTGCCCAGCTACCACCACAGACTGATCTGACAGGGATCACAACAGACAGTCCTGGACAGAGCTGGAGAAAAATGTAGAACAAAATTCTAACTCACAAAAAAAGACCAGA
>NW_004443994.1:1699469-1732969 GCF_000243295.1 Trichechus manatus latirostris
TCCTGGACAGAGCTGGAGAAAAATGTAGAACAAAATTCTAACTCACAAAAAAAGACCAGACTTACTGGCCTGACAGAGACTGGAGAAACCCCGAGGGTATGGTACTTGGACACCCTTTTATCTCAGTAATGAAGTCACTCCTGAAGTTCACCATTCAACCACAGACAGCCCCATAAAACAAAATGAGGTTAATGGGGCACAACAGTCCAGGGACAAGTGCTAGAAGGCATGAGGGGACGGGAAAGCTGGTAACAGGAAACCCAAGGTTGAGAAGGGACAGTGTTGATATGTCATGGGGTTGTTAACCATTGTCATAAAACAATATGTGTACTAACTATTTAATGAGAAACTATTTGTTCTGTAAACTTTCATCTAAAGTACAATTAAAATAAAAACTTTAGAGTGTTTTGAGCAGAGAAATAATATTTTCTCATTTATTTTTAAAGAGCTCTTCTAGTTGTTTTTTGAGAGTAAATGGTAAGGGACAAGGGCTATAGCAGGGAAGACACTTAGAAGGTTATTGTGGTAGCCAGAAGAGGGAAGATGGTGGTCTGGACCGAGGGGGTAAGAGTAGAGGTAGAAGCAATGAAAGTCATCATCTTCTGGATATATTTGGAAGGAAAACTGATAGAATGTGTTAGTGAACTGGACTTAGCATATGAGAGAAAAAAATACAAATAAAAAATGAATCTATGTTTTGGTATCTGAGTAACTGAAAATATGGAGTTGGAATTTAATGAGCTGAGAAAGTGGCGGGGGAGCATGTTTAGGGTGAAACTCTATTTTCAGATGTCGATTAGATATGCAAGTGGAAATGACAAGCGGATGGTTAGATACAGGAATCTGGAGTTCAGAAGACAAGTCATGGCTGAAGATGTAAATATCAGAGTATAGAAACTATTTAAAAGGCTAAACTCACCTAGGGAAGGGAGTGAATGCAGAATAAAGGAAAAATTTCCAAGAAAGGAGCCCTAAAGCATTCCATTACTTAGAGTTTGGGAATTTTAAAAACAGTCAAGCAAAGGAGACTGAGAAGTAGCAGTCAGTGAGATAGGAGGAAAACTAAGAGAGATAAGTGTTCTAGAGGCCAAGTGGATAAGTTATTTCTAGGAGGAAGAAGAACTCAGAAGCCAGCAAATAGCAGCCATGGATCCAAGAGCAGACACAAACACGAAACTTCTCAGATTTGATGGCCTCTGATTTAGTTTCTTGCTCTGGGGTCTGACTTCCTAACAAGGGTTCAGCTGAATACTGCTTGATAATGGGGCTCATCCTCAGCCTCACCCCTCCTGTTATTGGATGTGGCAGTTATTGTTGCTACTTTGAGGTTGACACCTTCTAGTTTCTAATTACTTCCAACCAAAAAGGAAAAACAAGCAACACTTCAAAAGAGAGATGATTATACATCTTCACTTAATTGAAGATTTCTTCCTTCAGCATCATCATTACCATGTAGTCATTGTCGGCGTTCTCATTATCTAATCATTTTTTAGGGTTTACATGTGCCACTAAACTAAGATTTTTATGTACGTACTCTGTTTTAGTCCTGACAACAATCCAGGAGTTAGATATATTTGTTTCTATTTTAACACATTAGAAAACTGAGGCTGAAGTGCTTGCTAGTAAACGGCAGAGCTAAGACCCAAGCATGTCCATGCTCTTAATCGCTCCTCTGCTTCTGATTTATTTAGTGGCCCTGGGTGGCACAAATGATAAAACACTTGACTACTAGCCGAAAGGTTTGAGGTTCGAACCCACCCAAAGGAAACTCGGAGACAGAACTGCCTCCAAAAAATCACAGCGTTGAGAACTGTATGGAGTAGTTCTACTATACACACATGGGGCCAACATTAGTTGGAATCGACTCAACTTGATGGCAACTAATAAAAACGTTAACAACCATGTGTCTGGTTTACTCTCAGTATAAGAAATTTTATTTAATTTAAAGAAAAGTAAATATTAGGTGCTTACCAACGGCTTGAGAAAAAGTAGTTATAAATTTTCCAAAAACCTTTACGCTATTCCTCTTTCAGAGCAATATTCTTTTTAAATCCCAATGTTTACACCCTCTTTAGATGCTAGCTTATCTTACATGGAACCACCCTCACTTCCACCCAAGAATTTCTCTCATTGTCTGCTGAGTTATGAGAATTTTTTGTTTTGGTTTTGTTTTTTTTGGTGGAGGGTGGGGATGCGAGATAAGTATATCTGCTGTTTTCATTACAAAAGTAACATGCATTACCTCATTGTTTATATTGTTTCTCTGAAGTCAGACTTTGAATTACTTGTGTCCGTGAACTTGGTTTTTAGCTAAATTATTTTTATTTTGTAAATATATGAAAGAGAGAAATTGATCTCCATCCATTATATTTGCTACTTTTAAATTTTTTAAGATTTTAAGGTCTATCATTTCTATCCTTGTTAAATCATTGCATTTATGGAATATTTATACATGTTCTCTTCTCTTTGGACTTCACTGATCATTTTCTTCCTATATCACATTCATAGTGCGGAGAATCTTACTAGAGTTTTCATTTCACATATTTGCGATTCAGATAGTTTACTATTTTTGATGGGAGAAAAGTGAGATTTGTGCTTCTTCTCAACCAACGTAACTGGGCTAAACTCCATTTACCTCTTTACAAGATATCCATTTCGTTTCTCAGCTTAACGAAAACCAGAATAGTGTTTTTGTAGCCATGGAAATTGTACTCCACCAATGTTTTTGGTTAATGCATGTTTTTTGTTCTAGTTGTAGGATTATATCTGATCATAAAACTTTCATTATATTTCAATGACTTTTTCAGAGACCGTCCCTCAAAAACCAACAGGAATATGTTAATAACTTTATGAGGATCTGAGCTCCACTGAGCTTCTCATCATTTCCAACAGCTCAACAAACATAAATTTAGAACTGCCGTCTTAGAATTTCCTTTTCAATATATCAAGTACTTTTAGAAGCTAAAGTTTCATTTTAAATTTCACAAGAACATGACAGCAGATTTCTAGTGCCTGGTATGCCTACTCTAAATATCACATGCAAATACCCATGGACAGATACAAAAAGACACAAACCAGCAACAGCTCTATGAGCTAAAACAGGAAAACTTTATGAGCTAAGAGCTAAAGTCCAGGGCAGAGACGATTTCTATTAAATAGCTTATGAGTGAGTCCATGGGTGGTGCAAATGGTTAAGTGTTCAGCTACTAAGCCAAAGGTAGGAGGTTCAAATTTACCCTGAGAAGCCTAAGAAGAAAGGCATAGCCATCTCTTTCCAAATGATCACAGCCATTGGAAATCCTACGGAGCACAGTTCTACTCTGTAACACATGTGGTCACCCCGAATCAGAATCAATTGGTTTGGTTTTGGTTATTTTAACCTATGAGCATCTCTTCTGTCTTACCTCTCATCCATCTTTCTTCCTTAAATCTGTCATTTCCATTTCTGATCAAAAATAATAAATGATCTGACTCTCCAACCATATTCACCTGCTTTAGTTTCTTGGAGCCCTGGTGTCATAGTAGTTAAGAGCTTGGCTGCTAACCAAAATGTTGGCAGTTTGAATCCACCAGCCGCTCCCTGGAAACCCTGTGGGGCAGTTTTATTCTGTCCTATAGGGTCACTATGAGTCGGAATTGACTCAATGGCAACAGGTTTGGATTGGTTTTGGTTTCGTTTCCTACATATAGCCTGCTCCTTACTAAGCTCACACCTCCTCAACTTTAAGTCTTACCCAAAATCACACTTTTCACAGTGCCTTCTCTGATGTCCAGAGCAGGCACACCTCTTGTGAGATTTCCTAGCACTTTGCAATTCTCCTGGTGTAGCACTTATTACACTGTAGATCATGACTTGTTTTATTGAATCTCTTTAACATCAGATTTGAGGCAATGAGGGCAGGAACTCATCATTTTATCCAATAGATTGTCTATCACATACTAATTACTTAATAAATATTTGGTGAGAAAATGAAGTGTAGTATAAAAGGAGGTGGATTAACAAACATTATTTTGGTTATTGTGTGGTGTATAAGAGTTCAGACTTCCTGGGACTTAGACTGTTGGATTCAAATCTCAGTTTTGAGTGGGGGCCAAGATGGAGGAATAGTCAGACGCCTCCTGTGATCCCTCTTACAACAAAGACCTGAAAAAACAAGCTTACTAATTATATATGACAATCTAGGAGCCCTGAACATCAAAGGCAAAGTTGAGGAATTGGACTGAGTGGCAGGGAGAAGGAGAGACAGTTCAGAAGCAGTAATGAGTTGTCAGACTTGACCTGGTGGGAACCAGCACCCTGCAGGCCGAATAGACTGGTGTGCATGGTGAGGCAAGCAGTGACGCTCTGGACACACTTTCCACATCGGGAGAGACCAAGCTGTGGAGAGTCTACTCAAGCCTCCAGAACCAGTGAAAAGCGGCACTCAATCAGCAAAAGATAAGTACATGCGTCTAACCCACCATGCAGATTGAAAAATACCTTGTTTGGGAAGAACCTCTCTCCCATTTACCTGCCTCCTCCCTGCTCTGCACCGGGTCCCAGGCCAGCTTCAGTGATTGCCGCATTCCCTGGGCCAGAAGTAGGACCTGTCACGCACCCTGAGCCATTCTCCTGGCCTTGGAAAGGGAACAAATTAGCAAACAGGGAAAAAATAATCCGCCAGCTCCCCTAAGCCGGGAACTCAGGGCAGGCACATCTCCTTTGCCTAGACACAGGCATAAGGAATCCACGGACTCTGAATGCCTTTCACCTCTGCATGGACCTGTGTGGGCCAATTTCAACAGTGCTGGCCCTCATTAGCAAATTTTACAGGGTATATACCTGAAGCCTAACTTCAACTGTATCAGCTATATTGTGGAGTGGCAGGTTCGTGACATTTGACACTGCTCTGCCCATTAAGCAGGTCCTCACCTACCCACATCAGGGGTCTGAGGACTGGTGGCTCCACCCACGACACCTAGCCACCTGCAACAGCGGTCCAAGAATAAGTGATGCCTCCCAGTCCTTACAGCCAATAGCACTGGGTGCCCATTGTTCAGCCGCAAAACCCACCCACCTATGCACTCTAGGGAACAAGGACATGGTTTCCTTCCAGACACTCAGGGGCAGCTGTCAGCCCCCTGCTTTGCTCAGCGCATGACCCCATACTACACGCAGATACCTGTGCCTACTCCAATCGCCCCTGACTGTCTAGGACTGTAGGTGAGAGCCTGCACCACACACTTGGTGACTGACTACATGGACACCTGAGCTGAATCCATACAAGAAAAGTAAACGGATTCCTGGGCCAACATACCTAGTAACAGATCTAACCACCTGGTGACAGGACATTACTGCTTCAAAGGTGCCAATAATCAAACTAGCTCACATGAGCAGCCTATATGGACATATCAAAACAAAACAAGAATCTAGGACACAGTAAGCTAACATAAAATAAAATAAATATAATAATTTATTGCTGGCTTGGAGACAACAGTCAATATCAAATTACATACAGAGGCAGACACCATGATGGCTTCAGCAAGCTCTCAAAAGAAAGAATCAAGAAATTTTCTGGAGGAAGAGAACTTCTTGGAATTACCAGAGATAGAATACAAAAGATTAACATACAGAACTCTTCAAGAGATCAGGAATGAGATCATGCAAAATGCAGAACAAACCAAGAAAGAGACAAAGCAATAGAGGAACTTAAAAAGATTATAGAAGAGCATAATGACAAATTTAACAGGCTGCAAGAATCCATAGAGAGACAGCAATCAGAAATCCAGAAGATTAACAATAAGATTTCAGAATTAGACAGCTCAATAGAAAGTCATAGGAGCAGAATTGAGGCAATGGAAGTCAGAATTAGTGAGATTGAAGATAAAGCACTTGACACCAACTTATCTGAGGAAAAATCAGGTAAAAGAATTTTAAAAAATGAAAACTTAAGAATTATGTGGGACTCTATCAAGAGGACTAACCTACGAGTGATTGGAGTAGAGAAGGGGGGTGGGGATAACAGAAAATACACAGAGAATTGTTGAAGATTTGTTGGCAGAAAACTTCCCTGATATTGTGAAAGATGAGAAGATATCTATCCAAGATGCTCATCAAACCCACATAAAGTAGATCCCAAAAGAAAGTCACCAAGAGATATTATAATCAAATTTGCCAAAACCAAAGTTAAAGAGAGAATTTTAAGAGTAGCTAGGGATAAATGAAAAGTCATCTACAAAGGAGAGTCAATAAGACTAGCTTGGACTACTCAGCAGAAACCATGCAGGCAAGAAGGCAATGGGATGACATATATAAAGCCTTGAAGGAAAAAAAAAAGCCAGCCAAGAATTATATATCCAGCAAAACTGTCTCTCAAATATGACGGCAAACACAAAATCAACAACAATGAAAAAGATAAAAAAAAAAAATACATAAAGAGAAATGACTCAGCACAGAAAATTAAGTGGAACAAAGAAACTGTCAACAACACACACAAAAAAAATACACCAAAATGACAGCACTAAACTCATACCTATCAATAGTTATGCTGAATGTAAATGGACTGAATGCACCAATGAAAAGACAGAGAGTGATAGATTGGATAAAAAAAAACATGATCTGTCTATATGCTACCTACAAGAGACATGCCTTAGACTTAAAGACACAAACAAACTAAAACTCAAAGGATGGAAAAAAACATATCAAGCAAACAACGATCAAATCTCAGTTTTGTCAGTTACTAGTTTAGTTCACCAACCTTGGGTAAATTGCTTAACCTATTTGAAGTTCAGGTCCTTCTCTATAAAAATGAAGATTAAAAATATATATTTCCTCAGAGACTTACAGTGAATATTTGAGAAACAGTTCATATAACACTGTGCCTGGCACATAAAAGTATGTAATATATGTTTCTTATTGTTATTTTTAAACAGTTGTATTACTAGTTAATAATACAATATGCTTACAGATTTGGGTATGAATTGTAGCAGCGGTTATGAATCTCATTGTTAAATCCAAAAACAACTAATAGATTAGGTTTTCAGGATAAAAATAATAATTGCATAATAACATGTTGAATCTACAGTCACAAGATAATTAACAAAGATAGGGATGGGGCATGACACTTAACAACTGCTCAATTCTCCATTAGGCATCAAGGGAGATGAATGCTATTCATTTGTCCTTACCTTTAATAACTGAAGAAATATAGATTGAATTACGTATATCATAAACTAAAGGACAACCATTAGTAGAATTAAAAATAAAATTTCTATCTTCCAAACAAGTACAGAAGCATTAGAAAATTAAAATAATCTATTCAGTTAAACATAAAAAACTAAGGAAAAAGGAGAGTAGGAAAAAGAGAAGCAAACAAATAAAAAACCAAAATTCATAAAGCAAGGCAAAATCAAGACCAAATGTTAGTTATGAAAATATATGTAAGTACATTATATATATCCTATTAAAAAACTAATCCTGTCATACTGATATTAAAAAAAAAATCAACATAATCCTCCAAGAACAAAATTACTGTAAGCATCTAAGTGAAGAATTTATTAAAGGTAATCAGAAACTCAGTCTTTGACACATTGCGGGGTTGGCAACCAATGTCACAAAACAATTTGTGTATTAACTGTTTAATAAAAAACTAATTTGCTCTGTAAACTTTCACCTAAACCACAATAAAAAAAAAAAACTCAGTCTTTTATAATTTCCAATTTTTCTACAATAAGCAGCTAGAACTTCTTTAACTGGGAAAAATGGATTAAACTGATACATGCAAAGCCCTTAGAAGAGTGCCTGGCACAGAGTAAGCGCCACTGGAGGGTTGGCTCATTGTCTTAGTCGTTACTATGGTTATGCCAGTGTCATCTAAGTAGTATATCAAGGTCAGCATATCAGGAACAGTATCAAAATCATGCACCTCCTAGGCTTTAGGGTACAATTGGTCAGATTTTTGGGAGGTCCCAGACTGAAGTTCCTTGTGATCATTTCAGTTATCTGTGGAGTCGCTCATTCACCGTCCTATCCCTTATTTACAGACTGATGAGTGGCCTGCAGTGGATACTTACTGTCCTTATTTTCACTAAAATAATAATGATGTTTAAATTGCTGTGCAGTTGACAAAGTGGCTTCATCTCTATATACTGCGATAATAGAAAAATGAAGCACATTTTCATAGGGAAGTCTCTGCCCTCCCCCTCTGTGTACATTCAGTTATTGTATTCATTTATTTCATTCATTAGTTCATTCATTAATTCATTTACTTAACAGGCATTGTGCATATATAAAGGTGAGTGAAAACATACATGGTCCCTGCCTTCTTTAAAGCTTGTTGTCTGTTCGGAAACACAATTCATTATCCAAACTGAATTTAAAAAGCATGGCTCTATGGGAGTATATAAGCATGTAACCAAGAAGTGTATTCCTGTCAACAGGGGCAAGGGTTGGCCAAGATTTTCACGGAAAACCTGTTATAGCCAAAGGTTGTTATTAACATATCTTCCCTGATGATGTAGATGGTCAATCCATCTTTCTAACACCCAGAATGCTGATTCACCAGAATAAGGAAATTTATATTCAATGGATTCTTTGTTCCAATCTCCCAAATTAATTCTCTAACATATCAGTTTATACCTTGTTTTATTAAACCCTATATATTATGTCTTCTGAAAAATATATATTTTGCATTCATTAGTCAGTAAGGACCACGTGTAACCATTAGTCAGTAAGAACCTGGGGCAGGAAAAAAGAGCAGACACACCCAGAAGGGCCGTCATAAATCCAGAGTGAAACCCTTTCAAACAGGTTTATATTAGAGAAGGAGACACATCACTCTGTACCCAGCACACTCTGCTCCAGCAATGAGGGGAGGGCTTTGCATAAGGTCAGTTATGTCCCTTGAGGTTGAGCCATATCTGAAGGGTGTTACTTGGGCATGAAGGGGAAAAAACACGTAGTGCATTGCCAAAACCCCCTCTGAATCTTTTCCAATACCCTTAGCAAGTTATTTAAAAAAAAAAAAAAATTAGTTATTAAGATAATACCTGAGTGCATTTTCTTAGTAAAAATGAAAACATTGAAAATAAACTTTAAGTCCCATTTGACAACCATTCCTATATCCTTACATCATTTATGATATGTGGCCGTTACCACGGTCACTGATATGGTATGTCCCTTCCAGAACAATTTTCTCTGAATTTACACAGACATAAGTGTGGTACTGTCTCTGGCTTAGGTTTTTTTCATAAATAATATTATTCTGTAGATATTTTTGAAAAATTTCTTTTCATTTAAGGCTACATTTTACATATTTTACATGACAACACAAATATTGTCTAATACCTACCTCATTTATTTTTATTGTTGCAGAGTATACCAAAGTAAGGATATAGCAGAGTTTTTTCATTCCCCTATTGGTGAGTCTTTAGGTTGCTTTCCATTTTTTCCCATTGTAAACAATGTGGCAGTAAATATTCTTGTGAACATACTAGTAGGTCTTTTTCTAGGCTATCATCTTATATGGAAGTAAGCTTGTGAAAATATCTGAAGAGTTGTCTGTCACTTTATAATTTTATATTTACCAGGAATGGCATACAAATGTTAAAAATTAAAATGGCATGGACATTCTAATTATTTGACGGGTCTAACATCCTAATCTCTTAAACATCTTACTTATTTCAGTGAAGCACATACAATTTGAAGCATTAAGAAAAAATAATTTTAATTTATTCTGTAAATGAAGAGCATTATATTTAGTTTGATAATACATCAGTCTATTCAAACAATCAGAAAGGATACACTAAGGAATCAAGGTAGATTCCAGCCATAGGCATTCGGTATGCTGTGCTTACTTGTCCCTCCCGCCCAGATACCTGCACTGGGGATTTGTGTTTTCAGTGCTGGAATTCAGGAAATGTTTTACCCTCTCACATATTTGCTTGTGATCATATTTGGCTATTTCAAATTAGCAGTGGTGCTCAGTCATAGCCACATAACTCATTAGCCAAAGTCCGTGCGTGTATGTTTGTGTGTGCCCGCACACGCCACAGGTGCATATGGCTGATATAAAAGTACTCGCTCTTATTTGTCATGAGAATTATAACGCAATTTAAATATCTAATTTCAGTAAATGATAAGCAGTACAGCACATAATTATAAAGGAAGATTTTTATAGAGTAAGGCACACAAAAAAGTTTTGGAACCTTTCTCAGTAAATATTAACTTTTTTTTTTTAATCTATTCCCAACCTAATGTTATATTACAGAGTTTTTAAAAGATGTTATCTTTATAAGTCATTCAAATGTTTAGTCCTTTTCTGAATGTTATATGCTTCTGGTGCTTCAGACCAGTTTGCCCCCAAAAACAGCTCTAATTTTTTTTCAGTTGTAACTGTGTATTCTTAAGGAACTAATCCTATAACTACTCAGTTTCCATACTTGTTTAAAAAAAAAAAAAGTCAAAAGTTTCCGTGATCTTCTTAAGGGCGTTTCTTCCATCCTTACCATGGCATATAATCAGAAAAAGAAAGAAGAGAAACACTTGGGACATTCCCTTTACTAAGATTTCAAAAACTTCGTGTGATTAATTCAAAAGAATTAGAAAGAAGTTCTTTCTGTTTAATTATTAAACAAGAGGAAAGCACATCTTTTCCACAGATTTTCTTTTTAAAATAACAGAAAATGGGGATAGTATGGCATGTTATAGTCTGTAAAGCACATTTTCTTTCACCAAATAGAAGCTCCTAGCAAGATATAACAATACATCACAGAATGTCCTTTCCTTTAACAGCACCCCAGCAATGATCCCTACACTTACACTTGGATGATCTCTTGTCAACAATTTTCATGCTATTAGAAAATTTTAAAATAAATTAAGTGAGGATTTTCAAAGCAAATAAAAACTGGACCCCTGGTGGTGCAGTGGTTAAGAGCTATAGCTGCTAACCAAGATGTCGGCAGTTTGAATCCACCAGCCTCTCCTTGGAAACCCTATGGGGCAGCTCTACTGTGTCCTATAGGGTCGCTGTGAGTCAGAATTGTCTTGACAGCAATGAGTTTGGGTTTGGTTTTTGGTATCTAATGGCAACCATTAAGCCTGACTTGGCTCGCATACCTTGGACATGTTATCAGGAGCTACTGGTCACTGGAGAAGGACATCATGCTTGGTAAAGTAGAGGGTCCGCGAAAAAGAGGAAGACCCTCAATAAGATGGATTGACACAATGGCTGCAACAATAGGCTCAAATATAGCAGTGACTGTGAAGATGGCACAGCACCAGGCAGTTTTTCGTTCTGTTGTACATAGGGTCACTGTGAGTTGGAACTGACTCAAAGGCACCTAACAACAATAATGGCAACAAGAGAAAGGAATATGGATCAATTCTATTTTCCCTGCCCCTTTGAAACATAGTTATTTTGTACCTTCTTGATCCAAAGGCAAATCGAAGACACATTTTATTCAAAGTGTTCACGGCAGAGGGATCTTGGGAAGCAATTTCCAACTCTATGATTCTAGAATCTATTAAACCTCTTGTTGTTATAATTATCTTCGCATTTTCTCCATTACTTTACATAGATAGCAGAAAAAAGAAGCTGCAATTTTGATTACAGAATTGTTTTAATCTCATTACTTCTTTATATCCACTTTTTCTCTTTAATTTATAATTTGAAACATTAAAATAATAAAAAAATTCAATGATTCTAACATTAATTATTTGACAGGTCCAAGATCCTAATCTCTTAAACATCTTACTTATTTCAATGAAGCACATATAATTTGAAGCATTAAGAAAAAATAATTTTAATTTATTCTGTAAATGAAGAGCATTATATTTAATTTGATAATACATCAGTCTATTCAAACTGAATTTGAAGGGGATAAATAGTATACTGTTGAAAACCTAAAATGTAAGTTGCCTACTGTTAGTTGCACAAATGAGTCCAGCATCTTTCATTCAAAACACATTTATTTTACCAACTAGGAGATAGGTGTATCCATCAGTCACTCGTAACTCTGATCCAGGCACTGTATCAGGCTCTTGGGATACAGAGATGAAGAAGACTCTGGCTCTAAGGAGATCGTAATATAGTGAAATTCACATGACCAGTACTAAGAGGCATGGGAATGACATACTGCTAGAACACTGCAGGCAGCAATGATTCCTTCTAGTTCAAGGGACTGAGATGAATGGTCTAAGGCATGATGGTTCAAGGGAACTATCCGGGAGGACTTCACAGGAGTATGGTTTACTAAAACGAGTAGGATTTTGAATGAGCAGAACTCAAGATATATTTTGAACAAACTCAGTGTCTAGCTATTAAAAACTCCTTTAATGATTTTATTTCTGTAATTTGCAAACCATGTTTATAGGAGGCTGCCACATGGGGTAAGACAGAGGCCAAGCAAGTTTCTACTTTCCTTCTCCACTTTCCCCGGAACACCTGCCCCTCTTCAGCAAGAAAATATCTGCTGTTAGTGTATTATATATATGTGGTTGTGCTGCAAAAATGAATCACTGTTTGAATTTATCTGTTTTGTAAATTCAGACTGTTGTATGTGTATATACATATATATATTTTTAAGTTCACCTCTTGTAATAGACATTCAAATAGACATATGTACAAACAAACAGAAGTTCAGACCTTGAAAATAAGAATTGAAGACTCTCTCCCACAATTTTGTATTATCAACCCTATTTCAATCAGTAAATTTGCATATAATGGGAACAATGAGGTCAAGCGTAAGTAGAGCACACAATATCCTTCACACTTACTGAAAGAGTGTCTTGCTAAGGCTGCAGCATTTCACAGCTGAAATTATTCTGTGAAGTTTCAGATTTGGATTTTAGCTACTCTATTTTTTTCATGAATTCTTCGGCATAGCACATTATTTTAAAAACAAATTCAAAGATCTATACTAGCGTTTAGAATACTTTTCCTTTTTTTAACTTTGACATCTACCAATGCTTGATCATGTGATTTGCCATGGAATTCTTTTCTTATTCCAAGGAAGGAGTGTACAGAAGTTCTTTTTGGATTCATTACATATAAATTCTCTTTTTGGGGGGTGAGAGGAGGGAAGGAGGCGGAAGATAAGGGCGAGTTTCCTTTATTCATTGCTTGCAATACCTTCACATCAAAATGTAGAGATGATCAATGGGTAAAATATTATCAAAATTTTTAAAGTTGTTTGTTCTGAATGACAAAACAGTGTTTCCCCATTTTCAATGAGACTGATTCACCTTTGAACCTTCCAAATTGAGTCCCATTTTCTCTGTATGCACAGAAACATCTACACACTGACACACACACACACTCACAAAATATGTCTATGCCTTCAGACTCCTGATTTGTCTTGAGAAATGAGAGAGAAATCAAAATGTGATGAAAAATAAGGAATATTCTGCACTCAAGAAAAACAATAAGTTTAAAAGCTGATTGTAAAAACTTAGGGAAGAGAACTGCCTTCATTCATCAAAACACTTTTGTGTGTCTTTTGGGTTTGGATAGTTCTTAGAGTTTGTCCTGTTTGTGCTGGGGGTGAGCAAAGAGATAGCTAAACCACTCTAACTGAAAGGACCTTGGGGAAGGGTAAAGCAAGTTTGGAGAAAACTGTGAAAGTAGAAAGCAAGGGTATTTTCCACATAATGAGAGGCTGAAACTGGAATGAGAAAACACATGGAAATTTTCTAGAAGTTATAATGGCTGAGGAATTTAAAAAGAAAGACATTTAATGTTATTGTATAAGTTTATTGGCTGTATCACACTATAATCTAATCATTTTACAACCACTCCTAGCTCCCAACCCTCATCCATTGACTCCAAATCATCGTAAAATCTATACATACATAGCCTTCATAGTTGGCATTTGGGGAAATAAGAGACTGTATCAGTGTCCAGCAGTGAGATGTGACATGAAATATAATGTCTACAAGTGACTACATGCAGAGCAATGGTTGAGAATTTAGCATAATCTGGCAATATCTAGAAGAAAGGTGAGCCTAGAACCCAAGATTTTCAAGGATGTGGGGAGAGAGAGAGAGTGAGTTTCCCATCTCCAGTGGGATGAGCACAAGGTGACCTTAGCGAACTAGAGACTTGGAGACATTCAAAAGTTTGACCCATGCATTACATTTCTTATTGTACTTGTGATGATCCACTAAAGCCTACATTTCAAATGCAATCAAAAGAGAAAAAGGAGAAGGAGGAAGAAGAAGAGTCAGGGGCAGGTAAAAAAAAAGAAAAAGAATGTAGAGGAGTTTTGTTCGCATTCCTACCACTGATTTAGTCTCTCATTTTTTGGTAACTTCTCTAAAATTAAAGGCTCAATACATCACCCAACATTATTTTCAAGATCCACCCTCATCTGGTTTCAAATTGTCTATTGAGGTGCATCTCCTTCTAAGTCTATGTGTTGTATAACTCAGGGCCTTTGACTGAGACCAATGGGACTAGCAGAGATGGAAGCCAACTTGAACTGGGAAGACCCTTGCTACCTAGTGAAGCAGTAAAGAATGTAGAGATGCTTTAGCAAAGCAACTGCAGTCCCAGGGATGGCAGCTGGTCAAGTCAGGCTTCAATCTTCCTTTTCCTGATTTTGCCCTGAGTTTGGATGGGGGTAAATAGAGTGTAGACATCCTCCATCTACCCAGCTAGGAGGATCTTAGTATAATCGGGGAGGAGGAAACCCAAGAGTGTACTTTATCATACATTCTTTGAATTATTTTCTGCCTTTCACTGAATTCAGAAGTCAAGAATGTGATTTGTTTTCTGGGTTTTCTCTTCATTGGGACATTAGAGACTCACATCTATCGTCCTGAATAGAGGAATATTATAGGTTTAAAAGGAAATGTGTCTAGAGGGGAGATCCTTCAATCAAAACTTAACAAAATCACCTTGCCCATACCAGTAATTGAGAATTGTGATGATTCAGTCAGGACTGGGATTAAAAACTTCCTTTTTCTAACTATGAGGAGTTCCTGGGTGATGTAAATGGTAAATGGACTCGGCTGCTAGCCAGATGGTTAGAGGTCCAAGTCTACCCAAAGGCACCTCGAAAGAAAGGCCTGATGATCTACTTCCAAAAAATCAGCCACTGAAAAGCCTATGGAGCACAGTTCTACTCTGAGACACATGAGGTTGCCATGATGGCAACTGGTTTGGTTTTACTAACTATAAAGAGTTTAATAAAACAAACAAAAAAATAACATGATTTGGTCCCCGACCTGACTTTACCCTTTTCTCCTACCACTCTTTCATTTATTCACTAGGCTCCAGACACACGGGATTTCAACACAATGAGCTTGTCCTTACCTTAGGGCCCATATATCTTGCTTATCCACCTGCTTGGAATGCTCACACCCGAAACTTCACATAGCTGACTCCGTCTCAATATTTCAGTCTCTGTTCTAATGTTATCTTTCTAATAGTTTTCCCTGATCCCTCTATCTAAAAATAGCACCTTAGCACACCCCAAAATACACCCAGTCATTTTCTTTCTATATTCTGCCAGCACTTGTCCTTATGTGAAATCCGTTCATCCTGTCTCTACAGATCTCTATATCTATCTTCTATCTATCTATCATCTATCATTTATCTATGTATCTAACATCTATATTTCTCCATTATTATAAAATATCTTCCCCCACTAAAATCTGAATTCCATGAAAACAAGGACATTTTCTGTTAGTTCACTGCTTTATAACTAACATATAGAACCTGGCTCTAACACATAGTAGGTGGTTATGAATGAATTTCAATATATTTAAAGAAATTTCAGGGAGAGTGTACATCGACCATTCTTTGTTTTCAATAACTACATTAATAGCAAATGATTTAGACCTATTCCTCAAAATTGGGCCAGTGAGACCTCTAGCTATTTTTATTCACTGTCTAATAAAATTCAGCCTTGAATGCAGTAAATTTATATATAATTTTTAAAATTTGCAATAATTCAGGCTTTTTCACTAAATTAGATTGACCCTACCCCAAATTAATATGAATTATTAAGGTTTTAGTAATGCAATGATGTATGATTCACCAAATATCTCAAAATCCCCTTTCCTTTGTTAAATAAAATCTACAGGAAATGACTAATTAGTCAATTTGAATGATTTCCAAATAACACCACCAGGCTGTGTTTGTCTATACTACCAAGGTGAATTATTCATTAGCATTTATGAGAAGTGCCTGAAGAACACTAGCAGTGGGAGTAAAACAACCTGGAATGGTTTTTAAATGACCTTCCAAGCAACTTGGATTAACACTGGCATTATTCTCCCTGTACAAATTGAGTTAAAATTTTCCACGTGTCAGGTCTCGGAAGAAGGCCGTGAAAGAGTGCTGCCTCACAGAGATGACCTCTGCACCTCCTCACAATTAGATTCTGCTTCTCTCCCTGTGTGCAGTGTGTGCGTGTGATAGAGAGACAGAGACCCAGGGACAGAGAGAGAGACAGAAGGAGGGAGGAGAGTCAGAGAAAGAGATGAGAAAGTGAGGAAAAGAAGATACAGGAATGAGAGGGAAAGAAACAGGAAGAAAAAGGAGAGGTGGGGCAGAAAGCAAAGAAGAGAAAAAGAAATAAAAGCAGAAAAGCAGAAGGAAGAAAGGGAGGGTGGGAAGGAGAGTGGGCGGGAAGGAGGGAACCTGTGATGGATCCCGAGGCAGGCATTCATTCCCTTGAGCTGGCAAACCGGGTTGCCAGGCTCCCAGGAGTTCTCCCAGGTGTGCAGGGTCACCTGACTTAACACTAATTAAAAGTGTAAATTGCAACACAAAAGAAAAAAGTAATTGTCACATTGTTTCTCTCCTGTGAGGTCATACTCCCTGGTTGTAGCTGAGCCTGCTGCTAGGCACACCCCTCTTCTTTAATAAAATTGTATTAACTTTATCTCTGCCCTTGATTTGTGGCTTTCTCACGTTGTGAGGAATAAATAATAAATGATTGTAAAGTACTTGTACATATGAAATGCCACATAAATGCTTAATAATAATCAGCTTAGGCCAGGAAGCCAGGGGGGTTGAATAGAAATCATTGCACACAGCCATACTTGTTTATGTGGCTAAAATCGTCCTGTGTGCTGTCTCCACTTCAAATCATCCAGCAGATTTAATTTTCACCCATTCAAGAATCCACTTCCCTGCAAACTAAACAACCTTTCTCCCTCCATCCCTACGATAATGTCATCCATAATGGTCGAATATAACTGCAACAACCCATCTTTGCTTTCATTTCAGCTTGGTTTCTGCAGCACTCCTTCCCTCTTCCTTAGCCTTTCTAAATCACCGCGTGCATGATTTTGAGCCATCATTTCTTACCTCATTGGGGATGTCTGTTCTACTCTTGTTACCTTTGGTAAAATATCCGTCTCCCAGCCTCAGAGTTCATCACATTTGGTCTTTGGGAAACCAAGATAGCTAAATTGGTCTGTCCTTGATGCTCTTCATTCTTTCCTTCACTTAATCATTTACTCACTGAACACTTATTCATGGAGCATTGTGCTAGGCAGTAGGGATATAGTGGAAACCAAAATAAACAGCATGTGCATTCTTGTAAAGAAGACCAAAACCTGTTGCTGTAGAGTCAGTCCTGACTCATGATGACCTTATGTGTGTCTAGGTAGAACTGTGCTCCATAGGGTTCTCAATGATTGACTTTTTGGAAGTAGATAGCCAGGTCTTTATTCTGAGGCATCTCTAGGTAGGCTGGAGCCTCCAACCCACTAAGCAGCTGAGCATGTTAACCGTTTGCACCACCCAGAGATGGGTAATTCTAACAAGGTTTGCAAAATGCTATGATCAGAGTAAGCAGAAGGGACTATGGGAAGCCAACAGGTAAACGGCATGAATTAGGCAATTCTCTTTCTAAGCCGACTTTTTGTTTGTTTAAAGTGTCTTTAAAAAGCCTTTGTATGTACTGTTTAACATAGCTGAAATTCTCCAGGTTTGAACAAGGTTGTGGATGGAAGGGGAGAGTAGACACCAGGGGAACGTAGCCCACGGCTGGTTTCTTCTTGTCTTCTGGAGGCAGGATGAGACACTCTCCATCACCTTTGTTTCTCTGCTCCAGTTTCTGATGGATGACACCCAGCCACTGGGCATTAATGATGGCTGACTTTTTGCTGATACAACCTCTATTTTTGACCCGTAGCCTTCAGTTCCAAAAAAAGTTATTTTCTAAACTTTTATTAAAACATTCAGTGACAAAAGTGTTGTTGTGCATAGTCCATGCTTATTGTAGACAAAAATTGAAAATAAACATGAGCAAAAATAAATTAACTGTAATCACATCACCCATTGGGGGCCATTTTTTATCATTTAGTGTATATCCTACCAAATTTTTGTTCTATGCTTGTATTATATGAAAGGTGCCTTAAAGTACATATCCCCAAACCCCACAGTATTACATTTCTTGTCAATGTGAGATTATACTACACTTTATGCATACATATTGGTTTATTACTTTTTTAACATAAAGTATATCAAAAACAGTTTCATATCAAAAATGTATCACAATTTCTAATGACTCCTTCATATATCATTACACATATGAATTACTTCAAAATTTTAGATATTATGTACATGGCTGAAATAAACCTCCTAAAATTGGAATTATTGGGTAGAGTATGCCTGTATTAAAATTTTTGTTACATTGCCATAATGTGTCCTGGAGGCATTGGACTGGTTTATTCTCTGATCTCCACTATATCAGACCCCTGCCCACACCCCTCTGGCCACCCACACAACTTAGCCAAAATGCAGTTGTGTCAGGAAAGATACATTTGAGGCTCAACAATTTTAATTTTTCCTCCACTTTCCCATTCCTTCCCCAGTGGCATAAGAATTAGTGGGCCTTGGGTTTTCAAACAGGTGGGGAAGGCTGTAGGGTGTATAATTGCTTTTGGTAAAACCATCAACGTCCACGCTTAGTTCTTCCTGCTCCACTTCCCCCAATTCAATTAGCCTGTTCTTACCAGGGGGAGAGTTTTCAAAGCATCAGATGAAGTGTTACCTCACGATTAATAATTCATGACAAGAAATGAAGATTGAGAAAGGTAATAATGCCCTCCAAGCTGTTTTTCTCTACCACTCCCTTGTTCTCATTCACATAAAAATGCTGTGTCTCAATCATTAAAGCAAACATACAAAGTTTCACTGCCCCATAAACCAAAGCTCCAAAGCAGGGAATCATAGCTTTTGGAAGTCCTAAACCCCTTTGAGAATATCAAGACAGCTACGAACTCTCTCCTAAGGGGGAAAGAATGTACACTGTAACATGCACAGATATCTTGCTTCTAATTCCACAGGGTCAGATACCCCTTGAAAACCATCCAAAGACCCCCTAAGTACAATCTCTTGCTAACAAATTGACAAACAAAAAAGGACAACCCACAAAGGAATCAAAAGTAGGAAGGACAAGAAGTTTAATATGTTTCACCTCTCCTTTCTGTGCTTAAATTTGCAAAAACTGGAAAAATTTCTTTATGTGTTTTATTTAGTTAATTAGGTACTTTGTGAAAGGGCCTAGTGAGGCTGATAAGTATTATTAGGAGAGTGGCTTTTGGCAAATGTATATACTATAGGGCTAATAAATAGGGTTGTGGATAGGGGCATGGCTGATTTTGAGATCTATTTGCAAGGGTTCTACTGAGGCTGCATTTTTGTCTTTCCAAATGTCATCAGCAGTGAAATGTCCAAGGCAGTGAGTCACACCCACTGCTTCATGCTCTGCTACTTGACATTCATCTAAGTTCTTCCTCAATTGTCATATCTCCACAGGCCATAACAAGGGACAACAGTCAGCAGCAATTCAATTTCGACCTCCATCTGCTGGCAATAAGAAACATAAGGGGGAAATTAACGTACACTCGCACACTTGTCATTATAATAGCCCGATTTTGTTTTTATAGTATGACTTTCTTCCAAAGAAATTAAAAAGAAACAAACCAAAATAACAAGAACAACAAAAAAAAAACAGTTAAATTCCCAAGCAGCAACTTACCTGGTAGACAGCTAAATCAATCATCTCCATTTGTTGAAGGCGTGGAGATGCTAGAAATTTGCCCAGGGCCACACAGTACTTCCATGGTGAAATACGGTTATCAGAAAAGTTCACTGGGAACCATTTTGGCATTTCTTAAAAGTCTGACATCTAATATTCAAACCAGAGTTCAGGTTATATTAACATTTAATCAGATTATATAACAGACAACAAAATATTCGTGTTCCAAGAGCTATCACAAGATTTCTTCACTTATTTTTTCCCCTTTAATTTAGTCTCCTTCCCAAAACCCAAAAGCCATAATTTTCCATTTACTAGCTCTATGATCTTGGGTAAGTTACTTAATCTTCCTATATCTCCACATTCTCCTCTATAAAATGGAAATAATAGTAAGAAGTTAGTTCATAGGTTATGAGGGTTAAATAAAAAATTCTAGAAAAGTCCTCAACATATACAGCATTTCCATAAAATCTGGAAACATGGATAGTATTATTTTATATTTTTTACATATTGGTGAAAGATGAATGCATTGAACTGATACTGCTGAGTGGATGAAAAGGCTGGTCATAGCAACAAATAACAGAGCCCTTCAATCCACATCATCTTGGAAGAACTGTCATTTCCAAAAACACAGTTGGAAAGCTGGTTAAAATTCAGAGATGTAATCAGTGTGTTGGGCAAACTCTTTTGTGGACAATCTTTGATTTCCAACAAGGTGAAGGAAACAGTCATAGCCAAGGTCATAGCCAGTCCAAAGAGGTCAACTTGACAAACATTTGAGGAATTAGAAGGGCCTTGCAGAACTGTCCAAGAGATTCTCAAAACGCATGCTTTTCAACCATACGAGATGGAAGTCGTACAGAGCTTATATGAGGATGATCCAGACCAGCATGAGAGGCAACACACTGACCACACAGGTAAGGTCTTTGAACAAATCATTTATTGTAATATAATAGCAGTAACTGTTCATTATGCATATTTGCCTATGTTTCCAAGCTTTTGGCCACCTGTTTATTAAACATCTACTATTATTATTTATTAAAAAAATAAAAATAAAAACAGATGTTCCACTATCCACTATGTTTTCATTGTTGAAATAATCACATTTTGGCACCAGCAAGTAAGGGTATAGGAATCACCAGTTAGTACTGATTCTGTCCTATTCAGTTATGGTCCCTTATTGACCTCCTTCTTCAACAGTTTACCAATACAACCTTAATCATTTAAGAAAACACAAGCAGTGAACTGAGTCTGCACATGTTTCCTGGTCCTTCTCTGATAGAATCAAAGAGCTTGAGCCTCAACTTTGAAATCCGAAAAGAAATCTGTTTAAAAATCTTTTTTTTTCTGTCCTTCCTATTGTTGGTGTCCATCTCACAGATATTCGTCTTAAAGTTGACTTTGATTCATAAAAATATTATATTTAGGGGCTAAAAATAACTATACAAATAAGAATAGTATCTTTATACCCACTCGATAATAATAGCAATTTATTTCTGATCACTTGCATTGTTCTCTCTGGAGAAGATTTAATGATATATATTTGATGAGCAATTCAATAAAAGCAATTATAAGCAAAATGTATATGGGGAAATTTTGAAAAACCTGTCTTTGCTTATGCCCATCCCCAATCAAGATATAGAGAACTTTCCAGATGAAAGCTATAGATGCATCAGATAGTTAAAATGGTAGATATCATACTGCCATGTAAAATGCACCTGCTCCACCAGATTCCTTGAGTTGACCTTAATCCTCTCAGAGTGAGCAGTTTAATGCAGCCTAGTCAAAAGGAGATATTAAAGAGAGCTGTTGTTAATATGATAATGCACCTCAATGTCAACAGGTGTGATCAAGTGTAAAGAGGCAAGTGTGGCAAGACCATCAACAGTGTCACAGAGCAGAGCCTTTCCACAGGAGCTTTCAAAGGAAAGCAAAGTTGGAAAAAGGCTGAAATCCTCCATCAGATTGTCACTTGGAGAGTATATCTGAATTTTTGTCTGCCACCTGGCAGAAGTTGAGGGTTGGGGGATGGAAGGAAGGCTAGATATGTGTGACCACTAAAATCTTAAACTTACTTTGAATATGGGACTTTGGAGGAATCAGAATGTACAGAAATGACAGAACAGCCAAAATGTAGGCATGAGAACTTGAGGCGTTTTAAGTAGATTTTTAACTGCTTGAATAACACCAAAGGATGTTTATAAATGGACCTAATCAACCAGGATGCAATATTCTAGTAACTGTTCACAGGTACTATTCTTAGCCCTGAAGTATTTACAAATTTCTTAATGATTTGGGCAAAGAAATAGAAAGAAGAATTATCAAATTTCCAGATAGTACAAAACTGAGAGGCAGAGATATTTTTGAAGACAAGAAGTTCAAAATGGACTGTAAGTATCAGTATAAAAAAAAAAAAGAGGAGAAAGAGTTCATGTATTAGATTTTCACCATGAAATGGAAGACACACTCAATATAATTTAGGAGAGTTGAGTAAAGGGATTATTTACAACAGTGTGGGTAAGACTTAAGAGAACCACAAAGGATTGTTAAGTACCCCAGAGAATAATAAGTGCTCAAATACTCCTTGTAGCCTTGAAAGCATAAGGGAAGAGGTTATTATGAGACCACTGACACATAGAAGGATGGATAAAGAGGAGCTAACAGGGAAGAAATAGGGGAATACACACACTCATCTCACTTTTCTCCCTCTCTCCAGTCTCCTACCAGTGCTCTCCATCTACCAAATTCAACTGAACATCAGAGGGCAGGGGATCCATTGATGTTATGATATGGGGTAGGACGTGGCACATGTACTTGTTTATAAGTCTGGTTAATGATTTAGAAGCATACCACTAAGGTTTGAGAACCACTAAAATCCAGTGAGGACTATGAGTCTTGCTGTACTCCAAGGGTTGAAAAACTTTTTCAGTAACGTACCAGATAGTAAATATTTTAGAGTTTGTAGGCCATACAGTATCTATTACAACTACTCAACTCAATTCTACCTTTGTAGTGTGAAAGCAATTTAAACAAATGGATGTGGTCAGACTTGGCCCCAGTAGGTTGGATTTGGCCCACAGAATGTAGTTTTTTCCTTCACCCTCTACACTGGGAGGACCAAAACACCCATAAAGTATTGTGCTCACTAAAGCTTTTGCTTTAAAAAAGATAGAATTCCTGAATATTCTCTGATATTTGAATGCTTAAATGTGTAGTTCTCATAAAGCTTAATGGCTTTAAAAACAGACTAATAATTACACTTATTATCAGTGTTTATGAGCAATAGAACATATATGCCCTGACAAGTCATTTTATTCTCTTGGTCAACACCGCAAGTCTCCAAAATGGAAAGCTTACACCCCCAGGAAGATGATGTATTGAGGTATAATAGGGAATATTAAATTTTTATCTATATTTACTTCATATTTGTATTAAATTTCTATTTCAAAATAATTCATTATTTACTTAAAATATCAGTACAGTTTTATGTAGAAATATTGACAAATTAAATAAATATTCAATTTTTGGAATCCAGGAATAGTGAAGGAAGAACCTTCAAAAATCCATTTGTACATAAAAGCAATGAGAACACTGGCAAAAAATTGTAAAAATAATCTTTTTAAGAATTTTGGAAATTAATTAACAGCTTGCAGCAATCCAAGGAGAGTTAACTCAAATAAATGATTGAATTTCTGTAAGAACATCAAGCACTGCGGCATTTTAACTTGCCCTGTTGCCATCCTCTTCTCCCCAGCTCTACAATAGCATTGAAAATCAGTACCTTTCAAACCATCTAAAGATAAAAACCAGCAATCCAGCACCTACTAGAGGTCTAAACTAAAAAAATAAAGCAAAGATTCCTAGAGAATTGTCATTATTTCACCTTTTTAAGAGCTCCCTAGAAAAGCCCCATTCTCAGTACTTGTCTTTATTTTGACTAGAAACTTACTATTCTTAAGAAGTTTGCCAAGAAAAAACAAGCCAAAAAAAGATGGCAATTGCTTAACTTCATAGCTGCCTAAAACAGAGATACCAGTTGGGGCAAACAAGAGAATGACCAAACAACTTATAAGAAAAATAAGACATCCATAGGGAGCTTTGAAAAGTTCTAACATATTCTTGGGACTCTAGAAAGCCATGTGCATGTGCAAGGCTGTGTGCATGCCAAGAAAAGACCTGAGAAGACTGTAATCTTTCGTCATTGGCTGACCTTCGGGCAATGGGCAAGCAAGAAGTGAAGGATAAAGCAGAGTTGTAAACTCCTTGAGCACTGAAGGTATATCTCAACCTACACACTGCACCTCTTGGTAAAAGGTGAGAGACTTACTGGTTCAAGGCATTTAAGGAAATCTCTGTCCAATTATAAAATGACAATTAATAATGGGCTAACAAACAGAGACTTCAGTGGATGTACACAACAAAAAAATACAGAATTAGTCCAAGAAATTTAGGAAACAAACAAACAGCAGCAGCAGCAATAATAACACAGTAATAAAAACAACTCCTGGGGTGGAGGTCTAATTCTCAGAGCTGCCACACTATATTATTTAAAATGTCAAATTTTCAACAAAAATTTATGGAAAAAAACCAGGAAAATGTGGTCCATACATAGGAAAGAAAATAGTCAATAGAAACTCTTTATGAGAGATCCAGATGGTGGATTTACAAGACAAAGATTTTAAATTGGTTATTAAACATATGGATCCCTGGTAGTGCAGTGGTTAAGAGCTCCACCAGCTGCTCCTTGGAAACCCTATGGGGAAGTTCTACTCTGTCTTATAGGGTCACTATGAGTCAGAATCAACTTGATGGCAATGGGTTTTTTTTTTAACTATACATATACTCAAAGAACTAAAGGAAACCACATCTAAAAAATTAAAATAAAATATGAGAACAATGTCACACCAAGTAGAAAATATGACAAAAGGATAGAAATTATAAGACGAAACCAAATAGAAATTCTGGGCATTAGAAGTACAATAAATTAAGTGAAACATTCACTAGAGGGGAACACCAGCAGCTTTGGGCTGGCAGAAAAAGAAATAAGCAAACCTGAAGATGAGCCAATTGAAATTTTCCAGTCTGAGGAGCACAGAGAAAAAAAGAATGAAGATATCTGAACAGAGCCTCAAATACCCATGGGACACCAACATCAAATATACCAACATATACATAATGGGAATTCTAGAGGAGAGGAGAGAAAAAGGGGAAGAAATAATATTTGAAGAAATAATGCCTGGAAACTCCCCAAATCTGATGAAAAATACTCATTTACAAATCCAAGAGTTTAAAAAATTCGAGGTAGGATAAACTAAAAATGATCCACACATGAACACATCACAGTCAAACTATGGAAAGACAAAGACAGAGAATCCTGACAGCAGCAATAGAAAAACAACTCATTACATACAAGGAATTTTCAGTCAGAGTAAAATCTGACCTGTCATCAGACACCAAGGATGCCAGGAGGCAGTGGGATGATATGCTCAAAGTACTGAAGGATAAAGACTGTAAACCAAGAATTCTATGTCAAGCAAAACTATCATTCAAAAATGAAGGAGAAATTAAGAAATTCTAAGGTAAACAAAAACTAAGAGAATTAGTAGCTATCAGACCTGCCCTACAAGAAATACTAAAGGGAGTCCTTTAGGCTGAAATGAAAGTACATTATCCAGTAACTAATCCACATGAATAAATTAAAAGCACCAGTAGAGATAACTAATAGATAAATATAAAACACAGTACAAATACATATTTTTTGTAACTGTTTTCTTCTCATTTCATTAAAAAAAAACTGAATAAAGCAATAATTATAAAACTGCTTTCAGGGGCTTATAATGTGTATAGATGTAGTTTGTATGTCAATAATAGCACAAAAGAGTGGGGAGAGAGAACTATATTGCAGCAAATTTTTTGTGTACTATTGAAATCAAGTTGGTATTAACATGAACTGTATTCTTGTAAGTTAAGCTATTTATTGTAAACCACAGGGCAAGCATTAGAAAATAACTTTAAAAACTCATAACAACTCATAAAAGAAGCAATAAGCAAAATAAAATTATACATTAGAAATTATCTAGTTAAGAAAAAAGAAGGCAGGAATAGAGAATCAAAAACACACAAGAAATACAGAAAACACATACAAAATAGTAGATCTAAATCCTACCTTGTAAGTAACTGCATTGAAATGAATTAAACACTTTAATCAAAAAAGCAGGGAATGGTAGAATGGAATAAAAAACACATAATCCAACTATATGCTGTCTACAACAGACACACTTTAAAGAGAAAAACAGGTTGAAAATAAAAAGATGTAAAAAGATATGTCATGAAATCACCAACAGAAAGAGAGCTGGAGTGGCTATATGAATATCAGACAGAATAAAATTTAAGACAAAAATTGTTACTACAGACAAAAGAAGGAAACTTTATAACGATAAAAGTGTCAATTTATCAGGAAGACATAATAATTATAAACATATTTACACCCTAACAACAGATCCCCCAAATACACAAAGCAAAAACAAATAGAATTGAAGGGAGAAAGACAATTCCATACTTCATTCTCAATAATGGATAGAACAACTAGATGTAAGATCAAAAATAAAATAGAATACTTGAACAACACTATAAACCAACTAGACCTAACAGACTTTTATAGCACATGTCATTCAACAACAACACAATACACATTCTTCTTAAGTGCTTATGGAACATTCTTTAGAATAAAACATAATGTAAGGCCACAAAACAAGTCTTAATTAATTTAAAAGGGTTGAAATCATACAAAATATGCTCTTTAATCATATTGGAATGAAATTAGAAATACATAAGCAAATAAATTTGGGAAATTCACAAAGAAGTGAGAATTAAACAACATACTCCTAATGGGTAACAAAATAAATTACAAGACAAACTAGAAAACATTTTTAGATGAATTAAAACAAATACATATTTTCCAAAGCTTATAGGATGCTGCTAAAGCAGCAATGAGAGGAAAATTTATAGCTATAACTCCCTATGCCAAAAAAGAAGAAAGTCTCAAAATAAGAATCTAACCATTCACATTAAGAAACTAGAAAAAGAAGAGAAAACTAAACCCAAAGCAAGGAGAGGAAGAAAAAAAGAAGGACTAGAGCTGAAATAAATGGAATAGCCAAGAGGGAAAAAAGAGAAAGAGAGAGGCGGAGCCAATATGGTGCTATAGACAGAAGCACCATGCCATCCCTTGGCAGCAAAGACCCGAAAAACTAAGTAAAACTGATAGACGTCAAACCTGGAACCCTAAGCATCAAGTAAAGGAATAAAGAACTCAGTCAAGTACTGAATGGAATAAGAAACTGACAGAGAACAGAGAATGACGAGAGCTATGGATTGGAGGCCACCTACCAGCTGATGCAGCACAGATTCACCATCTTGGACTACAGCCACTAAGGAACACAGACAGAGACTACAGGAAGGTAACTTCACAGAGCTCTCAACAGGAGACAGAACAATGGGTAACCAGGGATACACACTTTCCCACACCCCACCCTTCTTCCCTGTATGTGGCCTCCCCGCTGATTTCCAATGGGCAATGGTCGCTTGGCCAGAAATACACCAGCTCACTGCCGCCCAGATTCACCATCTTGGACCTCAACCACCAAGGCCCCCACCAGCTGGCCCTTCAGTGCTATTTTTGTTTGTTTATTTGTTTTTTGATTTGGGTCTTTTTGTTGTTGTTGTTATTTTTTGTGGCTTTTTTGGTTGCTTCTCTCTCTCTCTTTCTTCCTTCCTTTCACTTCCCCCCACCCAGCTAGCTTCTCTATCTCCTCCTGCCTTCCTTTCCTTTCTTGGCTTGTTTGCATTGTTCTTTTGTCTGTTTGTTTCTTTTTTTTTATCTTTCTTTTTTTCTGTTCCTTCTCTTTCTCTTTTCCTTCCTTTCCTTTCTCTCGCCCACCTAGCCCTGTGCACCACCCCTGCCCCATCTCGAGGAGCTGAGCTGCTCCACTCAGCTGGAGACCCACTGGTGCAGACTCCCCAGGTCTGTGCTGCTCTCACAGGCCAGTTCACTCAGTACCATTTTATTTATTGTTTGTTTGTTTTTCCTTTTTCTTTTTGTTGGTTATTTCTTTTTTCTCTATCCCTTCCTTCCTTTCCCTTTTCCCACCCACCTAGCCCCTTCTTGGTGGGTTGTGCTGTATCGCTTGGCTAGAGACCCTTTGGCACACAGCCTCCCTGGGTCTGCAATGCCCTCAAAGGCTGGCTTTCTCAGCGCCACATTTATTTATTTATTTATTTATTTATTTATTGTTGTTGTTATTGTTTTTATTTTATTTTATTATTGTTTGTTTGTTACTTCTCTCTCTTTCCCGTCTTTTCTTTCCTTTCTCCTACTCACCCAGCCCCATGTGGCACCCATGCCCCTTCTTGACAGGCCAAGCCACACAGCTTGGCTAGAAAGCCACTGGCACATGATCTCACCAGGTATATCCCCCCACTGCTGAATCCTACCTTGCCACATTTTTGTTTACTTTTTAGTTTTTTTCCTTAATTTTTTTTTGCTTTTGTTTCTCTCTCTTCTTTCACTCACCCACTTAGCTCTGCAAATCAGATAGTCTCTCTTCCCTCCTGCCATTCTGCACCACTCACTGAGTGCCACACTCTCGAGCAGCACTGACACAGTCCCCTGGACCCTGACCTGCACTGCCCCCAATGGCCCCAGTTCGTGCTGCAAGCTATCCATCCCCGCACATCCCTCCCACCCACTGGACATGCCCTGCTGCACCATAGCTGAGTGACTGACCCTGCCCACCTGGACAAGGTGGTGAGAAGTATTGTGCCCACAGGCAAGAAAGCAACAAAACACACAAAGCTCACCTGCCCAGACCTAACCAAATAAAACAAAAATGAGGAGGATGAAACAAACAACTTACAACCAATAAATAAGAAAATAATTCTTGAATGTACTGGAGACAGCGGACAATATCAAAACACACAAAAAAAGGACAGGAAGGCTCCAGAAAAGGAACAAAATAAAACACCAGATGACCTTATGGTAGAAGAAGAGGCACAGGAAATACTTGATAGGGAATTCAAAACTCTAATATTCAGGATTCTCCAAGAGATGAAGGAAAATGCTGACAAAAATAAAGAAAAAATAGACAGAATCATGGAAAATACGGACAAAACCAGGAAAAACACAAAGAAATGGAAGAATTCAGGAAAATAATAAAGGAACAAAATGTCAAAATAAATTAACAGCAAGAAATTATTTAAAAAAAAAACAGCTACTAGAAATTCAAAAGATAAACAAGATTTCAGAAATGGAGAGTGCAATAGAAGATTTGAGGAGCAAATCTGAAACAATGGAAGACAGGATCAGCAAAATTGAAGACACATCCTTGGCTACCACTTTGAGGAAAAATAGAGAAAATAATGAAGAAAAATGAAGAAACCCTGAGAACGATGTGGGATACAAACAAAAGCAAAAATGTGTGTGTGATAAGAGTTCCAAAACTGGGGGAGAAAACAGAAAACACAGAGAGGATCATTGAAGATTTGCTGACAGAAAACTTCCCTACTATCATGAAAGACGAATAGCCGACCATCAAGAAACTCAAAGAATCCCAAATAGGATAGAGTCCAAAAGAATATCACCAAGACACATAATTACACTCGCTAAAACCAAAGACAAAGAATCCTGAGAGCAGCTCGAGAAAAGTGAAAAGTCACATACAAAAAAGAAACAATAAGACTAAGCTCTGATTACTCAGCAGAAACCATGCAGGCAAGAAGGCAATGGGAAGACATATATAACACCTTGCACGGGAAAAAAAAGACTGCTAACCAAGAAGAATATATCCTGCAAAATTCTCACTCAAATATGACGGCAAAATTAGGACATTTCCAGATAAACAGAAATGAAGGGAATATGTAAAAACCAAACCAAACTTAAAATAACTATTAAAGAGAGTCATTCAGTTAGAGAATCAACAACATCAGACAACAACCTGAATCTAGCACATAAGACAACATCAGCCAGATACCAACCTAGGTAATGAACTCTCAAGGATAAAACAAAACTAAAATATTTACAACACAGAACGAGAGACATCAATCTGTAAATAACAATAACATCAGAACAATAAAACAGGGAATAAATGGTGTAGGTATAGAACTTTCAAATGGAGACAAAGTCAAGATGATATCAAATAATAAAAGACTGGTTTAAACTTAGGAAGATAAGAGTAAATTTCAAGGTAACCACAAAATAAATTAACAAACATACTCATCAAAATAAAGAAGGAAAACATAAAATCTCAGTAAATGCAAAATCTTCAAAAATGAAAGAAACAAAAAAAAAATCTGCAAACAAAAGGAATTCAGCATAGAAGAGTAAGAGGAACAAAGAAAATGTCAGCACCACAGAAAAAAGCACTACAAAATAACAATAAACTCACACCTATCAATAATCACACTGAATGTAAATGGCTTAAATGCACCCATAAAGAGACAGAGAGTGACATAATGAATAAAAAAACAGGACCCATCAATATACTGTCTACAAGAGATACACCTTAGAAACAAAGACATAAATATATTAAAAATCAAAGGATGGAAAAAATATACCAAGCAAACAGCAACCAAAAAAGACCAGGAGTGGCACAACTAATTTCAGATAAAATAGACTTTCAAACAAAATCCACCATAAAAGACAAGGAAGGACACTATATAATGATTAAAGGGATAATCCACCATGAGGACATAACCATAATAAATATCTATGCATCCAATGACAAGGCTTCAATATACATAAAACAAACTCTAACAGCACTGAAAAGAGAAATCGACAGTTCCACAATAATAGCAGGCGACTTCAACACACTACTCTCGGGAGGACAGAACTTCTAGAAAGAAACTCAACAAAGATACAGAAGATTTAAAGGCCACAATCAACCAACCTGAACTCATAGACATATAGAACATGCCGCACAACAGCAGCAAAGTATGTATTCTTGTCCAATGTATAAGGAATGTTCTCCAAAATAGATCGCACCTTAGGCCAGAAAGAAAATTTCAACAAAATCCAAAACACTGAGATAATACAAAGCTTCTTCTCTGATCACAATACCATAAAAGCAGAAAGTAATAACAGGAAGAGAAAGGGAAAAAAATAAAATACATGGAAACTGAATAATGCCTTGCTTAAAAGCCACTGGGTAATACAAGAAATCAAAGATGGAATAAAAAAAATCCTAGAATCAAATGAGAATGAAAACGCATCATACCAAAACCTTTGAGACACAGAAAAGGTAGTGCTCAAAGGTCAATTTAGAGCAGTAGACGCACACATCAAAAAACAAAAAAGCAACAAAATCTCAAAGTATTAGCTATATAGCTCGAACAAGTAGAAAGAGACCAACAAAAGAAGGCCACAGCCACCAGAAGGAAGGAAATAATAAAGATTAGAACAAAAATAAATGAAATAGAGAATAGAAAAGCAATAGAAAGAATCAACAAAATCAAAAGTTGGTTCTTTGAAAGGATCAACGAAGTCGACAAACCATTGGCCAAAGCAACAAAAGAAAAACAAGTGAATAACCCAAATAAGAAATGAAATGGGGGACATTACAACAGACCCAACTGAAATCAGAAGGATCATAACAGAGTACTATGAAAAATTATACTCCAACAAGTTTGAAAACCTAGAGGAAATGGACAAATTTCTAGAAACACACTACCTACCCAAACTAACACACTGAGGTAAAAAATCTGAATAGACCCATAACAAGAGAAGAGATTGAAAAGGTTATTAAAAAAAAAAAAAAAACCCCCCCCCCCCCGACAAAGAAAAGCATGGCCCAGATGGATTCACTGGAGAATTCTAAGAAACATTCAAAAAAGAGCTTGCACCAGTACTACTCAAACTATTTCAGAACATAGAAAAGGAAGGGATACTTCTGAATTCATTCCATGAAGCCAGCATAACCCTGATACCAAAACCAGGCAAAGACACCACAAAAAAAGAAAATTACAGATAAATATCTCTCATGAATAGAGATGCAAAAATTCTAGCCAATAGAATTTAGCACCATATCAAAAAATAATACACTATGACCGAGTGGGATTCATACCAGATATGCAAAGATGGTTCAACATTAGAAAACCAATTTAATCCACCATATAAATAAAAGAATCACATGATCATCTCAATTAATGCAGAAAAGAGTTCTGATAAAGTCCAACACCCATTCCTGATAAAAACTCTCAATAAAATAGGTATAGAAGGGAAATTTCTCAACATAATAAAGGGCATCGAAGCAAAACCAATGGCCAACATCATTCTTAATGGAGAGAGGCTGAAAACATTTCCCTTGAGAAGAGGAACAAGACAAGAATGCCCTTTATTACCATTCTTACTTAACATTGTGCTGTAGGTCCTAGCTAGAGCAATAAGGCAAGAAAAAGAAATAAAGGGAATCCAAACTGGTAAGAAAGAAGTAAAACTATCTGTATTTGTGGATAATATGATACTATACATAGAGAACCCAAAAGACTTCACAAGAAAACTACTGGAACTAATAGAAAGATTCAGCAGAGTAGCAGGATACAAGATAAACGTACAAAAATCAGTTAGATTCCTATACACCAATAAAGAGAACTATGAAAAGGAAATCAGGAAAGCAATACCATTTATAATATCCCCTAAAAAAAATAAAATACTTAGGAATAAATCTAACCAGGGATGTAAAAGACCTATAAAAAGAAAACTACAAAACACTACTGCAAGAAACCAAATGAGACATATATAGATGGAAAATCATACCATGCCCATGCATAGGTAGACTCAACATTGTGAAAATGTCAATTCTACTCAAAGCAATCTGCAAATACAGTGAAATCCTGATCAAAATACCAACAGCATTCTTTAACGGGATGGAAAAACTATCATTACTTTGTATGGAAAGGAGAGAGGCCCTGGATAAGTAAAGCACTATTGAAGAAGAATAAAGGTAGGAGGACTTTCACTGCCTGACCTCAGAACCTGCTATACAGCTATGGTAGTCAAAACGCCTGGTATCAGTACAATGACAGACACATTGACCAATGGAATAGAATCGAGAACGCAGATGCAAATCCAACCACATACTGTCACCTGATCTTCAATAAAGGCGCAAAGTCCATTAAACAGGGAAAAGACAGTCTTTTTTTTTTTTCTTTTCTCACATACTTTTTTTTTTTTAATTTTTTTTTTATTGTACTTCAGGTGAAGGCTTACAGAACAAATAGTTTCTCATGAAACAGAAGTACGCATGTTATTTTATGACATTGGCTAACAACCCCACAACATATCAACCCTCTAACTTCTCAATCTCTTTTTTTGTGTGTGTGTGAAAATACACATAGCCAAAGATACACCATTTCAAAAATTTCTACATGTACAGTTCAGTGACATTAACTATGCTCTTCGAATTGTGCTGTTATTCTCACTTAAGATGAAGGCTTACAGAACAAAATAGTTTCTCATTTAACAGTTA
>NW_004443994.1:1734916-1760408 GCF_000243295.1 Trichechus manatus latirostris
GTCGTTGTACCAGTACCAGGCTGTTTTGACTACTGTAGCTATATAGTAGGTTCTGAAGTCAGGTAGTGTGAGTCCTCCAACTTTATCCTTCTTCTTCAGTAGCACTTTACTTATACAGGGCTTCTTCCCTTTCCATGTAAAGTTAATGATTAGTTGGAAAAGACAGTCTTTTTAACAAATGATACTGACAAAACTGTATGCCCATCTGTAAAAAAATGAAATAGGACCTATACCTCACATCATACACAAAAATTAATTCAAAAAGAATCAAAGACTTAAATATAAAACCAAAACCTATATAGATCATAGAAGAAAAGTTAGGGTCAACTTTAGAGGCCCTAATACACAGCATAGAAAGGATACAAACCATAATTAACACTACACAAACACCAGAAGCTAAGCTAGATAACTGGATCTTCTAAAAATTAAACACGTTCATTAAAAGACTTCACCAAGAAAGTAAAAAGAGAACCTACACACTGGGAAAAAAAATTTTGGTAATGACAAATTGGACAAAGTTCTAATCTCTAAAATCTATAGGAAAATCCAACACCTCTACAACAAAGAGACAAATAATCCAATTAAAAAATGGGCAAAGGATATGAGCAGACGCTTCACCAAAGAAGACATTCAAGCAGCTAACAGACACATGAGGTAATGCTTGCCATCACTAGCCATTAGAGAAATTATATCAAAACTGCGACGAGATACCATCTCACCCCAACATTACGGGCACAAATCAAAAAAACAGAAAATAAGAAATGTTGGAGAGGCTGTGGGGAGCTTGGAACCCTTACGTGCTGCTGTTGGGAATGTAGAATGTTACAACCATTTTGGAAATTGATATGGCGCTTCCTTAAAAAGCTAGAAATAGAAATACCATATAATCCAGCAATACCAC
Organism: Trichechus manatus latirostris; assembly: GCF_000243295.1. Taxonomy (NCBI): domain Eukaryota; kingdom Metazoa; phylum Chordata; class Mammalia; order Sirenia; family Trichechidae; genus Trichechus; species Trichechus manatus. The sequence continues at coordinate 1,735,818 of NW_004443994.1, forward strand.
TCCTAGGAATATATCCTAGAGAAATAAGAACCATCACACAAATAGACAATGAACACTCCCATGTTCACTGCAGCATTATTCACAATAACAAAAAGATGGAAACAACCTAAATGCCCATCAACAGATGAATGGATAAGCCAACCATAGTACATACACACAATGGAATACTAGGCAATGATAAGGAACAATGATGAATCTGCGAAACATCTCACGACATGAATGAATCTGAAGGGCATTATGCTGAGTGAAATAAGTCAATCACAAAAGGACAAATAATGTAGGAGACCACTATTATAAAAACCCATAAAAATGTTTACACACAGAAAGAAACAATCTTTGATGGTTACAAGGGAGAGGAAAAACACTAAATAGACAAAAGATAAGTGGTAACTTTGGTGAAGGGTAAGACTGTATACAGTACTGGGGAAGTTAGCACAGCTTGACCAAGGTGAACTCATAGACGCTTCAGAGACACATCCAAACTCCCTAAAGGAGTGAATTACAGGGCTGAGGGCTGGGGACCATGTGCTTGGGGAACATCTAACTCAATTGGCATAACAGTTTATAAAGAAATTGGTCTACATTCTACTTTGATAAGTATCATCTGGGGTCTTAGAAGCTTGTGAGGGGCCATCTAAGACATTCCACCAGTCCCACCCCATCTCAAGCAAGGGAGAATGAAGAAAACCAAAGACACAAGGGAAAGATTAGTCCAAAGGACTAAAGGACCACAATTACCATGGCCTCCACCAGACCGAGTCCAGCACAACTAGATACTGCCTGGTTACAACCACCAACTCCTCTGACAGGGATCACAATGGAGGGTCCCAGACAGAGCTGGAGAAAATTGTAGAACAAAATTCTAATTCACAGAAAAGACCAGACTTACTGATCTGACAGAGACTGGAGAAATGCTAAGAGCATGGCCCCTGGACACACTTTTAACTCAGTGCTGAAGTCACTCCAGAAGCTCACCCTTAGGCAAAGATTAGACAGGCCCATAAAACAAAACAAGACTAAATTGGTACACCAGCCTAGGGGCAAGGATGAGAAGGCAGGAGGGGACAGGAAAGCTGGTAATGGGGAACCCAAGGTCAAGAAGGGGAGATTGTTAACATGTCATGGGGTTGGCAACCAACGTCACAAAACAATATATATATTAATTGTTTAATGAGAAACTACTTTGCTCTGTAAACCTTCATCTAAAGTAAAATAAAAAATATAAAGAAAAAATAGTTTTCATCATTAAATTTTAAAAAAGAAAAAAAATACAGAATATCAATGAAACCAAAAGTTTGTCTTTGACAAGATTAAAAAAGAAAGGCCAACCTTTAACTAGACTAACCAAGAAAAAAAAAGAGAAAATTCAAATTACTAAAAGCAGCAATAAAAAATGGGGCATCACTACTGACCTTGCAGAAATAAAAAGGGTTATAAAAGAATACCCTGAATAACTTATGCTAACAAATTAGATAATTTAGATGAAATGGAAAAATTCCTAGAAAAACACAAATTACTAAATTTGACTTAAGAAGAAATAGAAAATCTGAATAGGTAATGAGATCGAATTAGTAATTTAATAACTTTTCACAACAAAAAGAAAATGCCCAGATGGCTTCACTAATAAATTCTACCAAACTTTTAAAGAAAAATGAATAGCGACACTTCCCAAAATCTTCTAAAAAAGATAACACTACTTTTCAGCTCATTGTTTAGCGTCAGTATAACATAATCCCAAATCCAAACAAAGACATTATGAGAAAAGAAAGCTACAAACAAATTTCCCTTATGAGTACAGAACCAAAATACTCAACAAATTACTAGCAAACCATATATTCAACCAACAGCCAATCATTGCCATTGAGTTGATTCTGACTCATAGTGACCCTGTAGGACAGAATGGAACTGCCCCATAGCGTTTCCTAGGTTGTAATCTTCATGGAAGCAGACTGCCACATCTTTTTCCCAAAGAGTGGCTGTTGGGTTAGAACCGTCCACCTTTTGGTTAGCAGTTGAGCACTTAACCACTGTGCCACCAGAGCTGCTTAAGTCATGTATAAGCAAAACCAACCAAACTGATGATATCAAATCTATTACGACTCATAGAGACCCTATAGTACAGAGTAAACTGCTCCATAATGTTTCCAAGGAGGAGCTGGTGGATTCAAACTGCCAACCTTTTGGTTAGCAGCCATAGCTCTTAACAACTGCGCCACCAAGGCTTCATACATAGCAACATTTAAAAAGAATTGATCACTATGACCAAACAGAATCATCCCAGGAATGCAAGGTTGGTTTAACACCCAAAAATCAATTAATATAATACACTATATCAATAGAATAAAGCACCATAGCCACATGATCATTTCAATAGTCACAGAAAAGAAAAATTGACAAAATCCAGCACTCTTTCATGATAAAAAATGTTTAACAAACTAAATCTAGAAGAAAACTTTCTCAACCTGGTGAAGGACATCTAAGAAAAACCCACAGTAATATCATACTTTATGGTGAAAGACTGAAAGTTTCCCCCCCTAAGATCAGGAACATGACAAAAATGTCCACATGCACCACTCTACCTGATTCGAGCCAGGGATATTAGCAAGAAAAAGAAATAACAATATCCGGATTAGAAAGGAAAAAGAAAAAAAACTATCTTTATTCATAGATGGCATGATCTTGAATGGAGAAACCACTAAGGAATTCACGCACACATATACATAACTATGTTAATGTTGTTAGGTGCTGTTGAGTCGGTTCTAACTCATAGCTACCCCATGTACGACAGAACAAAACACTACCCAGTCCTGTACCATCCTCACAATCTCACAGTTGTTATTTTTGAGTCCATTGTTGCAGCCACTGTGTCAACCCACCTTGTTGAGGGTCTTCCTCTTTTTCGATGACCTTTTACTTTACCAAGTATGATGTCTGTCCTAGGCTGGGTTCTCTAGAGAAGCAAAACCAGTAAAGCGTGTATATATATATATATATATAGAGAGAGAGAGAGAGATTTATATCAAGGAAATGGTTCACGTGGTTGTAGAGGCTGGAAAGTCCTAAGTCTGTGAGTCAGGCAGGAGTCTTCTCCTGACTTACATAGCTGCAAGAGCTGAGGAACCCAAGATCGGCAGTCAAACTGCTAGCTCAGGTCTCAAGAATCAAAGGTCAGATGAACAGGAGACAGCTGCAGGATCCAGAGCAAGCAAAAGCCAGCACACCTTGCCAGAAAGTCCACCAATATTGGATGCAGGCCACACCCCCAAGTAAACTCCATTTCAACTGATTGGCTACTCACAGAAGATCCCATCATAGAGGTGATCACATTATATCGGATCTCATCATGGAGGTGATTACATAATTCTACAACTGCCAAACTACATCATAACTACCAAATCACCGAGAATCATGGCCCAGCCAAGTTGACACACAACCTTAACCATCACAATGTCCTTCTCCAGGAACTGGTCCCTCCTGATAACATGTTCAAAGTGCATGAGATAAAGTCCTGCTTTCCTCTCTTCGAAGGAGCATTCTGGCTGTACTTCCTCCAAGACAGATTTGTTCATCCTTCTGGCAGTCCATGGTATATTCAATATTCTTCGCCAACACCATAATTCAAATGCATCAATTCTTCTTCAATCTTCCTTATTTGTTCAGCTTTTGCATACATATGATGAAATTGAAAATGCCACGGCTTGCGTTAGGCGCACCTTAGTCCTCAAGGTGACATCTTTCTTTTTAACACTTTAAAGAGAACTTTGCAGCCAATTTGCCCAATGCAATGCATCTTTTTATTTCTTTTTTTTTTTATTTTTTATTGTACTTTAGATGAAGGTTTACAGAACAAATAGTTTCTCATTAAACAGTTAGTACACATATTGTTTTATGACAATGGGTAACAACTCCACGACATGTCAATACTGTCCCTTCTCAACCATGAGTTCCCTATTACCAGCTTTCCTGTCCCCTCCTGCCTTCTAGTCCTTATCCCTGGACTGTTGTGCCCCATTAGTCTTGTTTTGTTTTATGGGGCTGTCTACTCTTTGGCTGAACAGTGAACCTCGAGAGTGACTTCATTACTGAGCTAAAAGGGTGTCCAGGGGCCATACTCTTGGGGTTTCTCTAGGTTCTGTCAGGCTAGTAAGTCTGGTCTTTTTTTGTGTGTGGGTGAGTTAGAATTTTGTTCTACATTTTTCTCCAGCTCCGTCCGGTACCTTCCATTGTGATCCCTGTCAGAGCAGTCAGTGATGGTAGCCGGGTGCCATCTAGCTGTACTGGACTCAGTCTGGCAGAGGCCGTGGTATCTCTTGATTTCTTGACTGCAGCTTCCATGGGTGTTGATTATGGATCCAAGTAAAATGAAATCCTTGATAGCTTCAATATTTTCTCCATTTATCATGATGTTTTTTATTGGTCCAGTTGTGAGGATTTTTGTTTTCTTTATGTTTAGGTGCAATCCCTACTGAAGGCCGTAGTCTTTGATCTTCATCAAGTCCTTGTTGTGGCATTTTAACTTGCCCTATTGCCAAGATTTTTATAAGTGCTTCAAGTCCTATTTTCTTTCAGCAAGCAAAGTTGTGTCACCTGCATATTGCAGGTTGTTAATGAGTCTTCCTCCAATCCTGATGCCACGTTCTTCTTCATATAGTCCAGCTTCTAAGATTATGAACTAATAAATAAGCTCAGCAAGGTTTTAGGATAAAATATCAATCTACAAAAATCAATTGTATTTTCGTACACTAGCAATGAACAATCTGAAATTAAGGAAGCAATTCCATTTATAATATCATCAAAAAGAATAAAATATTTAGGAATAAATTTAACAAGGAAGTGCAAGAATTGTAGACTAAAAATTATAAACCATTACTGAAAGAAAAAATTTTAAAAAGCCAAGCCAATTGTCATTGAGTCAGTTCTGATTCATGATGACCCAATGTGTTTCATAGTAGACTGCTCCATAGGGTTTTCTTGGCTGCAATATTTATGGAAGCAGATCACAAGTCCTTACTTCTATGGTATCACTGGGAGGGTTTGAACCAACAACCTTTAGGTTAGTAGTTGAGAGCAGAAAGAAATTAAAGAAACCTAAATAAACGGAAATCCTACTGTGTTCATGGATTAGAAGATTTAACATTATTAATATGGCAGTCCTTCCTACATTAACCTACAGATTCAATGTAATCCCTTATCATAATCCTCACTGCCTTTTTTGCAGAAATTGACAAACTGTGTCCTGAAATTTATATGAAAATGCAAGGAATCCAGAATAATTAAAACAATTTTGAAAATAAATAACACACTTTCCAATTTCAACAGTTACTACAAATTTACTAATCAAGACAGTATGGTACTGGCATAAAGATAACATATAGATCAACGGGAGAGAACTGAAACAGAAGTAAACCCTGACATTAAAGGTCAATTGATTTTTGACAGGGTTCCAAGACAATTCAATGGAAGGAAGAATAGACTTTTCAACAAATGGTACTGGAACAACTAGATATACACATGAAAAAGAATTAAGTTGAATCCCTCTCTCACACCATATACAAAAATTAACTCATAAGAGTATGGTCCAGAATGTAAGAGGTAAAACTATAAAACTCTTAGAAGAAATCATTGTTGTTGTTGTTGTTAGGTGTCGTCAAGCTGGTTCCAACTCGTAGTGACCCTATGTGCAACAGAACAAAACACTGCCTGGTCCTGCTCCATCTTCACAACTGATGTGACAAATTGTAAGGGTAAATATCTGTGACCTTGTGTTAGAGAATGATAACTTAGGTATGACACCATAAGCACAAGCAACAAAAGAAAAAATATTTAAACTGTACTTCAACAAAATTAAAAACTTTCAAAGGATACCATCAAGAAAATAAAAAGACAACCAACAGAAAAGGATAAAATATTTGTAAATCATATATCTGATAAGGGACTTATATCCAGAATACTTAAAGAACTCTGACAATTGAACAATAAAAAAGGCAAATAACCCAGTTAAAAAATGGGAAAGGATTTGCATAGACATTTTTCCAAAGAACGTATACAAATGACCAATGAGCAAAGAAATGATGCTTGATATCATTAGTTATTAGAGAAATACAAACCAAAACTACAATGGGATAATACTTCACACCTGCTAAGAAGGACAAAATTAAAAAGACAGACATTAACAAGTGTTGGCAAGGATGTAGAGAAATTGATCCCTCACACATTGTTAGTGAAGATTTGGAAGTTCCTCAAAAGGTTAAACATAGACTTACCATATGACTCTGGCATCCTACTCTTAAGTATATGACCAAGAGAAATGAAAATATATGTCCACACGTGTTCATAGCAGTATTAATAATAACGATCAAAAAGTGGAAATGACCCAAATTCCCATCAATTTATAGATAGATAAACCATATGTGGTATATCTATTCAATGGAATATTTTTTCAGCAATAAAAATGAATAAAGTACAGATACATGCACAACATAGATGAACTTTGAAAACATGTTAAGTCAAAGAAGCTGATCACAAAAGACCACATATTCAATGATTTCACTTATACGAAATGTCCAGAATAGGTAAATGAATATAATCAGAAAGTAGATTAGTGGTTGTTGGGGGCTGGAGGCAGGACGAATGGGGAATGACTGCTAATGTGTACAGGGATTCTTTTTATGGTGGTGAAATATTCTAAAATTAGATAGTGGTGATGGCTGCACAATTCTGCGAATACACTAAAAACCACTGAATCATATACTTTAAAGGGGTGAACTTTATGGTTTGAAAATTATATTTCAATAAAGCTGTTATAAAAAATAATTGCAGTGCATGCTCAACATTTTTTAATAGGGGGGATATAAGGTCAAAATAGTTTGAAGTAACTTCTTTTTCCCGTAAGACTGATCTAGTTTCTTTCATACTAACATTCCTGACTATATCAACGACAACACTAGACAAATACAAAAACCAACAACTTGAAGAATTGTGAACAAAAGGAGACAAATTGTGGAGTGGACCATAAACATAGACAAAGCTACTGGTATGCATTCAGTTTTCAGTTTTACGGCTTTTAGCCTGCGGACAAGCTCAAGTTAAATAGAAAACTCAAGCTTTCTCTGTCCTGAAGGACCAGAGGCGAGAGTTCCAGGAAACCACAGCTGCTGAAAAGTGAAGGAGGAATATTGGAAAGGAAGAGAGGCAGGGTGGCAAGAGGCCCCAATATCTGTGATAAACTGCCCAAATGTATGGCTTATCCCTGAACCATGCATACATGAGCAAGACTCAGATCAGCACAAGTAAGAACAACAACAAGGAAAAACAAAAAACCTAATATTGAGCTACTGTCCAAGAGACAGAGTCTGTAGTCCCATAACTTAGAGACAATGGAAGTTTAGGAATTTGAAAGTTTAACAATCAATAGAAGCTTAATATACTCATGAAACTAAGAAAGAAAATAAATTCACTTTAATCCCACTAGAAATGAGAAACCAGAGTTCCAGTTCTCAAAGGAACTTTTTTCAATCCTCTTTTCTAAGGGGTTAGGACTAAGACTGGCCTTTCTTCAGACCCTTCTCTATTTTTTTCACTTTATTCTTTCATCAAGTAGATCATTTGAGCAACAGATTCAGGTGTTCCTCCTTCTGTACCAGCATCACAAACCGTCTCTGAGAAAATGTCTGTCTTTAAGTATAAATGTTGTTGTTGTTAGATGCTGTCAAGTCAGTTCTGACTCATAATGACCCTACGTACAACAAAACAACACAACTGCCTGGTCCTGCGCCATTCTCAGTATCATTGCCATGCCTGAGCCCATTGTTGCAGCCACTGTGTCAATCCATCTTGTTGAGGGTCTTCCTCTTTTCTGCTGATCCTCCACTTTACCAAGCATGATGTCCTTCTCCAGGGACTGGTTCCTCCTAATAACATGTCCAAAGTATCTCATCATCTTTGCCTCTAAGGAGCATTCTGGCTGTACTTCTTTCAAGACAGGTCTGTTCATTCTTTTGACAGTCCATGGTATATTCTATATTCTTTGCCAACACCAATCTCAAAGGCGTCAATTCTTCTTCAGTCTTCCTTATTCATTGTCCAGCTTTCATATGCATATGAGGCGATTGAAAACACCATGGCTTGGGTCAGGCACACCTTAGTCCTCAAAGTGACATCTTTGGTTTTTAACACTTTAAAGAGGTCTTTTGCAGCAGATCTGCCCAATGCAATGGGTCGCTTGATTTCTTGACTGCTGCTTCCATGGATGTTGATTGTGGATCCAAGTAAAATGAAATCCTTGACAATTTCAATCTTTTCTCCATTTATCATGATGTTGCTTATTGGTCCAGTTGTGAGGATTTTTGTTTTCTTTATGTTGAGATGTAGTCCATACTGAAAGCTGTGGTCTTCATCAGTAAGTGCTTCAAGTCCTCTTCACTTTCAGCAAGCAAGGTTGTGTCATCTGCATAATGCAGGTTGTTAATGAGTCTTCCGCCAGTCCTGATGCCATGTTCTTCTTCATATAGTCCACCTTCTCAGATTATTTGCTCTGCATACAGATTGAATAGGCATGGTGAAAGGATACAACCCTGACGCACACCTTTGCTGATTTTAAACCATGCAGTATCCTGTTGTTCTGTTTAAATGACTTCCTCTTGATCTATGTACAGGTTCCTCATGAGCACAATTAAGTGTTCTGGGATTCTCTTCTTCTCAATGTTATCCATAATTTGTTATGATCCACTTAGTTGAATGCCTTTACATAGTTAATAAAACACTGGTAAATATCTTTCTGGTATTCTCTGCTTTCAGCCAGTATCCATCTGACATCAGCAATGATATCCCTCATTCCACATTCTCTTCTGAATCTGACTTGAATTTCCAGCAGTTCCCTGTCGATGTACTGCTACAATTGCTTTTGAATGAGATCTTCAGCAAAATTTTACCTATGTGTGATATTAATGATATTATTTGATAATTTCCTCATTCAGTTGGTCAGTTTTCTTTGGAATAGGCATAAATATGGATCTCTTCCTGTCAGTTGGCCAGGTAGATGTCCTCCAAATTTCTTGGCATAAATGAGTGAGCACTTCCTGTGCTGCATCCGTTTTTTGAAATATCTAAATTGGTATTCTGTCAATTCCTGGAGCCTTGTTTTTCATCAGTGTCTTCAGTGCAGCTTGGACTTCTTCCTTCAGGACCATTGGTTCTTGATCATATGCTACTTCTTGAAATGGTTGAACATCAACCAATTCTTTTTGGTACAGTGACTCTGTGTATTCCTTCCATCTTCTTTTGATGCTTCCTACATCGTTCAATGTTTTGCCTATAGAATCCTTCAGTGTTGCAACTTGAGGCTTGAATTTTTTTTCATCTTTTTCAGCTTGAGAAATGCTGAGCGTGTTCTTCTCTTTTGGTTTTCCAGCTCCGGGTCTTTGCACTTGTCATTATAATACTTTACTTTGTCTTCTCGAGCCTCCCTTTGTAATCTTCTGTTCAGCTCTTTTACTTCATCATTTCTCCTTTTTGCCTTAGCTACTTGACATTCAAGAGACAATTTCAGAGTTTCTTCTGACATCCATTTTGATCTTTAAGAATAAATACACAAGCAAAAAGCTCAACAAATTTCCCATTAGTTCTAACATTCTGTGTGCCTCAAAATCCCACAATCAACTGGATAAGCCCGTTGCAGCTCTGACTCTTGTTCTTCAGATTGGACTCCACTACAAAAATTAGTTGGATGAACAAATAAAGGAAATGAACAAATGAATCAATAAGTATAGTCTAGCCAAAGCCACCAAGTCAGCCCTCAAAGAATAAAGCTTTTCTCCATCTTCAATGAGCAGTCAGGTAGCCTGCTAGCATCTTGGCCTATTGTGAAGAAATGAGGATAATCTTTATATCCTGGCTGTCCTCAAACCCATAGACTAGATAGAAATCTCTATGTTGAAAGATAAGTTAACAAAATATCAACATGTAATTTAAAAAATGAAATATGCAGTATAGAAGTATAAATTTTTTCTATGCTTAAATTTGTTGCTGGTGAAGTCTTTTGTTTTTAAAAAAAATTACTTTGTACTCTCAATTTTTTTGTTAAGTGGATTCCAACTCATGGTGACTCCAAGTACAAAAGGATATTATTTCAAAGTATTATCATCTTTGTATTTTCTGGCACCAGACCCCACCCCCAAAAAACTTAAATATTTTTTGAATTAATGAATGGATGAGTTTCACCTCTGAAAAAGATGACTTTAAGATAGTGTGAAAATGAATCCAAATAAATGAAATCGTTGTTTGAATCAGGAAGTCACTAACTGACATTGCAGAAAATGAAATGAGTAATCCAGGGGCATTTTTGAAAAATAATTGTAATATGAAGAAGAACTGAACTGAGATTTAAAATCAGAGACAGTATAATGGATAGAGAGTTTCCAGAACATATAAAAGACTTTAGGATTAAGATGAAATGTGTTATTAAGGCAGATTAATAAAGGAGGCTATATTTAGAAATATACTGATAAGGTGTATACATTTACACACACATATAAATTTAAAAATTGAATTCTGAGAATCTATCACCATCTAAAATATTACATATATTTACCTATCTCATATATTGTCTTTTTTTTTCTGCTAGAATTAAGGCTCCATAAGAGTGGTTATTTTTGTCTTTCGGTCCACTGCTATATCCCACCACTTAAAAAACTGCTGACATATAGTAAGTACTCAGTAAATACCTGTTGAAGGAATGAACTAATTTTTAATTAATTAAAAATCATGCAACCTAAGCTTGAGGGGTGGTGATGGTAGTATATGCATGGGTGGGGAGCCAGGTATATCTTCAACAAAGAAATTAAAACCAGATTAGCCTCAGATTTCTCCTCTACAACAAATGCTAATAATAAAAAAAGGCAATATAGTTTTTTGTGACTCCCAAAATTTGCATTAATAAATAAATTGCCTTTTATGCACAAACAAAAGGAAATCTCAAGTTTTTGCGAAGTCTAATAAACTATGAATCATAAAAATTGCTTACAGGAGTGCTTTGGATAACTTAGAAACTTTATCAAAGTTAGAACTCAGGAAAGGGGAAAGGTTATTTAAAAAACACAAAACAAACAAACACTGGTAATTCTGAAGTCAATCTAAGTCACAGAATTTATGTGAGCACAAGTAAAACTCTCTTGGAGAAAAAGAGTTGATGCTGATTAGTCTAAACGGTATATTTGAAATATACTAAATAAAATATTAAGTGTAAAAATAACAGAATAAAGAATATATATGCATACATATATATATATACACACATACTACATGTATATACATATATATACACATCTATATATATATATGGAGCCCTGCTGGCGCTGTGGTTAAGAGCTGCGGCTGCTAACCAAAAGGTTGGCAGTTCGAATTCACCAGCTGCTCCTTGTAAACCCTATGGGGCAGTTCTATTCTGTCCTATAGAGTCGCTATGAGTCACAATTGACTCAACAGTAACAGGTTTGGTTTGAGTGTATATATATATACATATATATATATGTATGCACACACATACATATATACATATATGTATACATACACACACACACACATATATGTACATATATGCCCATATATATATAGTATATGTATTGTGTGTGTCGATGGATAGATAGACAAGTAGATAGGTAGATATAGGGTATGTGTGTATATAGGACTTTATGAGGTAGAAAAGCAGTAGCAAGGATTCAGAGGGAAGAGAATGGCAGAACTTTCTGAACACTGTTAGCAGCTCCCTTGCTTCCAACATGAAAAGTGCACTGGGCAGATAGTTGCAGTCTAATACTTCGAGACTGGTCTAAAGCTGAGTTAGTTGAGTCTGTAACACTTTAGGAAAACACTGTTACATCCCCTACTTTTGTAATTTTCCCCTTCCTAAGATCAAACTCTTATATGCATTGTGATGTCAACAGGACATGCCTCCAAGAAAGCAAACTCTATGAATATGCCTGTTTACTGTGTCTCACTGAGGACATAAATCCATATCTCAGTGGAGAAGAACATATGGAGCCCAAAGAGAGGAAGAAAATATATTGGTTTAAAAATAACTAATTAAAGCTGGTGACTGGACCAGAAATATACTCCACCTTTACACGAAGACATTTCAAATCAGTTACTTATTGATATAAAGTAGAAAACTTAAAAATAGTCCTATTTCTCTAGCAGTTGCTTTTGGCGTTGGTGCTGTGAAAATGGTGGCCTAGACAAAAATGGCACAGAACATACTGGCGTATCCTACTAAGTGTCATTAACACATCTTTAAATTAAGTGCACATGTCTTATATGCCTGAGTCATAGTCCTCTTACATTTCTCAAAATTATATGCAGCTAAAAGTAAACACCTATTAATCCAAACTTGGGTCCTTCACAAGAAGGCATAACACCAGCCTAGTTAGTCAATGAGTTGGTATTTATTAAAAGCCTACCATGTGGTGACATGACAGACAAACATTCTATAGCTTATCTCAAGCAATGCTGTCACCTTCTTATAGTTACCTAACCTAGAAAACTCAGTTATATTTAACTCATCTCTTTTCCTTTCACCATAATTAATCCGACCCTAATATGTCAATTTACATCCTAAATATTTTCCAAATCCATTCACTGTCCAGCCACACTACCATTTTCCCAATTCATGATTTTATTATTTCCTCTCTAGATTATTAAAATAGCCTCCTATCTGGATGTCCTGTCTCTCAGCTATCACCTTACCCATCAACCTCCACATTATTGCCAAAATTATCTAATTATCTCACTCTTGGATTTGTAAGTCTTCAACGGCTTCCCAGTGCCTTAGAATAAAATTCAAGTTTTCATAAAGCCTACCTGTAAAATGAAGGTTGGGACTATATGTTTTCTAAGTCCCTTCCACCTCAGACATGTTGCAGATCTATGCCTCTCAGTGAATGTTGACTAAATGATGAACAATTCTTAGTACAGTTAAATAAACATATGACTTGTAGTTGTAGTTAAATAAGTATATGAATATGGCCATGTGGCAATTTTCCTAAATTACTGAACTGTTTTTAATATCTGTGCCTGTTATCAACTTATGTATAAAAACCAATTGTCATCAAGTTGATTCTAATTTATGGCGACCCCATGTGTTGCACAGTAGAACTGTGCTCCATAAGGTTTTCATGGCTGTGACCTTTCAGAAGCAGATAGATAGTCCTTTACTTCTGAAACGCCTCTGGGTGGGTTTGAACCTCCAACCTTTTGGTTAGTAGTCAAGTGCCCAACCATTTGCACACCCAGGGACCTTTAATTTATATATACAAAGAAAATATATCAGGTGAATTTGAAAGAATGCCCCATATCACTGAGAGTATACTGGAAATGCATTGCTTTTAACAGTTGCCTTTGATTTTAAAAAGAAAACATGGTTCACTTTAGAGACTGAAAATTTCAGAACAGTGCTTGTTGTACAATGCACTATCGTTGTAAATGATAGTAAAAACCACCAATAAGCCCACCATTCAGAGAAAATCACTGCAGATATGTCAGGTTCTTTCTTTTCAGTTTTTTTTTAACTCTTCAAAAATCAAAATTCTGTGGCATATAGAGTTTTGTCATTTATTTAGTATGAGTATTGCCCTGTATTATTAACTTTTTTTTCAAAATGTGCTGTTAGTAGATACACAATTTATTTAGCCATTATCTTATTGTTTTATATCTTCAACATTAATTAATCTCTAACCATATCCCTAATTATTTCCTTGGTATAGATTCCTAGAAATGGGATTACTGGGATTGAAAAACTAGTTTTAACTTTCTTCATATGTAGTGGCAGACTTTTCCCAGAATGTATACCAGCCATGTAAGGAACGTTCATCTTGCCAATATCCTGTTAGTATTGTGTGAAATCTTTGTAAAAGTTTTTTTTTTTTTTTTTCCATTTTGAAATCTAGGTTTGATTTTTATTTTTAAAAATTACTAGGGTGATTGAACTTTTTAAATGGTTATTGGTCATTTGTTTTGCTTTATTGTAGATTATGTATTCATGTACTTTGCCCATTTTTCCATAGGGGTATGAAATAACATATGTTTTGCCAGCAGGTTTCAACACACATGGGGAAAAATATATTCATGGAACGTGCCTTTGAATCTGCATTCAAAAGAACCCAGGCAGAGGTTAGTGGTGAATAAAGCAATTGCTTTTGCTTAATGACACAGGTGGGAAAAGAGATTGTAGAACATGTTTCTCTGGAAACAAAAATATCTGTGGCTCGTAATGTAGGTGTACATACAAATAAGCTTCAAAAGTACTTTCCTAGAAGGAGCTGCTGGAAACATAGTATAAAAACCTGCCTTTTGTACACAATATTTCTTTGAATGAACATATCTAGTAGTTCTTTCACACCTAAATTTAGGGATTGATGATAAATAAAATCTCAGAAGAGCTAGAAACTTAAGAGTCATCCTTAACACACCTTCTCTCCAATTGCTAACCAATTCCTGTTCATTTTTCTTGAGTGTCACTCCAATACATCCTCCTGGATCCATCCCCATTGCCGCTGCCTAACTTGACGCTTGTCACACTTCATCAAGACTTTTGTGGCAGCTTACTACTGTCTAAAATCACTCCCAATTAATATCCAGTCTTTGAGTTCTATCAGAGTTATAGCTTGTCATAGTTTCCTAGGACCTCTATAACAAACTAACCCACTCCTCACTAATTGACATGGTTAGGTTCCAAAGACCAGGTTGTTATGCAAAAATGGAGGATGACTACATCAGATCACAAAATGGAAGATGACTGTATCATTACATAACTGCCAAATTATATCATCGCATAACTGTCAAACCACTGAGAATCATGGCCCAGTCAAGTTGACACATAACCTTAACCATCACAGCAGTGTTACTCTCACCTCCCACCTTGGCATTTGTTACTGCCAGATGTCTGTCATTAATGCTCAAAATAATAGGATAGTAGATTTTTTATTGCTGTAAATGTAAAATGTCAGATAACAAGATAGTCGATAAGTGAGGAGTAGGTGGGTGGTTTCAAAGAATAGAAATTTATTATCACAGTTCTGGAGGCTAAAAGTCCAAACTCAGGACATCATCAGGGCCATGCTCTCTCTGTCAGCTCTAGGGGAAGACCTTTCCTTGTTTCTTTCAGCTTCTGTAGCGCTGGTATTTCTTGGTATTCCTTGGCTGGTAGATGGATTGTCACATTCTGTCTTTCCCTTGTGTATGACTCTATTTTGGAGTCCATCCTCCTCTTTATAAAACATAAGTCATATAGGATTAGGACCTGCCCTCCTCTGGTATGACCCTGTTAACTTTCAGTGATAACATCTGCAAAGAAAAACTCTACTTCTCCAAATAAAGTCACTTTCACAGGTGCAGGAGTTTGGATGTTGTTGAAGCAACGTATCTTTGTGGGGGATACAATTCAATTCTTAAAATATCTATAGTTAATTATACTTTTTCTCTTAAAAAAGTAGTACAAGTTCATTAGAAAAATGTGGATGATAGGAAAAAAAAGCAAAAAGGAAATAATATTTTCCAGTCTCATCACTCAGAAATAAAAACTAAAATTCCTCCCTATATTTTTTCAGTCTTTCCACTTAAGCAAAAAAGATGTCATCCTGTACATGTGTATAATCTTTTTTATTCACTGAGCAATATATTTATTGAAAACATCTTATATTTTTAAACATTTTTCTGCAACATAATTCTTAAGTGGTTGTACAACGTACCATTGTATGAACGTTTGATTCAATTCTAATATTTTGCTATTACAAACAATTCTACAGTGAACATCATTGTACCTGAATCATTTCTTTGAATATTTAAAAAAATTACTTCATTATTGTTATTATTATTTTTGCATCTAATGTTGCTGTGGTGAAATCTGATATCAATCTCATTATACCTTCCTTGTAGTTGAACTGCTCTTCCTTTCTAGAAGACAGTAGAATTTAGTTTTGTCTTTGATATTTCCATTGTGAGATTTTTCTTATCTCTTTTGTTTGGTGTTTTAAAAGCCCTTTTCATTCTGAGGCCTCTAACTTTTCAAAAATCCTAGCACATTTTTCTCCATTATTTTTTAAAACGTTCCATTCTTTTTATTTTTCTTTCCTGGGGTGCCTTACATCCAGAAAACGGCATTTCTATCTTCTATAACTAAGCTTTTCTATGTTCTGCTTCTGAATTCTTTCCCACTGCCTTCTGGCAGAGTTTCCCAACCTGATCTTGTAACTCACTACTTTTTTCCTCAGCTGTGTCCATCCAACTCTAATTTTTATGATTTCTAAAATCTTGTTTCCTAATTTAATAAATATGTTTATCATACTTATTTTAAATTACTGATCCATTAATCCATATTTGGAAGCTATACATTACAAGATTGGTGTTTTGTTAAATAGTTGTACACCTTAGTAGACTTGTTATTTTAGCCCATGAGTCCATGTTCTTGTGTATATCAACTACTCTGCCTGGTAGTGTATGCATCAGAAGAGCCGAAAACAAGTCCTAGTTTTGTCAGACCAGGCAAGTTTATGGAGAAGGGGAGGTATGAGCCCAGAGCAGCAACTTAGCCAACACATAATCATTTTTGACAGCTCCACAGACAAGATGTACCTAAGCAGCAATGGCAGGAAGCAGACTCCCAAGGTTGTAATCTACCAGCCCTGGGTTTCAGAGACGAGCAGTGGAGGAGTGAGTGCCTGAGGACAGCTGATGGGGATAAACCTGTTTGCCATAATCTTCATCCCTCAGAGACTTTGCTGCCCTACCTTGGTCCTACCTTGGTCCTACCTTGGTCCTACCTCTGAGACCCAGACACCAGCAGGCCATCAGCAAAAGGCAGGCATGAATAGTCCCAAGACACTGGGTGGTGAAAGGTAAGAACAAAACTCAAGCCTCTCTTCTCCAGTTTATGTGTTCCCTGCCATATCCAGCCACCCTGTGTCTCCAGCTACAGACACTCACCCTTTGCTGCCACCAGTCACTACCACACACCCAAAGAGTCTTCTGTGTTCCCAGTGGTTTCTCACAGTTTTGTGGTATTGTTTGTCCTGACAATCTGTTTCCCACTTGTTCTTGATGCTTCCAAGATTGATTTGGGGAAGGGAAAGGCAATACCCTGCTAGTTTGCCATCTTTGTAGGAATCTGAAGTTTGTTTATGTTATCTTTATTCATACGAGTTACCTGCGAGTTGATTCTTACTCATGGCAACCCCACATGTGTCAGAGTAGAGCTGTGCTCCATAGAGATTTCAGTGGCTGATTTTTTGGAAGTAGATCACCTGGCCTTTCTTCCAAGGTGCCTCTGGGTGGACTCAAACCTCCAACTTTTCTGTTAGTAGCCAAGTGTGTTAATCACTTGCATTACCCAGGGACTCCTTCCTTAAGATAAATCTCTAGAAACAGAAATTCTGTGGCATAGCATACCTTAAAATGTAAGACTTTTGATATGTCTGTCAAACTGCCCGGAGTTATAAATAGCAAAGAAAAGATTATTAGGTAATTTAAATCAAACCTTGCTGAACAACCTTCTGTCCTCATAAACAGGTTATGAAACAGCTTACGCTGTATTCAACCACATGGAATGTCTTTCACATGATGAACCCATTTCTTTCCTATATCTGTCCTTGCTTTTTTGCATTGCCTTTACTCTTGGAATGGCACTGCCTTTACTCTTTGCTGGGCTACTCCTACTTGTCCTTTATGATCCAAGTCAAATATCATCTTCTGTGTGGATCCTTCCTCAAATTCCAGAAAGTTAATCTCTTCTTTTTGTATGTGTGTTCTTTTATAGCATTTTGCTTATACTTCTATTTTGGTATATTATATTTTAATTATTTATTTTTGTGTACACCTAAACTGTGAAGTCCTTTTGGATAAGATTCTATCTTACCAATCTTTTATTGCCAGAGGCTTGTGACTGGCACTATGTTAGGTGATCAATCAATGTTTTTAAAACCTATTAATGAATTTTCAAATAACCAATAAAACTTGAGCTGAATGAGCAAAACACTTTTTAAGCACTCTCATTCAGTCTTCAAAACCCACTTGCATTACTGTCTCAACTTTGTAGATGAGATAACTGAAGCTTAGAGAAGTTAAGAAGCTGCCCAAGGGAGAGCTGGGATTTGAATTCCAAGATCTAATTCCAGAATCGAGACTTAACCAATAGGGTCTTATGGTTTCTGCTGGTTCTTTGTTTTGATGAATGTAGATGGAGAAAATCAAGAAGAGTATTCAATAAAGAAGCTTGCTTTTTTCTTCGTGATGTTGCTATTTCTAATCTAATGTAATATAATATTTGAGAGACATCACCTACACCATTCAGTTATTTCAAAATAAACTTGAAGCTAAAAGGATAAAAATATGTCAACTGTGAGAAGTATTCTAAATAGTTTCTTTTTGTAATAACTTTGCTGAGAGATTATTAAAAGAACAGACCTGAAAATATTCATCTGCCTTCAAATTAACATAATCCATATCTAGGTTTAATAGTTTCATCAGAAAATACTCCTAAACCTGCATAGCCTTCTATTACTATTTTCTGGTAAGGGGGTGGGGCAGGAAGAGGACGTAAGGGTGGTACTAAAAGAGGCAAAAAAAGCAAACATTGAGGTACTGGGCTAACCAATGGATATTTGTTATTTAATTTCTAGTATTATCTCAAGAAATTTTAAGCATGTAAGTAGTGATAATATAATGAACTGAGGGCAATGGGGTTCAGTGGTAGAATTATTAACGTCCACGTGGGCGACCTGGGTTTGATTCCCAGACAATGCACCTCATGTACAGCCACCACCTGTCTGTCAGTGGAGGCTTGTGTGTTACTATGATGCTGAAGAGGTTTCAGTGGAGCTTCCAGACTAAGATGGATTAGGAAGAAAGGCCTGGAAATCTACTTCCAAAAATCAGCCAAAGAAAACCCTAACTGATCCTCAACCAATCATGGGGATGGTGCAGGATCAGGCAGCGTTTTGTTCTGTTGTTCGTGACATCACCATGAGTTGGGAGCCGACTCAATGGCAGCTAACAACAACAACATAATGTACTAGGTTATTGATTGTACCATCCTCATGAAAATCTCTACAGGGGCAGCCTGTACATAATTCTGGGGCAGATGGTAGCCATACATGGTTGAAGGATGACTATATGAGACCAAATAGCCATACAAGGTCAAGTTTTCAACTGTCTTCATTTTCTACTGCCTGGCAGTCCACCAGGCTGACTGGGTGGAGTAGAAGACTGAGGCCAACTGATCTCCTCTGCCATGTTCTTGTTATTTCAGGCATGGAAACATAGTCCAAGGTAAATGTCACTGATACATATTCCCCTAAAGCTGAATAAAAACAAAGGCAGAGCTTATTGATTTTTTAAAATTAATTTCTTTCTGCCAGACTTCATTTAGGCCCATTGCCTACTTTCTTTGTGAACACCTGGGCAAGCATAAATTTCCATAGCTGATTTAGAACTTGGGAAAAGTAAACTATAAAGAGCCAAGTTTTTCTTGTCTTTCAATACAAGGGGAAAGAAAACTTCAAGAGGCCTGTTGATAACTCAAAATGCTAAGAAGAATGTCTTAGTTATCTAGTGCTGCTCTAACAGAAATACCACAAGTGGATGGCTTTAACAAAGAGAAATCTATTTCCTCACGGTAAAGTAGGTTAGAAGTCCAAATTCAGGGTGTCAGCTCCAGGGGAAGGCTATATCTCTCTGTTAGCTCTAGAGGAAGGTCCTTGTCATCAATCTTCCCCTGGACTAGGAGCTTCTCTGCACAGGAACCACAAGTCCAAAGGACACGGTCTGCTCCTGGCACTTTCTTGGTGATATGAGGTCGGTCTCTCTCTCTCTCTCTCTCTGCTCCCTTCTCTCTTTTATATCCCAAAAGAAATTGGCTCAAGACACAATCCAATCTTGTAGATTGAGTCCTGCCTCATTAACATAACTGCTGCCTATCCCCGCTCATTAACATCATACAGTCAGAATTTATAACACATAGGAAAATCACAGCAGATGACAAAATTGTGGACAGTCTCACAATAGTGGGAATTGTGGCCTAGCAAAATTGATAACACATATTTTTGAGGGACACAATCCAATCCATGACAAGGAGTAAGCAATATATCCAGGAAAATGCTCTGGAAATACAAGGGCTGTGACCATACTCTGATATTATCCTCTCTGAAGTTAGAGATTCTCATTGTTGGAAGATTCTTTGCTTTGTTGTTTTTTTTTTTTTTTTTGACAACTTTCAATATATATGTATGCACTGTAGTTAGTTGTTTTACTGACTATGTTTTTCATGGTACTTTGGCAAAGTATATGTCAGGATTTCTATATGTGATATATGGGAACCCCATCATCTTGGAGTTCCTTGTCAAAAACAGGGGTGTATATTATGATTAAGTCCTGGAGGAATTCTCCCCAACATGCTCTGTTACCATTTAAAGATTTCTGTAAGAATAAAACCCTTAAGACTTTATGTAAATAGTTAGGGGTGTTTTGACACAGAAATAAAATGTTTTGCAGATCCCGTATGTTCTACATACCAAGTGTGTCTCAACATGAAAGGCAAGTGTGAAGGGCCACTTCAGAAAGAAAATAGTTGCTATTGAGGAGTCACTGTCACATTCCCTTCTTCAATAAACATTGTAAAATTAACCTTTTGAGCCCTTCTCTCTTACAGATGCTGAAAGGAGCATTTCCTTATTAGAAGCAATGAAAATGAAATGTAACAGGTGCAGATCATATCACTTTTGGAAATGGGAAGATGTAATTTAGTTCTGCTTATGAACCAATGACCCTGGAAATACAACAAGTCTTCTAAATCATGGGTCATGACATTGAGAGTAGAAATAAACTGAATTATATGCAACTTGATAGACAGGTCTGATGACTTATGCCATGAATATTATAAGATATAGTATTTTACTTTATTCAAGACAGGGAATTTTATTTTACTAAAGAGCTCTCTCTCTCTCTCTCTCTCACACACACACACACACACACACACATTCTGTTTCCAATAACTGAGATACAAAATTCAAAATCCAAACTCATCTCACAATACCTTAAAGATGACCCAGGTCTGGTTGCTATGCAGCCATCCCTATTGCTGTACAAACGTATGGTAGAACAGAACTGTTTTGTGCTAGGGGATAAATAAATGACATGGATTGAAATTATGGTAAATTTAAATTGATGGCCTAATTAGTATTATCTCTTTTTGTATTCATTGTAAGAAAAATTATCCAGGAGGAACTCATTTTGCATTAATGTTGATATAAAGTGTAATTCTCCAGGATTTTCATTGTAATTTGGCATTAATTAATGCATCATTATTTTAAAGTGTTAATTAAATTGTTACAGAAAGGGACATCTGCAGTGGCTTAGAAAGGAAATCACATGAACAATTAGTTTTGTGTAGGTCTGTGGCACAGTATCCAAGATCACATGCATGGCAACAGCACAGGGGCCAAGGTGGATTTTGCACAGGAAAAGCGTCTGCTCTGCCTTGGTGCAGTATACTGTCGACAGTATATGACCATTATCCTTTCCTTTTTCATTGTGTTTATGTGAAGAATGGGTAGTCTCTAGAGTCCTGGATATTTATTCCATGGTTAGGACAGGAAAGACCACATCAGTAGTACTGTGGTTCTTCACTTGATTTTCTGGGAGCTTAGCAAACGTCACCAACAATTTCCATATCAGTAAAAAGAATAACTGACTTCTTTTGTGTAATATTGTCTAACAATCTCAGAAACAGGCAGCTGTAGAAGGCTAGGTCGATATTTCTATTGGTAATAAACTCCATACAAAACTGTGAGAAATCAAAGGGAAGATAATCCGTGGTAATTCCTTACACAGTGGACCATCATTGTTAAGACATCTGGAAATCATTGAAAGCTATCATAGCTTAAGATGCAATTCCAAGGAAATTCCACCATGATTTCATATATCAAAGAATCGTGACGATCAGATCGAAATGTGGGTTGGCAATTTAATGGAACTTGGGATTTGGAGGGAACATACAGCAGGGTCGTGTTAACATGGTCCCACAGGACACAGAAATGTGGGGAATCTTATTTTGTCTGCAACATTATTCAATATTTGGCTCTGTGGGGCTGTACTGATTGACCATTCTTTGTCAAGTATTGGAAACCAAGATCCCCATAAGAAGAGTATAAAAGGATACTATAGCATCATGCCATGTAAAACTACGAAGCATGTAAATTGATTATATATTTTTTTATGGATACTAAATTAATATTAAGATTGCAACCTTTCCTTTAGCAGTTATAATGAAAGTCTCTAATATCTCAGGTTCTGTAAACTCTTACTGACAGATAATCCTATTTTATGGAAACTTAAAAGGCAAAACCCAAATTTCTATAATCAAGCTGAAGTCAAATATTTTTGCATCAAATTATAAGTTGGACAGAAAAGATTAGAATCCATTCCATGCCATGACAGTTCTTCCTTCAATGAACAATCATTTGCTTTCCTCCTTTGCATAAAGATGCAAACACCCTGAAGGTGGAGATCTTCTCTGGTGTCTTGTTCAGTTTGTAGTCTGGTGCCAGGCTTGCTCAATACATAGTTGATTGATTCATGTAACTCATGGATAATTGCTTTCCTAAAAAGAGATGACCACAATAGTTCATAGGTTTAATAGCTTTTATTTGAAGGCAGTCAGTTTTATAGGAGACCAGTATTCCTAAACCCATTGTCAAAGCATTCCCATTCCTTATACTTATAATCTCTAGAAAAGGTTATAAAATGAAGTAGCCTGAAAATCTAATCCAATGGCAACTAACGAGGAGGATTTTGAAGCTTTGGTTTTGGGGGAAAAAAAATCTCTCTTTTTCACTTCCAGGCAACATGGCGCTATAGTTAGAAGCACCACGCCATCCCTCCACAGCAAAGATCAGAAAAACTAAGTCAAACAGAGTCACACGTCAATCCTGAAATGCTAAGCATCAAATGAAGAGATAAAGAACTCAGCCAAGCACCAAATGGAATGAGAAATTGACCGAGAACAGAGAGTGAGGAGAGATACATGCAGAGGTCCGCTATCACTCAGCTACCACAGCACAGATCCGCCATCTTGGACTCCTGTCAAAGATCAGCAAACAGAGGGTATGAGAAAGCAACTTCACAGAGCTTCCAGTAGGAGACAGAACAACTGGTAACCAGTGATATACGCTTTCCCACAACCCACCATTCTTCACCCCCACTTAGCCTCCTCTGCTTCCTGCAGCCACAGTCTCTTGGCCGGGAAACACCAGCTTCACCTCAATGTCACTTGGATTCCACCCACCTGCACTGACCGACTCCCTGAGTGCCTTTTGTTGGCTGCTGGTGTTGTTTTTTTCCTCTTCTTTAGATTTCTTCCTTACCTCTCACCACCTCTCCCTCCTTTCTCTCAAATACCTGGTTCTGTGCGCCATCTTTGCTTCTTCCTGAAAGGCTGCAAAACACCGTTTGACTGTGAAACTGCTTCCCAGCCTATGCCACCACACTGGTGGGACCCCTGGGGCTTTTTTGTTTGTTTGCTCTGATTTGTTCTGTTTTGATTTGTTTGTTTTCTTTTTCTTTTCTCAGCTTGGGAGCCCCTTCTAGTCAGGCAGTACTGCGCGGCTTGGAAGCTATTCTCTTACTCTGTGCAGACACAGAGGGACATACCTGGGGGTATTTCTTTTTCTTGTTTTTGTTTTTGTTTCTTTGTTTTGTTTTCTTCTCTCTCTTATGCCTTTTTGTCTTTCTTCATTTCCAGTTTCTTGATTTATTCATTTTTTTCTTTTACCCTGTTTCTTTTTTTTTATTTTTGTTTTTCCTCATTTTTCAGTTTCTCATCTCTCCACTCCAATAGCAAGCTCCCTTAGCACTCTTTTTTGTTTGTGTATATGTTTTTGGCTTCTGTTCCTCTCTCCTCTGTCTCATCTTTCCCATACTCATCTTAGCTCCACACATCATAATCTACCCCCTCCTTCCTGCCTACCTGCACCATGCGCTGAACATCACACTCCCAAGCAGCACAGACATGGCCTACTGGAACCTGCCCTGCACTGATTCCTGGTCGATACTGTCAGCCCTGGTATGTGCCATAAACAACTGATCCCAGCAACTCCTCTTCAGCTGGACCTGATGTGCTGTACCATATCTGAGTGACTGACCCTGCCCATTGGAGAAGGAGGTTAAAAGTATCATGCCCACAGATGAGCAAACAACAAAGAATGCACAGCCTTCCTGCTCAGACATAACCAAATAAAACAAAAAAGCAGGACGAAACAAATCTACAATCAATAAACGAGGAAAATAACCACTGAATGCCCCAAAGACAGAAGACAATATCAAAATATTTATAAAAACAGGACAGGATGGTTTCAGTAGGCATCCAAAATAAAACACCAGATGACATTCCAGTAGAAGAAAAGGCACTAGACCTAACTGATAGGGAATTCAAATCTCTAATATTCAGAATTATCCAAGAATTGAAGCAAAAAGCAGACAAAAATGAGGAAAAAATAGACAAATTCATGGAAAAGGCAGACAAATTCATGGAAAATACAGAAAAAAAGGAATAAT
>NW_004443994.1:1760508-1762113 GCF_000243295.1 Trichechus manatus latirostris
AAAATAATACAGGAACAAAATGCTAAAATAAATTCACAACTAGAAATCATACAAAAACAACAATTAGAAATCCGAAAGATAAACAACAAGATTTCAGAAATGAACAGTGTCATAGAAGGGCTGAGGAGCAGGTTTCAAACGATGGAAAATAGGATCAGTGAAATTAAAGACAAACACTTGGATACAACGCTGTTTGAGGAAAAATCAGAAAAAAGAATGAAGAAACCCTGAGAATTATGTGGGATACAATCAAAAGGAAAAATCTTCAGGTGATTGGAGTTCCAGAACAGGGGGAGAAAACAGAAAACACAGAGAGGATCATTGAAGAAGTGCTGACAGAAAACTTCCCCAATATCATGAAAGATGAAAAGCTGACCATACAAGAAGCTCAGCGAACCTCATATAGGAGAGACCCGAAAAGAAAATCACCAAGGCATATCATAATCACACTCACTAAAACCAAAGACAAAGAAAGAATCCTGAGAGCAGCTCAAGGAAAACAAAAAGTCACATACAGAGGAGAAACAATAAGACTAACCTTGGATTATTCAGCGAAACCATGCAGGCAAGAAGGCAATGGGATGATGTATATAAAACCCTGAAAGAAAAATATTGCCAGCCAAGAATAATATATTCTGTAAAACTCTCGTTCAAATATGATGGTGAAATTAGGTCATTTCCAGATAAACAGAAATTAAGGGACTATGTAAAAACCAAACCAAACTTACAAGACTTATTAAAGGGAGTCCTTCGATCTAAGAACAAACAACATCTGACCACAGGCTGAATATAGGACACGGGATTGTACTAGCCCGATACCAACCTAGGAAATGAACTCTTAAGGACTATACAAAACCAAAAGAATTACAACAGGGAACCAGACAGGTTAATCTGTAAATGACAACAGCATCAGAACAATAAAAAGGGGAATAAACAGTGTATGTATAGAACACACTAATGAAGAGGAAGGCAAGGCGATACCAAGTAATAATAGACTGGTTCAAATCTAGGATGATAAGGGTAAATTTCAAGGTAACCACAAAGAATGTTAACAAACCTACTCATCAAAATAAAGAAGAAAAACATGAAGTCTCAGTAAAAACAAAACCTACAAAAACAAAAGAAATGAAAAAAAATCCACAAACAAAAGGAACTCAGCACAAGAGAGTAAGAGGAACAAAGAAAACATCAGCGCCAGGAAAAAAAAAAAAAAACACTACAAAACGCAATCCCACGCCTAGGAATATATCCTAGAGAAATAAGACCATCACAGGAATAGACATATGCCACCCATATTCATTGCAGCACTATTCACAATAGCAAAAAGATGGAAACAACCTAGATGCCCATCAACAGAAGAATGGATAAACAAACTATGGTACCTGCACACAATAGATTATTATGCAAAGATAAAGAACAACAATGAATCTGTGAAGCATCTCATAACATGGATGAAACTGGAGGACATTATGCCAAGTGAAATAAGTCAATCACAAAAGGACAGATATTGTATGAGACCTTTATTGTAAAAACTCATGTAAAAGCTTACACACAAAAAGAAACAATCTTCGATGGTTACCAGGGATGGGAGGGGTCGGGGGGGGA
>NW_004443994.1:1762891-1781103 GCF_000243295.1 Trichechus manatus latirostris
GTGTAACTTTGGCTATGTATATTTTCACCAAAAAAAGGTCCTCCAAGGTCGAGAAGGGAGAGTGTTGACATGTTGTGGGGTTGTTAACCAATGTCATAAAACAATACGTGTACTGACTGTTTAATGAGAAACTATTTGTTCTGTAAACCTTCATCTAAAGTACAATAAAAAAAAATTTTTTTTTTAATCTTTCTTTCCAGAAAAATAACGGTTTTGAAACAAAAACAAGAATAATAGTAGGGGGAAAAGAGGAGTAGGAGCAGACTGCTATTGAGATACCGAAAGAACCTAATCATCCTCTGGACAAATATGTGTTTCTTAGGTCAGATAGGTTCACTCTGCCCCCGAGATTTAAATTATTTTAAGGTGAAGTCTCATCTCTCAGGTAGTGAGAACTCCTCCCAGTTTCCCCAGAGATTCTTGGAGTAGGGTGAGGGTGGGTGAAGCTTTTCTTCTAGTTACCTCTGGCTCTGCATTCCTACTTCAACCAAATTATTTCACTTTACTGATCATCATTCTGTACTTTTCTGAAGCAGTTTACTTCAGTTTGGGCTCTCCATTTCATTTGCCTCCCAAAGTGTTGATTTGTGAATGAGGGAAGAAGTTTACATTACAACACAGCAAAAAACTTTAAAGCTAATATTACACAGCCCTGCTTTTAAGGCCATTGACCAGCCTCACCAGCACACAGACTTTCTCGGTAATCCCCTTCTCTCCTTGTTCACCTCCCCTTCTCTTCCTAGATTCCAAACTTTTTCACCTCCCTTTCTCTGCCTAGATTCCAAACTTTTTCTTTCTTTTTTCTGCAGTGAACTTCAGTCCCAAAATGACTGTAACTTCTTTTGCAGAACAGTTCAGCTGCCTCTTTGTTTTACTGTCTCCCTTCATACTATGCCCTGAGGTCTTACTCTCCCAACCAGAGTGGGTCTGTCTAGTTAATTTTACCAAACAAAAGGCTATTTAGTCTTTCTTAGGAAACAGAAGTTGCATTCAATTGTGGTTTTAAATAACTTTTGTCGTTCTTATTTCTTTGAGTCTGTCATAGTTTTAATGGTTACCTTGGGCTCTTTAGAAAACTCTGGTTTCTTTGTTAACAGTTCCTCACCCCCTCGCATCAGATGCTAATTCCTTAAGGGTAAGGAATATGTGTCTAGTTTCCTTTGTAGGTGTTTGTAACTGTCAAGTAGACTCTTCTGCCCACTCTGGACACTAGAAAAATGCTTCTGAGGAGCAAGATCCACAGAAATTCAAAGAGATGAGAGGGAAAGCATTTCCAGGCCTAAGGTTTGGATGTCAGCAAGGGAATGTGCCAAGGAACTTACTACCTTTCCAGTAATAGGGGAACTTCAGAAAGGACACAAACCTAGCTTTAATTTTTAAGCATAAGATGCTCCACATTTCTTGCTCTAAATTTAGTGCTGTGGCATTCAGTTAAAACCACCTTGTGTCCAATAATATATATCTGGGCCTGCCCTGAGGTCTTCAGGAAGCATTTTATCTTTGATATAATTGCCAGGGTGAATCCCTAGTTATACCATACTCTACAGCATATAAAATAATTGTTGCAACTGAACCCATCACATAAATATTAGTGATTGAAGAGATTGGTTGGGATAAATCAATGTGGGTGACATATTTAATAAACTTTGTATAAACATTGTTTGCAACGGCTATAAATAAAATTGTCTTTAGGAATTTTACATATTGCACATCCCTCTATTCATGGAGAGGCACAGGCATGATTTCTAGCTGCACTAAATGACAAGTAATGCCTTTAAAAACCTGCCTGGCCAGGTCGGAATGGGCAAGCAGAGTCAGGGAGCATGCCCACACCAGGTTCAGCTTGCACCGAGGCTCGTTCCATTGGCCGAGCTCCCGACATCACTCACTTGCCAGCAAGAACTCGGTTCAGTCTGAGTAGAACTTCAGACCAACATTCTTCTTCTTTCTTTTTTGTAAAGAAAAAGCCACACCATAAATAAAGCATGATCGAGATGGCATTTTACATTCACACAGATTTTGGCATAAATAAATAAAAGAGATTTTGTTCAAATTCTGTCATCCTTGCATGCCATTTTAAAATTATCTTTCCCTACCAAGTTCATCATATTCTACTATACAGTGAGAGTCATATTGGCTCCCTCCAGTGGCTGACTTAGCATCGATGAAACCACCTGGGTGTCTCATATGGCCATGCAGCCTAGTAGTTCAACATGGGACCACTTATTTCTGAGATGATAAGTTCAAATCCCTTCGGGAATTTTGCCTTACTTATAACATGCATTAGCATTTTCTGAAAAGTCTGAGGTAGGTGTTAATTTCAATTAGTTTACCTCATAGTCTCTGATCCGAATAGATATGTTTTACTGTTCCCATTTTATGGATGAAAAAACAATCCTCCGGAAGGCAGTGGTATGGCTGGGAATGCTGGGAGAGCATGTAGATGTCCCACACCCAGTGTTCCAGGCCACAGTGCTGACATGAAGGTTTTCTCTGGGCTTAGAACAGCCGCTTTCACTTTCTCTGCCTTATTATTGTTAGATTCCGAAGGATGACAAAACGTAGAAATATTTAGGTGCCTTTTTAAAAGAGGTCAGACATAATACAGTGTGTCTTCAGCTTTAAGTTTAATGAAATGTCACATACACATTTGGAAATCCAGGTATCAACTATGGGCCTTCCATTGTTTGAAATTTACAACTTTCACATTTATTTTTATTAGTAATATTTTAGTCACTCAATATATTTCTCTGGCATTAATGGAAAAAAAAAACGGAGTCTTCAATCAGCCAAAATAATCTGTCTAAATTCCTACTGAGTTTAATCAAAGGCCATGCAATTTAATGGCTAAAGTTACTGCTGTTTCCAGTGTGTTGGGTTCAAATCCCATTAAATTAGGCTGTAATTAAAATGTATCTGAACTATTTTTTCATTGGGTAATTGTTTTTTAATTCTTAATGACTCACATTAACCTCCTTTTACTCACGGAAAAAAAAGTGGGGGGGACACAGAAGACATGAAAAAGAGCAGTTGAATTAGAGGATGGTATGATGTCTTTTTAAAATGCAGCCTGAGAATTGGGTGTGCAGCACAGATGATCAAGAGGAGACTTAATTAGGGCTCAACTGCTCAGTTCATAGTTCTTGGGTCTTTATGAGAGCTAAGAGCCAAGCTAAATCATGTGTAATTTGCTATTATTTTCCCAGATAGCTCTTCCTGAAATGTTATTTTTCACTTGCGTTTTTTTTTTTTTTCATCTTGAGAGCGTGGTATCAGACCTTGTCTATACAGCGTGCCACTTGCCTGCTGTCAGAGAGAGAAGTGACAACACTTGTCACTACCAATCTCTTCATGTCTGGTCTCATCTGAGGCAGAGCGATACATACAGCCTGATTTCCAGGTGTTTGTTGAAACTCCAAGTTATGTAACATGTCTTTGCTATGCTCAGAACTGAGAAAGAAGCACCACGGGGGCAATAAATCCTAAACTTTCTAAGAACTCTGGATGTGCAGAGCACTGATTTTCACCCATTGTTGAAGGGACAACTCTGGGGACAGAAAGAGAGAGGAGGCATTGCAAAGCTGAAGGGGAATGTGATAGATTCAGAGACGGTCATGCAGCATTGATGGGAAATTTTTGCAAATTTTATTTAAGTCAAAGCAATATGAAAACATGGTTTAAGAAGTTAACCACTGCTAAAAGCAGTATATATTTAAAAACAAATAACAAAGGGACCCATTCCTCTGCTTGCTCTTCACCTCACATACTATTGCTTTTAACTAAATCTACTGCAATGCTGCCCTGGTGGCGCAATGGTTAAAGCACGCAGCTACTAACCGAGAGGACTCTGCGGGAGAAACTTGTGGCTGTCTGCTTCTGCAAAGATTTACAGACTTGGAAACCCTATGGAGCAGTTCTACCCTGCCCTATAAGGTCACTCTGAGTCAGAATTGTCAGCAGTGAGTTTGATTTGGTTTTTGGCCTTGGTGGTGCAGTGGTTAAGTGATACAGCTGCTAACCAAAAGGTCTGCATTTCAAATCCACCAGCCACTCCCTGGAAACCCTATGAGGCAGATCTACTCTGTGCTCTAGGATTGGTATGGATCGGAATCGACTCGACGGCAAAGGGTTTGGTTTTTTTGGTTAGGATGCTGCTATACTGTGATGTACCAACCTGAAGCATTGTCTGTTAAATTCTTATAATGGTAGATGAAAATTTTAGCTCTTATATGTACACACCAACACAGTTGGACACAACCATTGCCCCTCCCCCAATCCTTATAATAGAGTTTTATCTATTTGGGGTTAAATCCATATCTACTGTTTTTATTATTTTGACTATACATATGTTTTGTTTTTGTTTTTGTTTTGTTTTGTTTTTTTGATAAACTGGGTAGTTGATTCTGCTTACTTTTTTTTTTTTTTTTTACAACTTCTTGTTTTCTGAAATAAATAAATGTATCATTTCTTCCTCTGCTTGGCTTCTTTTAATCTCCAGCTAATTATTGACTCATGTCCAAGCCTGCCTCTTAACACAATTTCCCACCTAGTCAAACTAACAAGTAATCTATCACTTCTGTCAACGAAATTCTTGAAGCTCTACATTTTCCGATTTCAGTCAGGATTGGGTAGCTTCTATATCTGCTTCACAATAGTTGCTTTTTGTATTTCTCTTTGAGTCATCTTGGGGATTTCCTTGTCCTTCCTCCAATGATACATTTTCTGTGTTTTTTTTTTTTATGACCATGTTTAACTGGAACACGTCCACCGGTAACTTCCAGAGAAAAGGTGAGTTTAGAAATCTTTTCCTCCTCAGAATGTTAAAGTTATCATGCTACTCTTTTCTAGCTAATAATATTGCAGTCTGGAAATTTGATGCTATCCCTTGATCTCTGTTGCTGTTGCTGTTGTTGTTAAGCGGGGCTGAGTCGACTTATAGCGAACCTACGTACAACAAAACAAAACACTGCCTGGTCCTGCGCCATCCTCACAATTATTGCTATGTTTGAGCCCATTGTTGTAGCCACTGTGTCAATCCATCTCATTGAGGGTCTTCCTCTTTTTCACTGACCCTCTACGTTACCAAGCATGGTGTCCTTCTCCAGGGACTGGTCCCTCCTGAGAACATGTCCGAAGTACCTGAGAGCAGGTTCACCATCCTCGCTTCTAGGGAGCATTCTGGCTGTACTTCTTCCAAGACAGATTTGGTTGTTCTTCTGGCAGTCCGTGGTGTAGTCAATATTCTTTGCCAGCACCATAATTCAAAGGCATCAGTTTTTCTTTGGTGCCTTCTTATTCATTGCCCAGCTTTCACATGCATATGAGGCGATAGAAAATACCATGGTTTGGGTCAGGCTCACCTTATTCCTCAAAGTGACAACTTTGCTTTTCAAAACTTTAAAGAGGTCTTTTGCAGTAACCCAGTGCAATACATCATTTGATTTCGTGACTGCTGCTTTTGTGGATGTTGATTGTGGATCCAAGTAAAATGAAAGCCTTTACAACTTCAATCTTTTCTCCGTTTATCATGATGTTCTTTATTGGTCCAGTTGTGAGGAGTTTTTATTTATTTTGAGGTGTCATCCATACTGAAGACTGTTGTCTTTGGTCTTCATCAGTAAGTACTTCAAGTCCTCTTCATTTTCAGCAAGCAAGGTTGTGCCATCTTCCTAACGCAGTTTGTGAGTCTTTCTCCAATCCAGATGCTGCATTCTGCTTCATATAGTCCAGCTTCTCGAATTATTTGCTCCGCATACAGATTGAATATGTACGGTGAAAGGATACAACCCTGACACACACCTTTGCCAATTTTAAACCACAGAGTATCCCCTAGTTCTGTTCCAATGAATGCCTCTTGGACTATGTACAGGTTCCTCATGAGCACAATTAAGTGCTCCAAAGTTCCCATTCTTCAAAATGTGATCCATAAATTTGTTATGATCCGCACAGTGGAATGCCTTCGCATAGTCAATAAAACACGGGTAAACTTCTTTCAGCCAAGATCCATCTGACATCAGCAATGATATCCCTCGTTCCACATCCTCTTCTGAATCGGTATTGAATTTCTGGCAGTTCCCTGTCGATGTACTGCTGCAACCATTTTTGAATGATCTTCAGCAAAATTTTACGTGCATGTGATAGTAAAGATATTGCTTGATAATTTCCACATTCTGTTGGATCACCTTTCTTTATCTGTTGGATCACCTTTCTTTAGAATGGGCAGAAACATGGATCTCTTCCAGTCAGTTAGCCAGGTAACTGTTTTATAAATTTCTTGACATAGATGAATGAATGCTTCCCGTGTTGCTTCCTTTAGTTAAAACATCTCAGTTGGTATTCCGTCAATTCTTGGAGCCTTGTTTTTCAACAACGCCTTCAGCGCAGCTTGGACTTCTTCCTTCAGTACCATTGGTTCTTGATCATATGCTGCCTCCTGAAATGGTTGAATGTTGACCAGTACTTTTCAGTACAGTGATTCTGTGTATTTCTTCCATCTTCTTTTGATGCTTTGGATGCTTCATCTGTTGTTTAGTATTTTCCCCATAGAATCCTTCAATCTTTTCTTCCATTCTTTCAGCTTGAGAAATGTCAAGCATATTCTTCCCTTTTTGTTTTCTAACTCCAAAATTTCATTATGATTCACTTTGGAGTGGCCTTTTGTATAATTATTTTGCTTCACACATGAGGTGGAAGGCATTTCATTTTAAAATTGTATTCTTCTGTTTTTTGGAATTTTCTTATATTGTTTTTAAAACAATTTTTTCCCTGTTATTTTCTCTCTTCTTTTTTTCTAGTATGCCTATTAGTTTGTATTAGACTTCATGCCTGGTTCCTGTAATTTTTTTTCTCCTTTCCTCCCATTATTCATTTCCTTCTATCTTTTGTTCTTTCTGGAATATTTCTTTGACTGCATTTTCCAACACTTTCATTAAGTATTTTAGCTGCCATATATTAATTTTAAGAACTTTTGCTTTTTCTAAGGGTGATCCATTTTTCATAGCATTCTGTTGTTGATTCATTGATGAGATTTCTTTATTATCTCTCCTAAGTTATTTATTCTTTCCATTGTCCAGATTTCCTGAGTTTTGTTCTTTTATGTATTTATTTCTCTCTGTTAAAATGTCTGATAATCCTCTACTCTCTCTTCATATTCTCTGCTCATAGACACTAAAAAGTTGATAGAAAGCTGTGTATATGAGTACAGTTATGAACTATTGAGCTTTCTGTAGCACAAAAGATTCACAAGTTAACTTTTTCTCTGAGACAGCCAACTATTTTTATTTGTAGGTACATAGTGGTTTAATTCCTCTGGAGAAGTGTTCTTCAATCTCTCCTCTGATCCTAGCATTCTGAAGTCGGGCACAGGAATGGAGCTGGTATAGGTGTGGAAGAGGAGTGGTCTTAATATTCAGTTTGTAGACTTTCGTTTCATCCCAGTTTTTGAGATTCCCACCATATCCTCTCCTTTTTTGGTGCCTAATATTTCTGAATCCTCCCTATGAGTGTTACTTTGTTGTTGTGAATAGGTTAAAGAAATATGCGTTGTTGTTGTTGTTTTAGGTCTGGTATATCCACTGGATATATCCACTGGGTCCCTAGGTGGCACAAATGGTTGGCTCTCAGCTACTAATCAAAAGGTTTGCAGTTCAAAGCCACCAAGTGATGCTGTGGAAGAAAGGCCTGGCAATCTGCTTGCATAAAGATTACAGCCAAAAAACCCAATGGAGAATTTCTACTCTGTAACGTATGGGTCGCCATGAGTCAGAATTAACTGTATGGCAATGTTTTATATATATATATGTATGTATATATATCTCTTCACTTTCAGTAGAACCAATATAAAGGAGATTGTCATTCATTCTTTCCTTCATTCAACAAATAATGAGTGCCAGACAACTTTCATAGATAGCTACAGATGCATCTCTTTACTCTTTGTCTTCCTTTCCCAGTCTACCTGAGTAATATCATAATATTGAATATAGAAACCTTCTTTATTGTGTCTTTATATCCTGAGGTTCTATATACCAGGAGACAATACAGTGTGATAATTAAAAGCATAGGATTTGGAAACAGAAAGACCTGTGCTTGACCACTGATGTTATGCAACTTTTCTCGATTCCAAAATCCTCATCATTAAAGTAAGTTAACTTCTCTGTTCTTCTTTTATCAACTGCAAAAGGGTGATGTCTTTTTTTTATATAAGAATTACATGAATTATTACAGGTAAGTTGCCTAGTACAGAAATTTGTCCTGATTCCCTTTTTACTTGAAAGTAGATTATTATGCTAGCTAGGATTAAGTATATGAAATAAATTCTAAAACAACAGTGTCTTGAACAAAATGGAGGTGGCCAGTCTTATTTGTGAGGATGGCGCAGAGCCAGGCAATGTTTTGTTCTGTAGTATATAGGGTTGCTATGAGTCAGAACCAACTCGATAGCATCAAACAACAACAGTCTTATTTATGGCATGAATCTAGGCTCTTTCTAGCTTTTTCTTTCACCACTTTAAAAGATGGGGGTGACAAAAATATTGCCATCATTTGGATAGTAGAAGAATGAAATGTATATGAGGCACTTAGCACAGTTTTTGTGTATGAAAAAGCTCAATAACTGACAAAAATTATAGAAAATTCAATCACTTGGATTAGTCAAAACCAATTATATGAAAGGAATCTGAAAATATGAGATGTTCTTCACAAATCATGAATGGTGCATCCATCAAATACATGATGTTGAATTCTGACTTGCCTGCAATTATTTAGAGTGAAAACAAGCAACTTGGCAATTCTAATTGTACTTCTAATAAGTCCACTGCTATTTTTTTAAGGGCACGTAACACCACTCTCCTGGTTTGTTTTCCTCCTCATGGCACATATTCTCAATCTATAAGCTGGATGGTGATGGTAATATTAACAATACTTACTCTACGTGAGGGCATCTTTTCATACAATTTCATTCATTTTGTCTACATTAACATCAGTTAAGAATGGCTTTTGCTCCATTCTTAAATGACACTTAGTTTTTGTTTAAAATGGTAATAGCTTCAGTAAATTTTAGATCTAACTTTTGTAAGCATGCCATTGTTCCTTCATTATCTTCCTTCTAGGGCCTGGCAGAAATACTAAATTCCACCTAAGACAAAATTATGATAACTTGAGGAATAAAAATGTTTTACCTTTCCCATTAAGTCTCCTCTAATGATTTTCTGGAATGCTACAATTATTGTCTTCTAAATCATAATGAAAAGAATTTGCTAAAAATATCTGAGTACTTTTTTTTTTTTTTTGCTTATTGTTCTGGAAATTTTTATCTCCCCTAATTTTTTCAGAATCTATAGGAACCAAATAACAGTGATGTACACTGATTCTTCACTGCTCTCTCTGTAAATGGCACAAAGAAAGACTTTCCACCTGACTCATGAATTGGATTGGTTAACCAAAAAGTGTAAACCCTCGCCCCCATCATGACAGAGATGGCTTATTCCTCTCCAATTCCAACCAAAGTTAGAAGATCAAAACAATCTCTGAAGTCCAAACAGATTCCCACCGCTAGAGAATTCTACGTCCTTATGGGTTCTGTATTCTCTTCTTCGAATGATGAGCAGAGAGTAAATTGTGTTATGTATGGCAAATGATGCACAGTTCAAGAATGGATTTCTTTTGAAACTATGCCCAAATGAGTTGTGGGCCAATTTCCTCTGTAGCACTAGTAGTCACGAAAATGTTTTAGTGCCAAAACTAGAACATTTCACCCCCAATGAAATTGTGATTGCTAAAACACAAAATTTAAGAAAAATGCACATTGGGCAGCATGAGCAAGGTCATCTCATTCATCAAGAGCCAGGTATAAAAGTCCACGTTTTACTTTCCCAATAGCTTGTCTGCTTCATCTCTTGCCGACAATTTAATCCTCTAAACAAATGACATATTAAATAAAGGAATCTTTTCAAATCCATGGAGTACTTCAGTTCTCATCTAGCAATGTATCATTTGCTACAAGGATCTATTCTATCATTGTAGAGTCAGCAAATGGATTATTGTGCCAAATTAATATTCTGGAGGTACTTAGGTAAAAACTACATTCTCCTTCTAAAATCCCATCAGCCACAGTGATAATTTTTTAAAACTAATTTATGGTGATTCCTAGGGTTACTAGAAGTTCTCTTACACAGAAAACTCAATGTACCATTCTTCAATGAGGTTTTAACTTTCCATTCTCTGTCAACAATTGTTATACAATAATGAAACTATAGAGTTGTAACTGGGCAAAAGGAAAATAACTCAATTTGAACAATTACATCTGGGAAATTCAATTTTGTAGTTGCAAATTTTTTTAACTGGGCAGCTCACAACAAAATTCACTCCCATTGGTTTATTACTCAATAGAAACCTACAGGACTATAATAACAGTCACATTTGTGTAATTAATGTGTGCTGCATCGGCAGCTACTTTTCCTTAGGTCTACATTTGCTGGTGATCTATTTCTGGAGGCAAATCAACCTTTACCAAATGTATTGAGTTCATTTTTCTCTCCTGTGCACCAGAATGAAAGAATCCTCATAAGATCTACTGAAGATCTTGGCAACATGTTCATGGTGAGGAGGAATGGAAGAACTTAATCTTTGCCCTCAGCGCATGTAGAGTAGAACGGAATAGTAGTCTAAAGGAAGCCTGGTTTCCACCGTAGCAAAGGGTGACGTAATGAGAAACAATCCTGCCTTCTGCACAATGACGGGCTTTATCCTCCTCTGATGTACAGATCATTATCTAAAAGATGGTGAACATCTGTTGCACAGGACAATAACAAATCAAAGAATAGAGAATGAGATTACATGGAGTGGGAGGAATTGAGATTGATAGTGTGATGTCTGTGAGTGAGAGGTGCTAAAGGCTGAAGGGATTCTGAAAGGACCTGGTAGGCTTCAATTGTTTTATGCATCATTGTTCAGTGCAAGGTCCTTCATATGTGTTGAGAGAGTAAAAATGTATCTTCCTACAAACACTCTTTAGCAGGAGAACAGACTAGATGACCTCTATAGATTCCTTCCAGCACGATAAATATAAGTTTTATGTGCTTTGTAAATGTTTGCCACTCTAGGCCTTACATGTGAAAACAGCAGAATTGTGTGTTGGGTTTTTCTGTTCTCAGAGAGCTTGCAATCTATTGACAGGATAAGAGTTTAGACAGGATATATTTCCAGAGCAATATATGTCACTATGTAATAAGGGCACAGAGATATTTGTCAGTTTGGTTCATTGCTGTTTATCTCCACTATCTCGAACAGTGCCTAACACATTGTAGGTAACCTACAAATATATTTGAATAAACGAATGATGAATTATTTCACACAAAAATCATTCTATTTGAGAAGAGAAGTTTCAAAACTGAGTGGGCTTACTCTCAAAAGGTTACATACTATATGCTTTCATTTATGTAATATTCTTAAAATTGCAAAATCATAGAGATGGAAGACAGACTAGTGGTTGCCAAAGGTTAGGGAGGGGGAAACTAGGGAGGTGGCTGTGGCTATATAAGAGTAGCATGAGGGATCTCTGTGATGGAACTGCTGTGTATGTTGAATGTGGTGGTAGTCCCACAGATCTACACAAGGGAAAAAATTGCAAAGAACTAAATACATACACACACATATACACACATAAAACTATACACATACACATAGAAATACCACATAAAACTAGTGAAATCTGAAAAAGGTTGGTGGGGTGTATCAATGTCAATCTCTTGCATGTGATATTGTAGCATAGTTATGCAAAATGTTACCACTGGAGAAAACTGGGTGAAAGTATGAAGGCTGTCTCTGTATTATTTCTTACAATCGTGTGCAAATCTACAATTATCTCAAAAGAAAAAAAAAAAAACCCAAACCTGTTGCCATCAAGTGGACTCCGACTAACAGTGACCCTGTAGGACAGAGTAGAACTTCCCCATAAGGTTTCCAAGGAGCAGCTGGTGGATGAGCAGCTGAACACTTAACCACTGCACCATCAGGGCTCCATCTCAAAAGAAGCAGTTTAAAAATATAACAAAAAGCCTGAGTAAATTCATTGGCGAAAAGTTCGTGGAGAAGCGTGGTTGAGATTGGCCTTGGAAGATGGGTAGGATTTGGCTAGGAAGAGAGGAGAGTGTGTGGATGAATGTGGTGTGTGGGATGGAAAGTAGGTTTACAATAATTTCCCAGAGAAAGGTGGTCCATATTATCACGGCAGAGACTGGGTACATGGTTGGTGATTTGATGACATGGTTTGGTAATTTGGCAAGATGATTTGTTAATTTGGCAGCATAGATTTCAGAAGAGAAAGTAAAGACTTTGGACTCAGAGCTTCTTCACTTTATGGGCCAGTTTCTATACTCCCATCTACATGATGGCAGCAAACTCCCTAGCCTCAGAATGTAGGTTTCCTCATCGGTATCACGGAAAGCATGGTACCTTCTTTGCAGAGAAGTGAAATTAAACAAGAGAGTGTATACTGAAGGCCTAGCCAAGATTTTGGCACATGGGGGCAGGGATGGTTCAGTGGTAGAATTCTCACCTTCCATGGGGGAGACCTGGGTTCAATTCTGGCCAATATACTTCATGCACAGCCACCACTCATCTGTCAGTGGAGGCTTGCATGTTGCTGTGATGCTGAACAGGGTTCAACAGAGCTTCCAGATCAAGATGAACTGAGAAGAAGGGCCTGGAGATCTACCTCTGAAAATAAGCCAATGAAAACTCTATGACTCACAGTGGTCCAATCTGCAACCCATATGGGGATGGCGCAGGACTAGGCAACATTTTTGTTTAGTTGTGCATGGGTTGCCATGAATTGGGGGCCAACTTGATGCAGTTAACAAAAACTGGCATTGAACAAATACGGATTCCTTTCCCCTGCTGTTGGACACAATTCTACAGGTAAAGTAAGGGTCCTCAGGTTCATTTCAAGGCAAGTGATTGCACATTCATACCACTGCTCACTGTTGGGGAAGCCAAGGAAAATGGCATTGCCCAGAGCAGAGACCAGAAACCCCATCAGAGGAAGGAAAGTTCCTCTGCTCTTAATCACAGCATAAGCCCAGTTTGAGGAAGGAACGTGAGCAGGAGATGGGAAGTGTCCTCAGTCTCCAGACTGAAAAGCATACCAGGCCTACCAAGAGGAGAAAGACAAATATTCAGAGCAGCTTTGTCACAACCAGCAGCCATGATCACCATTGCCTCCTGGCTTTGCTGTCTCCGCTTGCAATGGACGAGGCAAGGAAATAAAGCCAGGATGTCTCCTGGGCAGTGACAGCGTGGTCCGGGGCTGAGTGCAGGCAGAGCTGTGTTCCTCGTGGCCCTGCACACAGAAGCCAGGATGGGAGCTGCTGGGCAAACCAGTGGGCCTCATGAGGATAATCCATTCGGCAACAGTGCCAGCAGCAGCCTCAAAAACAACACACAAAACTTTTAAATAAAGTCTTTGCTCACATACCAACAATTTTCTTAAATCTACGCTGAAAATTAGTACCAGTTTGGAGACAGATGAAAGATCTAAAATAATGACTTTCCAAGGAGTGTTTCTCCCTCATTTCCTCTAATTTCAAAATTCAAAATGATTACTGTTTTAAAATCTTGGTTTGTGTTGTGTGTGTGAGTGTTTGTTTTGTCTACAGTGAGCATTAGTACGTTTTCTGCTATTTTCCTCCAAAGAAGAAAAACAGATTGGAGAGACTAAACCCTAGGCTGACAATATACAGTTTTGTAAATACAACATGTAACGATAGGAGCATTTACCAACAGGCATTAGCTGAAACAATATGAATTCCACAGCTGAGCAGCATAAAACTTATTTAGAGCTCTTGCAGTACATCCTGCTACTGATGTAGTAGGAGTGTGTTTATTGAGATGTACAGTAAAACCTAAGGAGCTGATCGTACGGACTTCTCCAAATTTCTGCTGCTTTCAGGTAATAAAATCCTAACACTCTGGACTCTAAACAAAAATCTCTGTCAAAATGGACAGTTTGTATGAGATCCAGTCAGAAACATCAGGCTGGGAAAATAAGTCAACATTTTTCGTTACGGTAGTGTTTCTTTTTTCTTTCTTTTTTTTCCTTCTGTATAGTTCTGTTTG
The DNA here is from genome assembly GCF_000243295.1 of Trichechus manatus latirostris. Taxonomy (NCBI): domain Eukaryota; kingdom Metazoa; phylum Chordata; class Mammalia; order Sirenia; family Trichechidae; genus Trichechus; species Trichechus manatus. The sequence goes on from NW_004443994.1 coordinate 1,777,004, forward strand.
TTTTCTGTTTTTCCTGCTATTGATATATCAGGCATCCAATCATGAAAAACAATGTCCATGTCACTAACATGGCCTCCAGGCCTCCCATATATCTACATTGGGGTTAAACATCTGTGTGAAGATGTGACAGCACACCTTACAAACAGTATTATTGAGTAATATAGACTTTCTGTAATAACCAAACAGTAAAGAATATAGCTTTTTAAAGGTCTCCCCATGGCTGATCTCATGACTCAAAGATAAGACACTGTGCTGCAAGCTAAGTAATAAAATCTGGTGGATACTCTGGGCTAGCTTGTGACAAATCATATCAAAGTATTATTAAAGAAACAACTTGAGACCCAAGACTATTATTGATTCTTGACAGAATTTCTTATAAATAAAGTGTTGCAATCAGGTCCTGGACTTGCCAAGGTCCTGGTAGAATTCTTCCTATTAAAGGGGAGGCTGCAAAATAGTAACACTCCATTAGTGAGAGCCGAGAGCCTCTGTGTGCAGCACCACAAGGATGGGTCATGGTCAGAAGACAGCCAATAAGAACACAATTTCCAAAGGCCTTTTAAGGCACTCTTTGCTGATCCCTTTTTGAAATGGGTAAATCTGCCTCCGAGCTGAAACGCAAAGCAGTTTGTGCCCTGACTGTGTTAGTGGAATGAATCTGTGACCCTTCAGAGCACTAAGGACACACCTCCATTAGTGTCCATATTCTTACAGGGAAGAGGCTGATATAGTCAACTGAAATGACAGGGTGATAAATATAAAACCACTATCATCAATAAGACTGGAATGTAAAAGCACTTAGTTTCAGCCTAAGTAACTCGCAGAAAGTTTGGTTTCAAGAACCAATGTGTCATCCATCACTGCTCTACCTCCTGTTGACAAAGTAATTGTAAGATATCTAGAATGGAGGTTCAATACAAGCTGACATTTTTGAAAGGAGGAATTGTGTGGCATACTTACTCATTAAATGTATTTTTCCTCCACTAAAGATGTTTCCTTTTTTAGTTTATTGTATGAATAACTTTAACTAAAGTTCCCTTGACACTCTGACTTTGCTCTGAATAGCACCTATGTTCATTAACATAAAACCTGAAAGAAAATAATTTTAATGTATTTTTTAACACTTCAAAAGCCTCTAACAAATTGATCAAGCACAATTATGCTTTCTAAAGGGAATTATAAAGCCATCACAGAAGGTTGAAAAGTTCTAGTTAAAAAAATTAAAAAAAAACCTTTGGGGTGAAAAATAAAAGAAAAACAGGCAGTTAATGTGAAACTTTGATACACATTGAATAAAGGTAAACTTAAAATGTTTAGGCTTTTTTTTTTTTTTTTTTAATTTTGCTGTAATGCAGTGTTCACAGAGAAGAATACATAAGAACCCACAATAGGACAAGGCTCGGATAATTTGACAGGATGAGGTATATTTTATACAACTGTATGAACTTTGGAGTCAGACAGACCTGGCTTTGAAATTCTGCTGTGCCACATACTAACTGCATGATGATGAGCAAGTTAATTTTTCTCCCTAAGACTCAGTTTCTTCACTGGCAGCTGATGTGAGGATGTCATAATACAATATTTTTAAAGCATTTAACATATTAAGCCTGGCACATATTAAGCATTTAACAATTACTAGTCCTCCAACCCCTTCAACTCTACACCCTCCATGATCAGCCTCTTCTTTTCTTAGATCCCACAGACTCTTAGGAAGAACTAATTGTCCTTATTAAAGTCTCAGCTAAGAAAAGGACAAACTTTTTCCTGAGATGGGTGTATCAGCCCAGGCTGAAATGACTGCCCCTGCTTACTGGCAAGTGGAAATCTTGGAATTTCTTTGTTCTCAATCCTATCTTTTATTGTAAAGTCCAGCCAAATTTCACCTCCTCGAAGGAGCCCTTCCAAATTCTCCCAGTTAGATTCCTACTCCCCTGGTGCCATATTCTTTGACTTAATTTCCACTGTATTATGAGTTTCTAGAGGGCAAAAACTGTGTCTTATTTGCCTTTTCACCCCCACAGTACCCAGCACTGGACTTTGCTGATGGTAAGTGCTCAAGAAATATTTGTTGAATGTCTGTTACTTTGCTGTCTTATAAAACCAGGCAAGGGGCAAAGTCCAAGAACTTGGAATAAAATCCATAAGCAGCCAAACCATGCCCCTAGCCCTTTTACATTTGCAAATTCAATCATTCTGACCACCTTGCAGAGTCGCTGAAATTCAATCAAAACCATTTACTGAGCCCCAAAATGCTATGAGTAAGGGATCTGTCTGCAAGAGAAAAAGCTGTACACCTACTTTTGAGAAACTTACTATCTCTCTAAGAAAATATACATGAGGAGGGTGTTAAAAACACACCACCACCATATGTAGGTTATAAATCTTAGAGTGCCAGGCAATAAACCTCAGCAGATATGTTCCCTATTACCCCAAGCCATTGTATATAAGTTATAGCACTATCAGTAAGACTATATTGGAAATGTTGCTCTGCATTAGGCTACATTTATATTTAGCTAGAAAGTCCAAGGCAACTGGAATAAATCTCCTCTGTTTGTTTCAAATGACAGTATTGTATAATGGTTAAGGACATGAACGCTGGAGACAGTCTGCCTTGGTCAATATCTCAGTACTCTTTTTGACCTTGGAAAGTCACTTAATCTCTTTGTGCCTCATTTTCCTCATCTGTAAAATGGGGGTAAAAACAAGTCCTTCTGTCTTACTCATCTTGTGCTGCTCTAACACAAATACCACAAGTGGATGGCTTTAACAAAGAGAAATTTATTCTCTCACAGTCCAGTAGGCTACAAGTCCAAATTCGGGGCATCGGCTCCAGGGGAAGGCTTTCTCTGTTGGCTCTGGAGGAAGGCCCTTGTCATCAATCTTCCCTTGTTCTGGGAGCTTCTCTGAGCAGGAAACTCAGGTCCAAAGAACATGCTCTGCTCCCGGCACTGTTTTCTTGGTGGTATGAGGTTCCCAATTTTCTGCTTGCTTCCCTTTCCTTTTATCTCTTGTAAGGTAAAAGGTGGTGCAGGCTGCACCCTAGGGAAACTTCCTTTACATTGGATCAGGGATGTGACCTGGGTAAGGGTGGTATTAAAATCCCACCCTAATCCTCTTTAACATAAAATTACAAACACAAATTGGAGGCCAACCACACAATCCTGGGAATCATGGCCCAGTCAAATTGATACACACATTTTTTGGGGGACGTAATTTAAACCATGACACCTTCCTCATAGCATTTGAGGGGAGGAGGTGGCTTAAATTAGTAAATTCAAGTCAAGCATTTAGAATAGAACCTGGCACAAAGACGGCACTTAATAAGCAGTATCTGTTATTATTGTTTCCTGGAAAGCAGCATATTTTGACAGGGACACTATTCATTAAAGCTCTTGACTTGTTACCCTTGGAGTTGATTCCAACTCATAGTGACCCTATAGGACAGAGTAGAATTGCCCCATAGAGTTTCCAAGGAACAGCTGGTGGATTCAAACTGCCGAACTTTTGGTTAGCAGTCAAGCTCTTAACCACTGCACATTGGGTAAATTCATCATATCCCTTATTGATGGTTGGGCTTTCCCTTTATTCTAAATTATATTGGCCTTATAGGTTCAAATGGAAAGGAAATAAAGAAGATCAAGAGAGAAAAGACTCAGAAAGCCATCTAAAGGGACCCTTAATTAGAAATTTGGTAAGCAGTGTGAACTGGGCATGGTGAGTGATGTCACACAGGATCTTAATCAATTAGCTGAGAAGATGGGGCAAAGGAGGGAACTGCAGACCTTAGCAGGGATGGATTAGCCAATAAGCAAGGTAAGCACGTGCTTCAGGCATCAACAAAACAGGGGCACGAGTTGTCCAAAGGAAAGACCCATAGATGCCAAGCAGACAGGACACAAGGAAAAGCGAGCACACAACAATGATTCAAGAAAGACTCAGTTCATTATCCTTACTATGTATAGAAGCAGATATTGTTTGGCAGCTTAATTGTGACAAAATCTCTGAAGAATTTGTAAGAGCAAAGAATAGAAAGAAATATTTTTAATTATAACATGTTAGATATAAAAGATCTATCTAAAAATAAAATATAGTAATTTGTT
>NW_004443994.1:1781203-1808265 GCF_000243295.1 Trichechus manatus latirostris
CTGAAGTATGAGTCATTTAAAGCAAAATTGGTGAATCTTTAGGGTTTTCTATGTATACTAGCATATTATCTGCAGACAATTTAACTTCTTCATTCCCAATTTGGATGATAGTAATTTGTTTTTATATTTGTTTCCTGATCATTAAATTTTCTTTTATGACAGCTTTTCATTTGTTCATTTATAATTATAGCATTATGAAACAAGCATCAAAACTGAAGTATGAGTCATTTAAAGCAAAATTGGTGAAAGTCAATTTTTCATTCTGGGAGATCAATAGAATTTTACATTGATTGTTGAAACAACTGAGTTCACTAATGCATTTTCTTTGTCGTAGAATATGTGGAATATTCTTTTTATAGAAAATGTGGTATGTAATAAAAATCTTAGTACCTCGCATCCACTAAAAATTTTATAATCCAGTTCATCTAATTTCACTAAAATAGCATATGCCACTTTTGCATTCAATCACTAATATTATAGTCACATTTAAAGTTACATCACTGATAGCTAGGACACACACATACACATGTGTATATAGCTAACTCACATATCCCATTTGAATGCATGGGTAAGCAGAGGAAGGGGGTGCCACAGATTATCAGTGTTTAGGGCCCTCATATGCCTTCATCCAGCCCTGAATCTTAGGTATGTATTTATCTTGCAATAATAATAGTTTTCTAGGTACCCTACATGCATACTTAAAACCAAAGCAAAATCCATTGCCATCAAGTCGATTCTGATTTATAGCAACCCTACAGGACAAAGTAAAACTGCTCCATAGGGTTTCCAAGGCTATAATGTTTACAGAAGTAGACTGCCACATTTTTCTTCCAAAGAGCAGCCGTTGGGCTCGAGTTGCCAGTCTTTCGGTTAGCAGCCCAATGCTTAACCACTGCACCACCAGGGCTTCTTACATACGTACTTATATACTTCTAAAAACTTTCCAATACAGATTTTATTATCCCTGTTTCAGAGATGAGAAAATCAAGGCTTTGCGACTTTAAATGACTTGTCCAGTGTCACAGACACAGCAAATGCTGGATTCAGGATTGGAACCCAGCTATGCCTGACTCCGAACTTTTGCTCTTTCAATAACACCCCTCTGCCTGTGAAATGTTTCTCAAAGTAGGAGGAAAATACTTTGCCAAAAATCAAATTTTGGGCACACCTTTCACTCTGCAAACAGATTAGAGTTACCAGTAAATTTCCCCTGAAATCTAGAGAGCAACTGGACGTAACCAGAATCCAGCCTATGTATCATTTGCACCAAGGAGAGAGAACCTCTCGTTCTTCACCTTGAAACCTTCTCTGCCCCAATGCAAAATTTAAAAGACAAAAATCAAATATTCCTTTGCTGTTTAGATGCTCTGTTGCCTGCCTTCTGTAGCAGCACTTGGGTCCCCGGAGCACCTGAACCCATTTATTTTCCATCTGTTTCTTGCCTTCCTAAAGCAGTTTTGTTGCACCCCAGAAGGCTTTGCTTCTCTCAATTAGACAGGGGAGAAGCACTCACAGACAAACAGGATGCACCAGAGACTTTGCAGGTAGACAAGGAGGATAAACAGGTTCAAGAGCCCTGGCACACCGATATCTGATTCTGCAGCTCTTAGACACGCGTTGGCCTAGCTGACTCTGGGCCACAGGATTAAAATGCAAGGAGACCTGTGCTGAGGAGTCCATTTTGTAGGGAGGAAGCTGAATTTGCCATACAGGAGTGAAGCTCCGAATAAATAGAGGTAGAAAAGGCATACAAATTGGTGGGAGGGTAGATTTTTGTGCATCCTGTTAAAATGTAAAGAAGAATTTGGAATGCTACAGGGCTGTAGAGCACTCCGAAGTCTTGGCAAATCAGTGTTCTCCCTGAGGACGGCCTCAGGCTTGTGCCTCTGAAGGAAGAACATCTAAAGCCCATCATTTTGTACCATTGACTTAGCAGCTCCTGGGAAAAGATTCCTCTTTGACATCCTGCAAAATATTTCCCTAGGGCCATCCAGTTTTAATGGCTCCCGTTTGGATCCAGTTAGGACTGGCTTGGGAAGCTGGAAGAGGATGGAATCAGCCGGGGTGGGGAGATACAGTCAAGGGCAAAGGGTACTTACTCTTCATAGCTTTTCAGGCTCTGGAAGCAGCTTTTGCTCATGGACTTCTCTTACTCCAACTTATTAAGAGAGCCAATTATTCCACCTATTAAGGTTTTAATGTGGTACCAATAAGTCAAAACCAGTTTAACAACTAAGAATTATAGTTGGTATAAAATGTTTGTATTTGGGCTAATAACATATACTAAGTTATAGACAGATGAGATTTAAAATGACTAAGGTAAGAAATTGGGTTCATAATGGACACATTAACAGAACACTAAACACTAAACTGACTTTAAAGGCTCTGGCAGGCACAGTCAAGACACCAAATATATAACAACTTCATCCATCTTGAGCTTCCTCATCGCATCACCTAATGGAATTTCAAACACTATTAGCACACTGATAAATGCCTATTATATATTATCCATGCATGCTGTCTTTTGAATTAAAAGACAAGAATAGGCATCTGCTTCTTTGTTGGATTAGGTCATCTTTCTTTATTTTGATCCTGAAATGCTGACTGTAACTTTTCCCACTTGTTTCAGGAGCCATGAACCCCCTTCTAATTCCAGAAAAAGCTTTCATGGCCTGAATGACCACAGGTCTAACTGGATAAGTATCCGAAGCAGCCTAGGAGAAAGCCCTCTTGGGCTTTTTCTGTGGGACCAGAACTAATTCACCATTGCCTCATTTGCCAGGCCAGGAACTATCATCATTCAGTCACTCAGCAAATATTGTTTTGAACAACTGCTCTGTGTCAGGCACAGTTCAAGTCACTGAGAATATGGTAACAAACAAAATATACACGATCTATGCTCTCATGGAGCTTACTGTTTTGTGGGAATGATAGACATTAAACAGATATCCAATAAGTAGTTAATTACAAATATAAATACCATGTGGGACAAATGATTTGAAGGAATAATAGAGAACGCTATAGGAGTATAAAATAGAGACCTGGCTTAGAGCTATTGAGGAGGGAGAGGGTTCAGGAACACTTCTTTGAGGAATGGGAGAGTTAATCAGAAATCTGAATCATAAATCGCACTTATTCAAGTAAAGAAAGGAAGAAAAGCATATATATATACACACACATATACACGCATGTGTATATATATACTTATGTATGTATATTTATATATTTTCAGGCTCTGGAAGCAGCTTTTGCATACATATATGTATATATGTATGTGTGTGTGTGTGTATGTGTGTGTGTGTGTGTGTGTATGTGTGTGTGAGCCCTGGTGGCACAGTGGTTAAGAGCTATGACTGCTAACCAAAAGGTCGGCAATCCCAATCCAGTATCTGCTCCTTAGAAACCCTATACGGCAGTTCTACTCTATCCTATAGGGTGGCTATGAGTCAGAATCGACTCAACAACAACTCGTTGTTGTTTTTGTTGTTACATATGTAAATGGTCTGAACAAGAAAAGAGCTCTTCTTTTCACACACACACACACACACACACACACGTATACACAAGAGTGTGATTAGTAGGAGAGTGGTATAACATGAGACTGGAGAAGGAAATGGAGGCCACCACATGGGGACCATGGTAAAGATTTAAGATTTTATTCTAAGAGCATGGGAAGTCATTGAAAGGATTTAGGCAGGGGAGACATTTGGTTAAATTTGAATTTTTAAAAACATTACTATTACTGCTTTGTATAAAAATTATTGAAGGTATCAGGAAGCACACCTCAAAATGTAATTAGGAAGCAATTTTAGATTTCCACATTCCAGATGATTGAGGCCGAAGTCAGGATCTACATGCTGACAAGGGAAATAAAGAGCACTGGAAGGATTCAGAATCCATTTTGAAAGCAGAATCCCTAAGACTTGTGATGGATAGGATGGAAGGATGGAAGGAGAGGCAGGTGTCAAGAATGACTCTCAGATTTCCGGCATGAGGAAATGAATGGATAGAGATGCAATTTAGCCACCCGAGCTTATGGTGGAGGCATAAATCCATAAGGAAATCCCATTTAAAGCACATCAATCCCTTGTCTATTGCAACAGCTTAGTTTTCTGGAAGCTACATTGATGTAGAACTTAGTCAAGTAAGAGATAACAGTTCCTTAGGAGCCAAAATAGATATCACAAAATCCATGAGATAAAATTGTGAACTTTAATACAGAAAAGGCCCTTAAACTCTCAATCAAAACCACCTATTTACTCTTCCTCTGCCGTTAATCATATTTGTATTGGAATTTCTCATATAGCACTCACTTGGCCATAAAAATAATGACACGAAGCAACATACTGAAACAAGTGAATGACCCCACAAAGTAGGTGAAAACGTCCAAGCATATAGAAACAAGATGAGACTATATAATTTTCAATGTAAAAAAAATGTATGGGAAATGGGAAGTTTTCACTGTTTTGATCATATTTGTCCAAGAAGGATAATCTTTCTCTCAATTTTCCCATATACTTTGACTCCTAAAATGATTTCTATTATTGCTTTTATTTCTTCTTTTGTTTTTTGTCCTTTTTAGTTCCCCCTTCTTTCCCATTCTTCTTATCTCCCCATTGCATTCTTTTTTCTTGGCAATTATAAAATTAGACTTTTGATAATTAGATCTATGACAAAAGGCATAGTGAAGGTTGGGGAAAGTTTCTCAAAAGTCATCAAGTACACAGAGGAAGACTGTAAAAACCCCTCTGAATTTACATTGAAGAATCACTAGACTATGATTTCTTTAATAACATTAAGGGACTCTTATTTACCTTTGTATCCCCAGATCTTAGTATAATTCCCAGGAAAAATGATTTAAAATTTCAGTAGTGAATGTGTATGATTGTCTAAGCAGATAATATTGAATACTTGGGAATAGTACTGGGGCAAAGACAGTCACAAGTGTAGTGAGTGGGAAGGCAACTTACACAGAAGTTATGAAGACAGGTTTTAGATTAGATATTAGAAGGCCTTTCTAATTGGCAGGGTAAAATTTAAAAAAAAAATTGTGTTAGATTACCTAGGAAGATTACGGCATTTCTTTCCTTTGACATTTAAATTAAATTAATATTTTTATTATTGAGTAAATAATATTGCAACAAATTGAAACAAAAGAATCATTAGCCCAAGTTCCCAGCAATTGAACAAATTAAATGAAATTCTAATTTATGTGACTTTTTTCCTAGTCCCTGTCTTCACACATACGCATTGAGTAGTATCTGAGACTATAGTGACCATGATATATAAACAAGTATGTATTCTGATTCTTTTATGTAATATTATGTCATAATGTTTATAATTATGATTGTAATCCCTGAATTTAAAATTCTATCAATTTGAAAATGGTGATCTGAGCACCTATCCACATTTCAAAAAAATCATTGAAACAACAATGAAAAAAATCAAAATTAATACATTACGTTCCCTTAATTCATTTGTTTGTTCATTTGTTCATTTAACAAATATTTACTGAGTGCCGACCATATAGCAAACACTGTTTTAGGCTCAGTGGGGCATAGTGGGAATAAGAGTCCATTTCTGTTCTCATAGTGATTACAATCTAATGAGACAGAGACATTCTTCCTAGGGAACCTCAGAAATATGTGTTCTTGGAACTGGACAGGCATGAAGATCAGGAATGGGCATTGGTGCAAGATCCAGGACAACTGAATAAAAGGCTATCTATAAAACAGTTGGACTTTTGATCCCTCCACCTCCCACAAGGATACAGAGTAGCATTTGCCTCCATCTTAAATCCTTGGGAACTGATTTCTAACCAAAGGGTTAAATTTACCTCAGATAGTCCTTATTGAGAGATTGGGATTAGAAAAGGAGACCAGAGCCTGTGGTAGCTCTAGACCCATCCGACAGTCCAAAGAGTGAGTGGAGTTGTAGGATTGGGAGAAAAGAAATCTCTTTACTCTGACCCCAGAGTAATTCTTCCTTTAGATAGCAATGTTGGGAGCTGAATCTACATACCTATTTCCTACCCACACACTCCACAGGGAAGCCTTATGGTCAGGAGCACAGGCCCCTTGTTGGCCTTATCAGGAAAAGGAGCGATCTTTTGGAAAATTAAGTAAAGGACAGCAAATGAAAGCCTAGCCATCAACTAACGCTAATAGCAAGGTCCTCATTTATCAATGTTAATATTTACCTAACCAACAGCATAAAGAAGCCCCAGTAGCACAGTGGTTAAAGCACTTGGCTGCTAACCAAAAGGTCAGTGGTTCAAACCCACCAGAAGCTCCACAGGAGAAAGACGTGGCAATCTGCTTCTGTAAGGATTTATAGCCTTAGAAACCCTATGGACCAGTTCTTCTCTGTCCTACAGGGTTGCTATGAGTCAGACTTGACTCAATGACAATGGGATTAACCAACAGCATAAAAGAGAGCTGCCAAAAGAAAACAAATAGAACAAATGACTCCATGGAAACAGAACTAGTGTAAATAATAGAAGAGAACTTAATTATATATATATATACACACACACACACATATATACATATATATAATACATATAATTAGTGTCTTTGGGGATATTCAAGAAGATATTACATCCCTAAATGCAATTAGATCACTCTGAAAAAAGGAGTCATCAGAAAGCAAGACAGATTCTTCAGAAATTAAAAACAATTTTTAAAATTAAAAAAATCAGTAAAAGAATTCAATAATTGAATGGACATGGCTAAAAATAAATTTTAGTGACCTGGAAGATAAAGTTGAGAAAAATATCCCAGAACTAAATAACAAAGGATGTAAACTATGAAATAATCAAAGAGACATGAAGGATTGGTTGAGAATATGCCAAAATATCTAATTAGAATTCCAGGGGATAAGAATACTATATTCTTCTTCACAGATGAGAAATACAGTCAAATAAATTATAGAAGAAAGTTCACCTGTGCTAAAGGCATAAATGGTTATTCAAATTGAAACAAAGGCCTAGATGCATTCTGATGAAATTTCAGAACTTACGAACAATGAGAAATCCTAAGAGGTTCCAGAGAGAAAGAACAGATTATCAAAAAGGACTAAAAATCAAATTGGCATCATACTTTTTAATCAATAGTGAAAGCTAGCAGGCAACTTCAAGGCTCTAGCTAAGCTATCAATCCTGTTGGAGAGTTCACATGAACCTTTAAGGGGGAAAAAAAAATTACTTAAGGATGTACTCCAGCAAAGCAAAAAGAGAAACAAATCATGACACTACCAAAACAGGGCAATGCAAAGAGAAGGTAACTGTGTCGCAGGCCTTGTAAGCAATTGGTAAAATTGATGAGTGCTTTGTAAAGAATGTCTCTGTTGAGCAAATAGATTCTATTACAGTTGTATCATTCAGAAATTAAAATTTTTCTAAGATAAGATAAAGTCATTTACATTTTTCCTCTCTCAATAAGAAAAAAAAAAGCATTTAACAATTCTAGGGAACATCAAATTCATTGAAAGCCATAGTCCAAACAACAAACTCACTAAAATGATATACAGCTAAAGAATGAGCATCAGTTTGCTCTTTGTGCTTAGGATCGACATTCTCCTTCAAGTGGTAAAAATTAAGTTAGATTTCCTTCTTTGTAGATTTAATCACTTCACTTAGTTCTTCAGAGAATATCTACATATAATGGTATTATGTGTGTTTATTTTCAGTTTGTAGAATTAACTAATAGACAAAGAAGAGAAGACAGTTATAATTACAGAACTTGTAAAAATAATTAACATAGTTAACAAGAGTTGGGAGATAGAAGAGGGCAAGGACAATAGGTGGAATAAAGAGTAGGTTCACTAAATTTCTCACTTACATACTGAGGAGTCAAGAGATAGTCTCTAAAGTGATGAATAAAGAATAAAGAGTCCCAGGTATATCATTTAAAGTTATAAATGTAACTGCCATAAATACCGATAACATAAATAAAACTGAGAGAAAATAAGCATGTTAAATTACTAATGTTTTAAAGTATGGCATTAACAGGTTCAATTGAAAGTTGCTAAATCAAGAAAGAGATTTATAAGATATTATTTGAAATTTTGATAACAATTCATAGTGGACCAACCTTGACTCTCATTATGGCCTCGTATTGTTTATTGTCATCAGATGACTCAAGAAAATAACTCTCAGTAATGAATATAAAAGGGCTCATAACTGCCATTCAATCTGGAGTCTAATTTCTCTAGGAGAAGAAGCTTGCCCACGGTTCTCTAAGATTTGTGTATGTGGTAGCCTGATTTTAATTCCAGTTAGATGTAAAAACTGACAAAATGTTCAACTTTGATGCCATGCAGACTAAGAGAACCTTCTTAAGAAGGAGAAATAGCCTTACTAGGATAATCGGTGACTACAGGGATTTTCAAAAGAAAATTTACTAACTCAGGGAATCCTCAAAGCATTGTGAAAACCATGTATCCAAAATGCCAAAGGAGAAAGGATGTTGTTAGTTTCTTTCAAAGTTTAGGCATCTTTCCAGAATCCTTTGGGCTTGAGCTTTACTAGTTAGTCTATTTTTCTATCTAAACACATTTAACTGATTTTGATAAAATGTTTTATTTGAGACACTTAATGATACTCATCAATCAAATTCAATTTTGATTCACTCTGGACAATTTACATGTCACTTTAGAGAAAACCCAAGTCTGCTATTAGGGGCCTCTCTCTAAAGATAATTTGGCAAAGAAAAGCCTAAAAAATAGATTGTGTTTAGGGCACGCATATATCAGCAGCATGAGCTACTTATGGCTCTTATCCCTCCTCCTACCCTTTGTGGCATCATGTGCAACACAGGGTAATGACAAAGGCACGCAACGTGGAGTCAGACCAGACCAGACTGGATGACTGGTCATGTTTCCCTCATGAACTGTTTGATTTTGGCAATTACGAACTTACCCAACTCTCATTTCAAGTGGCCACCTTGAAGATGATTAGACATGGCTCTTTGCTAAACACTAATAACAGAGTTACAACTTGGAATATTTGAGATTGGCTACTTCCATAATTAAACACATTTGGTAGTTTCTTTTTTCACCCTTCATTCTCAACTTCTTTATCTTGTATTATTTCTATACATGTCTCTCTCTACAGTCAATGGCTTGGTAATTTCTTATCTCTTTGATTTACTTGTCCCTCTAGTCCATTGTCTCCTACCTGTCCTCTTGGATTATTAGTGAACTCACACTGTCTGCTTAATAAGTTACTAGAATTCCTTTGTACTACTTTGTTCTGGGTTTAATGCAAAACATTTGAAGTATTAATTACTGACTGGTATGCCCAGGGAAAAACACTTTTTTTGATTAAGTTGAACTTATGACCTAGGCATAAGAAATATACTTTTTTGTGACAGGCAGATACCCCAATCATATTAGGAATACTGCTTCAACTCATTAGCCATCCATTAAGCTAACTATGCATTTTAGAATATTTATTTTTCTATGCATTTTTCTAGTAAACAAATGAATTAAAGATGAAGTAATGAGAGTTAGAAGGAACCCTGGTGGTGCAGTAGTTAAGCACTTGACTGCTAACTGAAATGTCGGCAGTTCAAACCCACCAGCTGCTCCACGGAAGAAAGATGTGGCAGTCCGCTTATGTAAAGATTACAGTCTTGAAAGCCCTATGAGGCAGTTCTACTCTGTGCTATAGGGTAGCTATGAGTCAGAATTGACTCGATGGCAATGGGAATGGGAATGAGAGCTAGTGGTCTATTAATTTTATTAGGTTGCTATAACATATCAAGCACTGTAGAGAGCATTGAAAAATGCAAATTATTTTAGGAAGGGTAATTAAAGAAGAGACACAGTCATGACTCAGTGGTAGAATTCTTGCCTTCCATACAAGAAACCCAGATTCAATTTCTAGCCAGTTCTCCTCGAACCCAATCAATGCACCTCATGTGCAGGCACCAACTATCTGTCAGTGGGAACTTGCTTGTTGCTATGATGCTGAACAGGTTTCAGTGGAGCTTCCAGACTAAGACGGTCTAGGAAGAAAGGCCTGGTGATTTACTTCTGAATAACAGTCAGTAAAAATCCTATGGATCACAAAGGTCCTACCTGATTTTGGAAATGGTGCAGGATGGGCAGTGTTTGTTCTGTCGTGCATGGGGTCTCCATGGGTGGGGCCGACTTGACAGCAGCTACAACAATTAAAGAACCCAAGTACCCTAACCCCTCCCCACTGGTTCATTTAATTGGTTCTGTAATTCACTGTCTATACCCACTTCCTCAGTGATCCTATCCACTCTTGAGGCTATAGATACTACCTCTATGCTCTTGATTTCTTTTTTTTTTTTAAATTGTGCTTTAGATGAAGGTTTACAGAGTAAATTAGTCTCTCATTAACAATTAATACACATATTGAATACACATATTGTTTTGTGACATTGGTTGCCAACATCACAACGTGTCAACACTCTCCCCTTCTCGACCTTGGTTTCCCCATTACGAATTTTCCTGTCCCCTCCTGCCTTCTCGTCCTTGCCCCTGGGCTGGTGGGTCCATTTGCTCTCGTTTTGTTTTATGGGCCTGTATAATCCTTGGATTATATCACTTTTTTCAAAGTACTGAGTTAAAAGGGTGTCCGGGGGCCGTACTCTTGGTGTTTCTCCAGTCTCTGTCAGATCTGTAAGTCTGGTGTTTTTCTGTGAGTTAGAATTTTGCCCTACGTTTTTCTTCAGCTCTGTCCAGGACACTCTATTGTGATCCCTGTCTGAGCTGTGGTGGTAGCCAGGCACTATCTAGTTGTGTTGGACTCAGTCTGGTGGAGGCTGCATGCTCTTGATTTCTTACTTTATATTTCTTGCCCCAACCAGTTACCAGTGCATATGTCTAAATACCTATACAACTTCGCACGTGGACTTTTACATGTTAAATTTAGCATTTACAAACTGAAAACCTAATTTCCCCCACAAACTCTCCTCTTACTATGTTCCTCATCTCTATAAATGATCCTACTAAATTTTCATTGTATTTTGTTCAAAATCAGTTGAAAACCTTTAATCAAATTATTAAGTAAATGGAGTGCAAAATACTTCAATTTTTGAATCTTTTAACAAATTGTAATTATGGACAAATAAGTGTGCAAATGAGAAGAGGAAGATGAAGAAATTTATCCCTCCAAAAGCAAGGGAAGAACTGAACAAATAAAATAATGAGAGTTCAAACATGAACAAAATTTAATTTTGAAATTTTGTAATTTTGCTTTGGTATAGCTCAATTTGTGGGAAGACTCATATGATAAATTTCCTATTTATAATTACATAAGTCTCTATTCTGTGGAAACCCTGGTGGCGTAGTGGTTAAGAGCTTGGCTGCTGTCATGGATTGAATTATGTCCCCCCAAAAATGTGTGTATCAATATGGCTGGGCCATGATTCCCGGTATTGTGTGGTTGCCTTCCATTTTGTGATTGTAATTTTATGTTAAAGAGGATTAGGGTGGGATTGTATAACACCCTTACTAAGGTCACATCCCTGATCCAATGTAAAGGGAGTTTCACTAGGGAGTGGCCTGCACCACCTTTTATCTCACAAGAGATAAAAGGAAAGGGAAGCAAGCAGAGAATTAGGGACCTCATACCACCAAGAAAGCAGTGCCAGGAGCAGAGCACGTCCTTTGAACACGGGGTCCCTGAGCACAGAAGCTCCTAGTCCATGGGAAGATTGATGAGAAGGCCAAAAGAGAGAGAGAACAGACTTCCCCTGGAGCTGATGGCCTGAATTTGGACTTTCAGCCCACTGGACTGTGAGAGAATAAACTTCCACTTGTGGTATTTCTGTTATAGCAGCACTAGATAACTCTGTGGGCAGTTCTACTCTGTCCTATAGGGTTGCTATGAGTTGGAATCGACTTGACAGCAACAGGTTTGGTTTTTGGTTTTTATATTCTATAAAGGAGCCCTGGTGGTATAGTGGTTAAAGCTCGGCTGCTAACCAAAAAGGTCAGCAGTTCAAATCCACCAGGCACTCCTTGGAACTGCTATGGGGCAGTTCTACTCTGTCCTACAGGGTTTCTATTTAGGTTTATATTCTATACTGGAATTGGATGATTATATCTGGCAAAACATTCAAAAGACTCATAAATAGAGACAACTTATTTGAATAATTTTGTGTTGTAAAAAAACTTGTCAAAGAAAAGCCCTCTGAATATTCACAAAGACAGTAACTGTGAAAATATTTGGTCTAAAATATTTACATATTTTAATATGAAAAAATAAAATAAACTTGAGAGTAATCTTCATTCTGCAGAATATGCTCTCAGGCCACCCAGTACCTCAACATTATAGAGAGAAGATGATTTTTCTCAATTCGAAATGTTATGGTGTATAGAGAAGAATTGATTGGAGGTGTCAAACATTGCAAATTTATTAACCTTAAAATGCAATTTGGAAGAAGATTGCAGACAATTTTATGAAAATTTAAAATAACAAGACTACGTGGAAATAAAAAAAGTATCCTTCTGAAAAACACCTGTAACATGGTGCTAAGATAGATATGGCTAAGAAATTGATTAAAGAAGGTGAATAGAAATTTAAAATAAGAAGTCTGCCTGTTATCTTTAAATGTTCAGATAGTTAATATTATATTTTTATTTTGCTTATATTATTTTTAAATATCAAATAGTTAATATTATATTTTTTATTGTTATGCTATTTTTAGTGTTTAGTTAATCAATATCAATAATTTTTTTCTTTTGATTTTCTAGATACCTGAGCCATATAAATGCTTTTTTAAATTCTGTTTCTTAGTTTTTATTTAAGATGGTTTGAGTTGGTTTATGTATCGCTTGCAAGCCAATTAATATACCACACTTAATAGGTCTTTTTTTAAGAAATAGGGGAATAATGATTGTGAATCACTTAGCATGTGTATAACACATCATAAGTTCTCCATAATGGTAGCTATTCCTATAAATTGGGCAAATAAGAATCAAAAGAGATGTGTCCAAAATGCTAAGGTAGCATCAAGTCACTAACAACATATTCAATGTAATTTGGATAATGTTAATTATGGCTCTCAGGCATTACTTTTACCCATAGCTTACAACTGTCTCGACTCCTTTGTCCTCAGTGCTTATAGCAGCAATCAAAATTCATGATAAAGAGTTTGAAACAGCTGGCCAAAGGAGTAGACTGAGAAGGTAATAATTTTTATAATGTGATTTAAGACCACCCAGAATGCCTATCAAATATATTTTCTGAATCATCATCATAATACATGAATTTCCATCATTTGTGGTGGTTGCTCCCTCTAGCCTTTCTCGGATTATAATTCAAATGCATGTGATTATGGAACTATCACAGGTAATTTGAAATTTATTCTTTCATCCAACAGAGTTTTATCGAGCACTTACTATGTGTCATGCACTGTTCTAGATACCTATTCTACATCAACCTTAAAAAAAATAAAATATTCCTACCTTCACGGAGCTTATAATCTTACAGGGGTAACAGAAGTTAAACAAGAATATTTTTTAAAGTAAATTAAATAGTATGTTAGAAGAAAATGTTTGCTATGGATAAATAGACCAAAAAAAGAAGATCACATTATGGCGAATCAAGAGTAAAAAGATGGAGGTTGGATTTCAATGTTAAATAAAATGGTAAGGATGTCCTCATTGAAAAGGTGAGATTTAAGCAAAGACTTTGGAGTGGATCTCTGGGAGGAAAGTGTCCCAGACAGAGGAAACAGCTGGAATAACGGCCCTAAAGTGAGAATATTCCTGCTGAGTTTAAGGAATAAAAAGCAGGCCAGCATGGTTGATGTGAGTAAGAGGCAGAATAGAGGTGATGATGTCACAAGGACTTGGACTTTTACTCTGAATGAAATGAATTAATTTACAAAATTCTCTTCTTCCTGACAAGGAAGTGCCCTATACAGCGGAGGGAACTGGAAGCCTGGAGTATTGAAGTTGGCTGTGTGAAAAGAAGTGGGCGGGGGACACATAATTGATGGCAACAGATAAGGATAAAAACTCATAGTTTTCCCTAGAAACACTTACATAAGTGGAATACATTTAAGTAAAATGGGCTAAAAACAAAACAAAGGGATTCTGGACAGAGGAAGAAAAGTGGCGGTTCTTAACAGGCAAGTGACAGAACATCAAAACTTTGGAATGTGTTACTTGACTGAATGAGTCTGCCGAGCATTTCCATACTGGCCTTTGCAAAAAGTGATTCTCATCACTTTAAGTATGTGTTCTTACCACGTTGCCAGAAAGCTAATGGAAGGACTACATACATGCAGTGATTCTCAGTATATGGGCTGCGGACCGCCAGCATCAGAATCACCTGAGGACACTTGTGAAGATGCGGATCCCTGGGCCCTACCCCCACACCTACTGAATTACGCTTCTCCAGATAATTTTTAGACATTCTGAAGTTTGAGAACACTGAACTAAAAAATAGCTTTCTTAGGGTTCCTCTCATCCTGGATTTCTATGGGACAGAGTTGCCCATGCCAGCACCAAAAATGTTCAATCCTATTGTACTTTGATTTTCAGGGCCACTCATCTTTGGATATGTTGTCCGGAGGGATCAGTCCCTGGAGAAGGACATCATGCTTGGTAAAGTAGAGGGTCAGCAAAAAAGAGGAAGACCCTCGATGAGATGGATTGACATACTGGCTGAAACAATGGGCTCAAGCATAACAACGATTGTGAGGATGGCGTAGAACTGGGAAGTGTTTGTTCTGTTGTACATAGCGTCGCTATAAATTGGAACCAATTTGACGGCACCTAACAACAACAACATCTTTGGATGAAGAAAAAGTCAAAAAATATGCCTTAAGATGTTGTCACAGAGAAAGGGAGTTGATTTAAATGAATTGTTAAATTCTTGTTCTTTCTATAACTGTAGAATAATTAAAAATGAGAATAGTTATTAGGTGGTGGTCACCTTTCTAGATGGATGTTTGAATCTGAGGATATAGTAATTCCTCTGATTACATATGTTGTTGATTGTGATGGTTTGAGCCAATGAGAAGTAACAATGGCTAAATACCTGTGATCTGTTGCCTTGTTGGCTGTGTTAACAGCCAATGACAACATAGAACTATCAAGATAAAATTTAATTATATCAAGATATAATTTAAAAGTTTATTTACCTGACATATTGAAAAAGACAAATTAAGGCCCATTGTGTCTGAAAAATGACGATGCCTCGTTTCCTGTTCTGCTTATGCCTACCTTGCCCCATGGAATATCCCCACCTACTCTATAGGAACTAAAGAAACAGGCTCACTAATTGTTCTTAATTTCTGTTTTGAGTTCCTAGAAGACTTTTAAAAAATCTTTTATTGCCAAGCCAGCAATTACTGAAATTCTCTAATTACGCCAACTGAGACCTTTCGTCATTTTGGGGTGATGCAGACAGTCTCTCAGCTTTTCTAAAGGTCAAATTACCTTGTTTCAGTGTCTCCTGGTGATGGGCCAAATGAGACTAGCTTAATTTAATATGTCTCTGCTGCTTTTCTTTCAATCCAAAGGGACATCCATCATGGACTTCTCATTCTGACTGATATTGATCAGGTAATTGCCCTCAGCTTGTCAAACTATCATGATTTTTATAAGAATGAGTTTTTTTCTAGAAGAAAGTAGACCCAGAGAGAGACAGCTAAAGATTTCTTTTAGAAGCTTTGCCTAAAACCACGTCAAAGTAGAAGGCAGGATTGTAGAGGGGAAAGAGGAGCTAGGAGAAGGAAGAAGGTAAGGGGAGAGAGTAGAGGACTGTGTCCTTCTAGATGCACTAATATGAATTACAATTATCCTCTTGGTACAACTCAGAAAAAAGTTCCAGTCCAGCACATGATAGAACTCAGTGCAAGCCAGTTTTGACAGTAGCCAACTGTTATGGTTGCTCAGAGTAAGTGGTTATACATATATATATATATATATATATATCAGCTTTGTTTAATTTTTTGTCTGTCTCAGGATCAGGAACACCATCTTTTTCTTTGTTAGTCTGATGTGGAGTCCATGAGTGGTGGGAATGATTAATAGACAAAGGTTGAAGGCTCAAGTCTACCCAGAGGCACCACAGAAGAAAGGCTTGGCAATTTATATTTTAAAAAATCAGCCATTAAAAACCCTATGGAGCACAGTTCTACTGTGACGCACATGGGGCTGCCATGAGTTGGAATCCAACTGGTTTAGTCTCATGTAAATAAGCCTTAGCTAACTCTAATTTATCCTAGATTATTAGGGTGAAGATGGAACCCAACATGAAAAAAAAACAAAAAAACTGCCAAGACAGGAGTTCCTCCAGGAAGTTGTCTAACATTATTTGGAGAATATCTTTTTAATGTGGCTGACATGCCTAGCCCAGGGAACTCTGGAGAGAAAGAGATTTCATTCAAGACACAGCTGAGCAGAGTAAGAGACAAATTCAGCTGTACGTCTTAATATGAAAGTAGATCAAGGTTACAAACGCTCCTGTGAAGAGTCTAGAAAGTCAAAGTACACCCAGGTCTAGTGTATTATTATCGTTAACAACTGTGTTCCAGGTAGAGCCAGTGTAGAGGAGCTGTATCAAGCCAGCAGGGAGAGCCATCCTGCGCAAGAGCTTCATATAATCATCTGCTATCCCGCAGATATTCAAGACTAGCTTGATGTCCTTCAATTGAGTGCTTTAAAATAAAGAATGCAGCTTTGTCACCTTGAGAGAATTCTTCCAGAAATACAGGAGATCACTGGAAAGAAGTTGCTTAAAACACCAGGGCCTTCAATGAAGCAGCTTTAAAATAGTTTATTATTTACCCAAATTATTTTTAAGCTCTCCAGTGGCGTTAGGTCCTCCTATATTTGGAAATTTGGAGATCTTGTCCCACAACATATCAACACATTAAAAATACACCCATGACTCACATT
Source organism: Trichechus manatus latirostris (assembly GCF_000243295.1). Taxonomy (NCBI): domain Eukaryota; kingdom Metazoa; phylum Chordata; class Mammalia; order Sirenia; family Trichechidae; genus Trichechus; species Trichechus manatus. The sequence goes on from NW_004443994.1 coordinate 1,798,097, forward strand.
AAGCCTAATATTGAATGACTATTTGTAAATCTGCTTTTGAAATGATTTGACTACAAGTAACTCACTGGATTCACAATTTGCTACGAGCCCTCCGCAATCACCGTGCATGATTGAATATTTTACAAAGTGAGAAAATCTAAGCCTACAAGTTGTTTTCAAATGCAATGAAATTTTAATGAATACTAAATTTAACAATTAATTAAGTTGGCATAATATCACATCACGTAGATACTTAATTGAACACTTATTAAAATTCATTCTGCAATTTTCTTTTTGATATTTTGGAGTCAATACTTTTTTTCAAATATCAAATATTGTTGTTGGCCTTGAAGAGATCAAGCTCTGGTCTCTACAGCCTACAGTGTTTATGAATAAAGTATCTCTGACCCTCCCTCTACAGAATTTCTATAAGCGCTTTTTCACCCTCTGTTTGAACTTATGTTTCATGTCAGCCTTGTTCCCTTGAATGTTATCTAAACTTCCCACTATCCTCTTTAAAGCTACTATTACTTAATGAAAAGTAAGCTATTTCCTGATTGTGCTTCCTTTGGGGTCTAAGCGTAAATGAAAGCGTATCTCATGAAGATATCCTAGCAAAGCAAAATTTAAGATAAACTAAACACAGACAAGTTATCACCTATGGGATATCTTCTCTTCTCCCCTTCAACAATCTGTTGGATTGTAAAATTGAAAAAAAAAATCATTGTTACCAATGTTGTGGTTGTTAGTTGCCATTGAGTCGATTCCGACTCATGGCAACCCCATGTGTGCAGAGTAGAACTGCTCCTTAGGGTTTTCAAGGCTGTGACATTTCGGAAGCAAATCACCAGATCTGTCTTCCAAAGCATCTCTGGTCAGGATCTAACCATCAACCTTTCGGCTAAGAGTCAAGACTTAGCCAGTTGCATCACTCAGAGACTCCTTTGTTATCAAAGAGCAAAATGCCCAAAATTTTTATCACATCTTAGATGAATATTTTTTTCCAGTTTTGGTTTTTTCAATGGTGACAATATGAGCATCATGAAAAATACTGTTTGTTAGATCTTTATAGTACGTTTACAGCAGAATTTTAAAAAGTTTTCTCCTTGCAAATTAAACCTTATATCGTAGTTAATCTCCTACTGGGGACCAGAAATATGTTGAACAACTAGACAACTGTGGGTCCAGCGACGTGGTGCAGGATGCTGTATTACTCCAGGAAAGTACAACTCAAGGTCCAAGCGCAATTCTGGGCTCCACCTGAAGCTGCTTATCTGTTTCTCAGAGGTGGAGCATAAGTTTAAGTAACTGAAGAGAAAAAAGAAGATGCACAGGAAAATAACTAAAGGCAATGAAAAGTGTTCCTTCAGGTTTTATTTCTGGATTCAAAACTTCCCTTTCTGTTTTAATTTCTTTCCAATACACTCTTCTTTTTTCTTACCTCAGAGCTCTGGGGGTGCATTGGTTAAATGCTCAGCTGCTAGGTTGGCAGTTTGAAGCCTCCAGCTGCTCCGTGGAAGAAAGATGTGGCAGTCTGCTTCTGTAAAGATTACAGCCTTGGAAACCCTATGGGGCAGTTCTACTCTGTCCTATAGGGTCACTATGAGTCGGAATTGACTCGACAGCACACAGCAACAACATGCCACAAAAGGATTACCAATGGCAGATCGATGGGGTTAATACCATTAACACACATATACGCAACATATCAAAGATCTCTTCCCTTGTGTCCCATCCCTCTTCCTGATTTGACTTCCCCCAGGAAACACTGATTATTGACTTGGTTGAAGTGTGCACACATGCGTGTGTGCATGTGCTCTGAGCAGATACGCAAGTACATACACAAGTGGGTGCTTGCCATGTCTTCCTGTTGGGATTCACCCTGCCTAGATATGGAGTGAGGCTGTAAACCTTGCCACAAGCTCACCACAAGACCTCCCTACCCAACTCCCTCTCTTGTCCTGGCTTCTGGCTCCAGCCTCTGGGGTTATCACAGCAAATGTCACACCACCTTGTAGTCGTGTGGTCTTACTTGCTGAATACTTCCTGTGAATCCAGACAACCAGCAATGTGCAAGGTGAATGTTGTTTGTTTAACTTTGTTCATATTTCTTACACTCATATGACATCAGACTTTTCTCATGTTCACTGGTAGTGTGTGTGTGTGTGTGTGTGTGTGTGTGTAATGAATATAGTTTCTGTGTGTGTTTACCATTGCCTAGCCAATGTAACAAATCTATCCTTTCACATTTTCAGAATTAAGCACATCTGTGAAAAGGATAAACCTTCCATTTTAAAGAGCCCTTTTTCTTTCTTAATCGTGTGTGGAATGTGCTTTATAGCTCTTCCCTGTGTAAATAATGTGTAAAATAATCAAAGCACCATCACGACCTGACAGTGCAGGCCTTTGATGAATAGGGCTTTATGTGGGATTATCATGTGACATTTCCAAACTAAATTATATTTATGAGTCATATAGACTACTATTGCATTACCCTCCCTCAGTGTGTGGTTTGTTCATTTTGCAAGGAGTGGAGGAAAAGCAAGAGGTCTGGAGTGGGATGCCCTTTTTCGAACAAGTAATTTTAAATTAAAAAAAAATGAAGTAATTCATTTGACAGTTCCCTGACTTCTCATCTAAGCTTCCTAAACGTTTGAAGGGAATCTAAAGTCCTGTATTGTCTGTTAGATTCTATTATTTCATATACTTAGAAGCAACGTGTTACAAAATCCTTGAGAATGAGCTAATCTAACACTCTGGGATGTGATGAATCGTTTTTGTGTGGCCTTTTTCATCATGGTCTTGTAACTTCCACTGGGACTGTGCAAATAAGGGACTTGTGGCCCACCAAGGGGACTGGTCAGTTTTGCCATCCTGTTAAGCTTAAAATGAGCCATCCCAGAGGTGAGAAATGAGGCTCTCACCACCTCCAAGGAAGAAGAGCCAGGAGTGGAGCACATCCTTTAGACCTGGGATCTCTGCACTGAAACCCAGGAGACAGAGAGCTATAACACTGAAGATGGCTAGATAGCAAGAAGCAGCAGCAGGGAAACAGTGGCAGCAGAACCAGAAGACCAGCAGGAGATGGTCTGGCCCGTGGAGCAAGAAAGCTGAGTGCCTTCTGGCAGGAGACTTGCTGGAGGAGTAGGGTGCCTCCTAGGACTTGGTGGAGCTAGGTTTGCTGACCCATGGAGCTAGAGCTGAGTACCTTCATGCAGAGGCTCACTGGCGGAGTGGGGTGTCTTAAGGAGCATTTATCGGCAGAGCTAAAAGAGCTTTCTAACACTTGCCTGAGCAGGGCAGAAGCCAAGGGCCAGAGAGAGGAGTGTCTGCAGGCATGGCTAAGAAGAGGCTATTCCAATGGAAGAACTGTATCCTGAGTCTTTTCTGATCCTGAAATGTAACCTGTTACTTCTCTAACAAACCCCACAATTGTGAGTATTATCTGTGAGTTCTGTGTGGTCATTGCAATGACATACCGAACTCAGCAGAGAAGTAGAGAGTACCGTGGGAGGGACAGTGGTGTCAGAATCGGTAAAGACCGTGGAGAGAGGAGGCATGTCTGACCTCCACCTCAGGAATTAGGCTGTTGATCTTGATTCTCCTTCCCCTTTGTAAAGTTAGAGGGGGCCAGATGTCTCCACCAGGCCATTTTTACACACTCTGTCTTTACAGATGAGGGAACTGAGCAGAGTTAGAAACACCATTCAGATCTCCCAACTTCTACAACAGTGGTTTTCCACCTAATCTTACATCTTGCCTAGATAACCATATACACAGATAAGACTTAGTCCATACCTCACAATGAGAACATGTAAAGCAAAACGAGAGTACTCTAAAGGTGAAATGCAATACTAGTTTCCAAAAGGAGTTATTTATACACTTTGTCAGCCATGCTGGAAAATATACCATTGAAGTTAGATAATATCATTTTCTTCATTAAAGTCAAGATAATTTTCCCTTTGAATATAATATTACTCTATAATTTATTAAGGAGCCGTGGTGGTGCAAGAGCTAAGCACTTGGCTACTAACCAAAATGTGGATGGTTCAAACCCACCAGATGCTCTGCGAGAGAAAAGACCTGGTGATCTGCTCCCGTAAAGATTACAGTCTTGGAAACCCTATGGGGCAGTCCCACCCTGTCCTATAGGGCCACTACAAGTTGGATTTGACTCGAGAGCACACAACAACAACTGTAATTCTTAGGAGCTATAATAGAGAAAGACAGTACTTTCAGAGAAGAGTGACATGGGTCCTTCAGGATCCCTCTCATCTTTCCTGCCAGTGGTCTGCAGCCTATAGAGTCATGTCAGCCAGCTCTATGCTTGGTCGGCTTGCTTCTATGAGTGGCATTCAAAAACTAAAGAATTCACCATCACCTCAAGGAACAGACCCTGACTTATGGTAAGCTGTGTGCATTGCATTTTTGTATATCACATCACATTTTAAATGTTCTTCCAAGGCTACATTCTCAGCTCCTTGTGGAGCACTCTTGTGTAAATAGAACGCTATCCAATCAGCTCTACATTTGACAATGTTGATATTCCGACAAGTAAGACTACTACGTAATGTAGCAGTAAAACTTGGGTACTATTACTGCTTTCTAACAAGTAAAACTGTAAAAATCACTTACAAACTCATGAGCCACAAGAGAAAATGTAATCAAGATGTGGAACTACTGTACCATCATGCAGAATAAAATGGAATCCTCTACCCAAACTCACTCCATATAAACCTATAGTTCATCTGATCCCATTGTTGACACACATGGAACTGTTTTTATCATTAAAGCAAGATCATTTGACCTAAAATAAAATAAAATATACCATAAGGAGATAGTCTTTATCACCATCACTGCCCCCCCGCCCCACACACACACATATACACAGGAAGAAATGTCTAAATCACGATAATTAAAAGTCTTTCAAGAATGTATTTTAAAAAGTCCTTTGAGGACAAATATTGTATGATCCCACGTATGTGAAATAGGCAAACAGAGACCAAAGTTTATTAACAGCCACTAGGGGTTCGGGGGAGCCCTGGTGGCTCAGTAGTTAAGAGCTACAGCTGCTAACCAAAAGGTCAGCAGTTCAAATCTACTAGCTGCTCCTTGGAAACTCTGTGGGGCACTTCTGTTCTATAGGGTCGCTATGAGTTAGAATCAACTTGACAGCACACATCAACAACAATAACAGCAGTGGAGGGGAAGGGGGAGTCATTACTTAGGAGGCACTGAGTTTCTGGTGATGGTGGTTGAATAATTGGGAAAAGGATAGCTGGAATGCTTGCACAACATGATGAACTCAATCAATATCACTAAATAGTACATGTAAATATAGCTGAATTGGCAAATGTTTTGCTATATATGTTTTTACCACAATAAAAAAAATGAAATAAAAAAATTAAGTCCTTTGAGTTACCAAACAGAAATTCTTAACAAATTGCTGGAATATTTCTTTAGTTCCATTAGCATGGGTTAATATTCCAAGGATCAACATATCATAAAACAAAAGTGACCAAAAGTGTCACGGCTTCACGCTTTGATATTTCAGAAGTACTGACGTTGGCACTTCTGATTATCATTCTGATTCAGAAAGTTACAACCACTTCACAGTAAATGGCATAATTACCAAACCAGAAATCCATTCATTACAAAGACGTACAAATTTACGTGACCCAAAGGAATAAAGTGGGTACCACAATAACTTGAAGAAGCAAAAAAAAAAAAAAAAAAAAAATCCCATCTCACTTCCTTTTGCCTTTTATGTGGTTCTAAATATGCAAAACAGCCAGTCATAGTAGGTGTTTCTTCAGTCCATCAGTACTGACGTAACTTAATTTGGTTAAATGATGGGGCTCCGGTCTTATAAGGCTCAACGTTAATATCTTAGATTATTTTGTTAAACAGCCAAACCAAATGATCGCGATTATATCCACACCATTTACCTGGCGATAACTGCAACTTGGCAAACCCTGTTTCATCTGAACCAGTTCAGAGCACTGATGTTCATTTGGAGAAGCTCTCTTTCTAATCAATTATTTTCAAAGAATTAAAAAAAAATTTGGAGACAGAACCAGAGCTCTCTGCACAGTGATCTTTAAAACTAACAAAATTGAATCTCTCCAACATGAGACTGTACCAAGCAGAAAATCCTCTTGTGTTCATTATCACGTGTGGATGCAAATATCTCTCTCACGCTAATGAAATAATGATACCCTATTTTCTGCAGTTTCATTGACAAGTAATAAGAAAGATGTCTAAACAGGTATGGCAGGGTAAGGGTTAAATCTGATTGTAATTAGATTGCCGTATGCATGGTCATGTGGTTAATAGTAAATTTTCCTTGATTAACTGGTCCTGTTTGTTAAGAGCTCCTATTAACATTAGTGCTCTCTGTGTTGGCTGTAGAGACACACCATGGACCAGTGCGAAATTAATGAAGGCAGGTACGCATGCTGATTAGAATGTGGCAGTTTAATAAACTCTTCCAACATTAAATTATTTAATGCATTCATGCTCATGCAGGCTATTCGATGGTCAGCTTGACCACCTATGTGTTAATATTGGGAATTGAAATGCAGAGAGTGGAAGAGATATAGTGGTATATGAGGTAATTAGCTCTCATGTCTGATAAATGGGGCAATACCTATGTGTGCGCATGTTTTAGCACGCCACAAATGGTGCTTTCATTAGCTGGAATCTTCTGTGGAAATTTTTATAAATGTTTAGTTTGATTTTTGCACCATAAACAGTGGGTCTCATCATTGTTGCCACTGTCTATTGAATTGAATATTTAAGGCAAATTTCAAGTCATCTATAAAGTAAGCTGTCTTGTTCAAATAAATGAGTCACAAAAATTAGATAGGAAGCTTATCAATAAACATCTCCAGTCTGAACATAATCTCTATTTATCATACAGAAAATTCTTTATATAAATAAAATTATTTCAATATGTAAAGGCAAATGTCTGTTAGATTTTGAGCAAAATAATAAGCCTTTACATCTGTACAATACTCCATAATTTATATGATGCTTGCACATATGTTATTTCATTTAATCCTAACATACCCATCTTAGGTCGTGGGTAGTTTTTGTTAATAAGTGGTCAGAGTCTTAAAAACTCAGTTCTTGTAACCTAAATTCTAGAGCTCTTAGCACAATTCCACAGCTGCCTACAAAACCGATCGTTGTGGGAATAAACTACTATTTATAAAACAAGCTAATTTGTAACAGTAAGTGAGCATTCTGGGAACTTAACCTTTCTGTGAACAGGATGCTACTTAGATTTGGTGGGAAAAAAATTAGAGGAAATTTCTATACTTTAACACTATATAAATATAAACAAATATTTTAAATGCGTTACAGTTTCCTAGACCCTAATATACTTTCTGGTTGTATGTTAGGCCTTCACAGAAACGTAATAAACTTTCATAGTGCTTGCGTGGTATTGCGTACGCTAAGACAGGACAATCCAGACTCTGGACCTTGAAGAGTGTATAGAAAGTGTGAACTATACCTTTAGTGAGGCCACCAACAAGTCTACATTAACTGAATCACAAGCTTGCACACTATAAAAGTAAGTCCTGAGAGAATGGATGAATGGATTTCTCAGTAGGGGTTGCTATGAACAAGAAAGATTCTCTTGCTACTCTCGTCTTCAGTTCTCCCATCCTTAGGATATTGCTAAAATAAAAAGAAGGAAAAATGATTCAAAATGATTCAAAAAGATGACAAAACGATTCATGCCCTGACAAAGTCAAAGGAGTGTAGCAAGGAACCCTGGGAAGACGAATGCACAGAAAACCAAGAAAGAAGACATGTCGTCTATTCCTGGACTGGTTTTGAACAAACAATTATCTTCTCTGGGCCTCAATATTTTTATATGCTACCAAGGTGTCATGGTTTGAATTATGTCCCCCCAAAAATGTGTGTATCAATTTGGCTAGGCCATGATTCCTGGTACTGTGTGATTTTCCTGTATGTTGTAAACCTGCCTCTATGATGTTAATGAGGGAGGATGGGTGGCAGTTGTGTTAGTAAGGCAGGACCTGATCTACAAGACTGGATTGTGTCCTGAGGCAATCTCTTGAGATATAAAAGACAGAAGTGAGCAGTGAGACAGGGGGACCTCATACCATCAAGAAAGCAGTGCCGGGAGCAGAGCACGTCCTTTGGACTGGGGTCCCTGAGCAGAGAAGCTCGTAGTCCGGGAGAACACTGATGAGAAGGCCAAGAGAGAGAAAGCCTTCCCCTGGAGCTGACGCCCTGAATTTGGACTTTTAGCCTACTTTGACTGTGAGGAAATAAATTTCTCTTCGTTAAAACCATCCACTTGCGGTACTTCTGTTGTAGCAGCACTAGATTTGACTAAGACACAAGGGGACTGAAGAAAGTGAACTGTCAAGTTCCTCAAATCTCTATTCAAACCAAACCTGTTGCAGTGGAATTGATTCTGACTCACAGCAACTCCACAGGACAGAGTAGAACCGCCCCATAGGGTTTCCATGGAGCTCCTGGTGGATTTGAACCGCCAACCTTTTGATTAGCAGTTGAGCTCTTAACCACTGTGTCACCAGGGCTCCTCAGATCTCTAATTGTATCTTACCAAGATAAAAGATGCCAATGACCTTTTTTGCACACCCTCTAAGGACAAGGCAGGTCTGCTCTGGGAAGAGAGCCCTGAAATCCTGTGGCAGACAGAAAGCACCACCTTTGAAGAGCATACTCTGCAAATCCCCTTCTCCTGAGGCTCTGAATGGTAATTTGGGGCTCTGCTGGCCTCTTCTATGTCTATGGACCTTGGCCAGCCCGGATGGTCTGATTGAATTCCTGCTATTGTTTTTTGTCTGTGGCTAGCTTCAAACAATGCTGTGGTCATAAACTAATACTGTCCCCTCGATTGGCTAATATAATGTTGGTTGCAGTATCATTGGTACCTGCCCTTAGTGCTTCTCTTGGACATGTGGACAGTTATTGATGTCTGGCACTTCTTCTGTGTGGTTGGCAGTTATGTGAATATTATAACATGATAGGCTTCCGCAGCACTGTCTTGGTTTCTATGAATTCTGACAGCTATTTGAAGGATGTAAGCACTGCCATTCCATTTTTTGCCATCATAGTGTGTCCTCTTTTTGACAAAGATGGGTCCTCTTTTCCTCTGGATCTAGCAGGAGTTGTACAAGAAGAATAAGCTATTTCCAGTTTACTGGTTTGGATATTTTCAGCTAATGAACATTATAGAAAATCACTGTTTTCTATCCATCTGAGTTATTTAAAGAAAAAGTACAGACTCCCAAAACAGCTGAAATCAGGTTTAGTCTTTACTTCTTACTTTCGGTCTTTGGCTTCTCTGAAACCCAAACATGGGAAGTATTTTAACTGAATAGCTGATGTGTGGGGAGATTACTCTCAAAAGAAGTCGAGATGGTACCAGACACACAGAGTGAGCTCAAAGAATAATTAAGCACTGAGAATGGCATGATTGAATGGCTAGGGTAACGAGAATGTGGTGAATATGGAAATATACAACTTTGATATCATGTATTTCTTCAAAATGCCCTTACAGGCCCAGTTAACTGTCTCAGCAATATCTTCCTCTTTGCATCTTCTAATGCAGTATTTTTACTATTTGCCAGGCATTTTGAATTCATTTAATCCTCACGAGAATATGAAATTGAAATAGAAGTGATTTTTACCCCTGTTTTACCTATTAGGAAACTGAGTCTTAGAAAGTTTCATTAATTTGCCTATGGTCACAGAGGAGCCCTGGTGGCACAGTGGTTAAGAGCTACAGCTGCTAACCAAAAGGTCGGCAGTTTGAATCCACCAGCCGCTCCTTGGAAACCACTCCTTGGAAACCACTCCTTGGAAACATAGGCAGTTCTCCCCTATGGGAAACATAGGCAGTTCTCCCCTATCCTACAGGGTCTCTATGAGTCAGAATCGACTTGACGGCAAGGGGTTTGGTTTGGTTTATGGTCACAGAGGATATGAGGCAGAGGTGTGTTTCAACACCATGGAGTCTTGGTGTCCTCAGCCCCTACAAATGATACATCTAGGCCTGTACAATCCAATATGGTAGCCACTAGCCACAGGTAGCTATTGAGCCGTTGAAATGTGGCTAGTCACAACTCAGATGTGCTGCAAGTGTAAAATACACACCAGATTTTGAAAACCTAGTATGAAAA
>NW_004443994.1:1808915-1810851 GCF_000243295.1 Trichechus manatus latirostris
CACCAGCTGCATACTGGAAACCCTATGGGCCAGTTCTACTCTGTCCTATAGGGTTGCTATGAGCCAGTTCTACTCTGTCCTATAGGGTTGCTATGAGCCAGAACTGACTGGACGGCAACGGGTTTAATGGACAGCATTGATGTAAATTCTTATTCCAGGTGGCTCTAATTTTATTTGTTGTCCATATTGTCTATCATGAGAACATTTCCTTCGTACTGAGAATCCCATTGGAATAATAATAATAAAAAAAAGATGGAAATCAATTACTTTAACCCAAAAATACAATTCTACCAGTATTCGCCATCTCAAGATCTGCTTTGTGTTCACAGACCTGATGTGGGCTTTAGGATGGTTGTCCATCAACAGTAACTATGAACCTAAGTTAGCTGCTTCACTCTGTTTTACAGAGAACTCTTCTGATTTACAGCAACAAACCAGTGTTGGAATCTTTCAAATGTTGGGAACATTCCTGTCCAATTGTTGGCCAAACATTCTCATATATGATGAGGTCTTTAACAGTAGACACAATGTATTACCCATTATTTTGTAAAAGACTAGTACAAGAAAAGGCCACGGAGAACACAATGGTGGAAGACAGAGACTCTGGCCCAGACAGCACCACAGGGGAGACAGTATCTACTAGGGAGCTAAAGAAAGGAATCCCTCACAAAGTCTGAGAAAACCTTCATTTCACTCACAATTGTACAAATATCAAAGAACTAGCATTATCAACCAAAACACATTTAGGGTGCTTTTCACACAGACATTTTCCTATGAGGAAAAAATAGTGAAAATCAAGCTTTCTGTATTTGTTGCTGACTGACCAAATTTATTCTCTAAACGAGATAAGTCAGCAAGGGTCACAGGCTGCATGCACTGAAGAGAAAACTCTTAAAAACCACTGTGAGAAGCTACATCAAAAGCAGAGCTCATGATTTATACACTTGAGTATTTACACTCTGATGGTGAGGAGATAACACATATGAAAAGCCACGAAGGAAAGGGTTGTTAAGCGTTAAAGGACATTGGTAGGAATTAATTAGATATATTGGGCTGAAGTACAGCATATGAGTCAAGACCTTGTAGAAGACTTAGACAGGTAGATACAGGGGGAGAGGTTTTAAGCCTCCACTTACAGAATTTAATTTAATTTGAGAGGCTATTTTGAAAGTAATTGATCAAATAGAGAAATCCAGGTTTTATTTCCTTTTTGAAACAGTAAAACAACAACAAAGAAATATTTAATGGTTTTTCCTCACCTCCAGCTAAAAAACAGCTGAATTTTAAAACCAGATTTGGCAGGCACTTGACGGCATGCTTTCAGCATGATGTTTTAAAGATTAAAGTATGGAGCAATCTTTAAACATTAATGGAGGTCACATGGCAAACTCTGCTCACACAATAGAATCATCATGTCCGTCTCTCCAAAAGTGTGTCTTGAGCTCTAAGCTGGAAAAGTGCAAAGAGATAGTCTTATCCTTCCTCCTCTCCTTCTTTGGGTTCTAAGAACACCCTTCAAATGTTTCTTTAGCTCATCTAATTCCCCTCTAATAAATTTGGCTGGCTTTAGTGTTCCATTTAATTTAAATCAGCAGAATAATCCAAGTGAATCCAGGTTGCTATAATGTTACATTAGGAAGATCTGATCCATTTGCAGCTAAGGCACACCCGGATTCATTAACATTTACTCAGTAGGCTTCCAGCAAGGTGACTTTATGGGAGGAAACAGATGCATCTGAATGTCACCTTACCACACATGTGACTATTACAGATTTTTGTTCTGTCCATATAATATTGCGGCTTCGCATTCTAAGGGGATATGGATAATGGCATTAGCTTAATTTATTTTTATTTTATTTTATTTTTTTAATTGTACTTCAGGTGAAGGCTTACAGGACAAATAGTTTCTCATGAAACAGTAGTACACATATTGTTT
>NW_004443994.1:1816632-1837131 GCF_000243295.1 Trichechus manatus latirostris
TAATGAAGAAAGACAAAAAGGGAAAAAGAGGGAAAAGAAAACAAAACAAATTAAAAAAAAAAACAAGAAAAGCCCCCAAAAAAACAGAAAAAGAAAAAAAAAAAAAAAGAAATGCCCTCAGTCTGAATGCCCCCAGAAAATTGTACCAAAGAGTTTAGAAAACAAATATACAATAAAATTAAGTACACACGAAACAGCAAACTTCAGGTAACTATTTTGGATTGCAAACAAAGATAAATTTAATGTTCAAACAATCTGATAAAATAACCATTTGGAAACTAAAAAAAAAAGAAAAAAGAAATGCGCTCAGGGATCCCTCTGCACGTCTGTGCAAGCCGAGGGGGTAGGTTCCAAGCCACGCAGCACCACCTGGCCAGAACGGGCTCCCAACTCAAGAAAAGGAAAAGAAAATAAACAAACAATTCAAAACAAACAAACAAACAAAAGCCCTAGGATCCCACCAGCGTGGCAGCCCAGACCGGGAAGCAGCTCCACACTCGAACAGAGCTCTGCAGCCCCTCAGGAAGAAGCAAAGATGGTTCACGGAGCCAGGTATTTGATCAAAAGGTGGGGGATGTGGTAATAGGTAAAGAAGAAATCAAAAGAAGCAAAAAAAAAACAACACCAGCAGCCAACAAATGGCACTCAGAGAGCCAGCTAGTGTGGGCTGGTGGAATCCAAGCAACTAGTGTTTGCTGGACAAGAGACTGTGTCCGCGGGAAGCAGAGGAGGCCAAGTGTGGGTGAAGAAGTGTAGGGAGTGGGAAAGCGTATATCACATATTACCAGAGCTCCGCAGCCCCTCAGGAAGAAACAAAGATGGCACACGGAGCCATGTATTTGAGCAAAAGGAGGGGGAGGTGGTGAGAAGTAAGGAAGAAATCAAAAGAAGCAGGAAAAAAAAGCAACACCAGCAGCCAACAAATGGCACTCAGAGAGCCAGCTAGTGTGGGCAGGTGGAATCCAAGCAGCTAGTGTTTCTCGGACAAGAGACTGTGTCCGCAGGAAGAAGAGGGGGCTGTGTGTGGGAGAAGACGGGTAGGGAGTGGGAAAGCATATATCACAAATTACCGGAGCTCTGCAGCCCCTCAGGAAGAAGCAAAGTGGTGTACGGAGCCAGGTATTTGAGCAAAAGGAGGGGGAGATGGTGAGAGGTAAGAAAGAAATTAAAAGAAGTGGAAAAAAGCAACACCAGCAGCCAACAAATGGCACTCAGAGAGCCAGTTCGTTCAGTTGTGTGGAATCCAAGCAGCCGGTGTTTCCCGGACAAGAGATTGTGGCCGCGGGAAGCAGAGGAGGCCGAGTGGGGGTGAAGAAGGATGGGGGGTGGGAAAGCATATATCACAAATTACCGGTTGTTTTGTCTCCTGCTGGAAGCTCCGTAAAGCTGCTTTCTCACACCCCCTGTTTGCTGGTCTCCAATACGAGTCCACGATGGCAGATCCACGCTGCGTTAGTTGGTAGGGGACCTCTGCATGAATCTCTCCTCGCTCTCTGTTCTCTGTCAGTTTTCTCACTCCATTTGGTGCTTGGCTGAGTTCTTTATCTCTTCATTTGATGTTTTAGGGTTTCAGGATTGTTGTTTTCTCTGTTTGGCTTAGTTTTTCAGATCTTTTCTGTGGAGGGACAGCATGGTGCTTCTGCCTAGAGCGCCATTTTGCTGGCTCCCTTAATTTATTTTTAAATGCACAGAATTACACAGAACTGTTCTCCGAGAGGCTTCGACAATTAAATGAGTCCAGTTTTTACACAGGCGCAATGGGGATTGACCCCAATGGCTTTCTAAGTGCTAATTACTAAACCTAAATGCAGCATGGCCCAAAGGGCTAAACACAGAGAGGGCGCTCAGAGGTTGTGGGTTCTAATCCCCACTTCAGTAGTGTGACCTAAGGCAAGGCTTCCTAGAACTGAAAAGTAAAAACAAGGTTTCAAGTCTCGGGCTCCTGCACCAGGACAAGGAAACCAGTCAGAGACCTGTAGCCTCAGATATGGGCTCTAAGCATCCTAAAGAAACTCAGCTCTTTGCAAAAAGAAGACTTTATAATCAAATTATGGAGACTAAATGAATAAATAAAGAAAAACTATGAAATTCTGACAAAAATGCAGAGGGAATTCTAGAAGCCCAGAAAATGGATAGATTAGTGTGGGTCCACTAAAACCCAAAAAACAACCACCTATTTAAACATTTGGGACGACACTATGATGTAGCAGAATGAATACTTAAATGGAAGTCACAAGGCCGCATTAGTTCTAAGCCATGTTTTTTTCTCCTCTGTAAAATGGGAGGAACCCTGGTAGAGCAGTGGTTAAGAGCTCAGCCACTAACCAAAAGGTCGGCAGCTCGAGTCCACCAGCCACTCCTTGGAAACCTTATGGGGCAGTTCTATTCTGTCCTATACGGTTACTATGAGTCAGAATCAACTCGATGGCAATGGGCTCGTTTTTTTAGTTTTTTTAAAAATAAGAATGATAGTACCTGGCCTGTAAATATGCAAACTTGTTGTGTGTGGTAACAAATGAGACCATGAGTATGGAAACACTACAAATAAACCGACAGGCTATAAAGATCTAAAGTGCTGTGTAAACGGTTGTGTATTATTGGGCTGCTGAATTGGAGTGAAATTAAATCTTTCCAAAACATGTTCATTAAAAAACACAGTTTTGAAGCAGGAGATTCAGCTATTGTTTGGGGAATATATGGCATACACGCACACACACAAACACACATATATATATATTCTTTGCGGAGGACAAGGCAAGACACAGTGGTGTAATGCAGCTGGAATCTGGGTGCGTAGAGTACTCCTGACCAGGAGTAAAATGGTGCTGCACTTCACCCACTCACCCCGATTAAATAAAATAAACCCCACACTAAACTAAAAGAAGAAAAGAAAAGGAGAAAGACAATTACAAAAATAAAAAGAAGAAGAAGATGGCAGGAAGGGAGAAAAGGAGGGAGAGAGGAAGGAAGAGAAAGAATTTAAACCTTTACAGAAAGTCTCTTGAACAATGCCAGAGTGTGAATAGCACTGCCTGGAGTTCAGGAATCCATATAAGCTCTCACTTCCTTTTTAGCTTGGTGTCACCCTAGAGTTCCTCTCCTCATTTTGTCTTTCTCCTAAATCCTTCTCTTCTCCTCTGCTCTCCTTTCCTCCCGTCTCCTCTCCTCCCCTTCCCTCTTCTCTTCTTTTCCCTCCTTCCCTCTCCCCTCTCCCTTCCCCTGTCCTCCCCTCCTCTCCTGTTCCTCTTTCTCTCACAAATATTCTCTACCTAAAACACTAGCCAATGGACTGGCTCTCAGAACCCTGATTCCTCTCCGCTCACCCCTCTTCACATCTTCCAAACAAATTCTGTTTTTCCCTGCATTACTCCCAGTCCTTTCTAGTCCATGTATGTCTAGCCTTTCTTAATTCTTTCCTATTCTTCTCTTCAAAACAAAAGCTTAGGAACTGAGCACATGGAAGCAAAGTCTGCCTTATAACATGAGGGAGGGAAGAAAGGCTACATATACTCTTGTGTAAATACAAGCGGATGATGTACAAAGGTCACTGGGATTACAATAACCAGTTGCTGTCAAGTGCATTCTGATTCATGGCAACCCCATGCGTTGCAGAGTAGAACTGTACTCCACAGGGTTTTCAAGGCCGAGTCCTTTGGTAAGCAGGTCTCCAGGCCTTTCTTCCAAGCTGCCTCTGGGTGGATTTGAACCACCAATATTTCGGTTAGTAGTCTAGCACTTAACTGTTTAGGCCACCTAGGGACGTTTATTAGTGCTTATCAGGTGCCAGGCATTGGATCAAGAGCTTTACATTTCTTAACTCATTTAATTCCCCCAATAACCCTACGAGACAGGCACTATTATTATCCCCATTTTACAGAGGGGGACAATGGAATCCAGAAAGAACAACTAATTTGTCTAAAGACACACAGCTTTAAGTCTGGCTAAGGAGCCCACACTCTCCACCACTGTATGGGATGGATGCTTGGTTGGGGAAGCAAATGAGTGTTCGAAGTATTGAAGAGGGCTCTGTAGGGCTGGGAGTGGGGGTCTGGAGTTTTCGGGTAGAGAGAACAATGCCTGCCTAATGGTGATAGCCAATCCCAAGAGTGTCCATCACAACTCATGACAACATACCATATGGTCTAAGGTCAACCTTTCTCTGACAATGTTTTCTCAATGGCTGGATTTGTAAGGGAAGTTGTTTTTGATAAATAAATTTGTATTGCCTATCAAGTTTTATTAAACTTAGTGAATAGGAAAGTCAAATGAAGCACAATGAGAATCAAACTACACTCATTCAAGGCGCAAATATTAAATATAGCGCAAAAAAAACCCAAAAACCCACACTCGTTGCCTTTGAGCAGATTCAAACTCATGGCAACCCCAAGTGTTACAGAGTAGAACTGCTCCATAGTATCTGCTTGGCTGTAATCTTTAAGGAAGAAGTTTACCAGGCCTTTCTTCTGCAGAGCTGCTGAGTGGGTTCGAACTACCAACCTTTAGGTAGCAGCCTATTGCAAACTGCTTGAACCAACCAGGCTCCTAAATATAGTCCAAATCAAAACCAAAAACCACACCCGTTGCCTTCGACGCATAGCAACCCTATAGGACAGAGTAGAACTGCCCCATAGGGTTTCCAAGGTTGGTGGATTCTAACTGCCCACCTTTTGGTTAGCAGCCAAACGCTTAAGAGCTACAGCTGCTAACCAAAAGGTCAGCAGTTCAAATCCACCAACCGCTCCTTGGAAACCGTATGGGGCAGTTCTACTCTGTCCTATAGGGTTGCTATGAACTAGAATCGACTCGCCAGCAACGGGTAAATATAGTCCAGAGCCCCCAAATTATTACAGATCTGAGAAGAGCCTGCTAATAAGGGGCAGCAGAGCATCACAGGTAACTCAGACTTGTGGGAATGGTGTGGTGTTTTTATAGACAATGAATGAAGGTTGGAAACCCTGGTGAGGTAGCGGTTAAGTGTTGCGGCCCCTAACCAAAAGGTCGGCAGTTCAAATCCACCAGACCCTCCTTGGAAACTCGATGGGGCAGTTCTATTCTGTCCTATAGGGTCGCTATGAGTCCAAATCAACTGGATGGCCACAGGTTTGTTGGTTTTCTTTTTTGGAATGAAGGTTGATGTGTCATCTGTTTTGGCTCTTGTAGTGCCCCCCCCCCCAACCCTGTATATGTTTGATAAGGTGCAAAAGCAATATGAATTTGTTCCACAAGTTCAAGTAAATTTTTTTTATAGTTGTGATTCTTTTTTTTTTTTTTTCCCCAATATTCAGATCTTTTCTCTCTCCTCTTCCAAGAAGGTTTACACTATGTTTGGTATTGAGTGTCACTAAGAGAAATAGTTTTCATGTACTTAGGCTTTAGGAGAAATTCCTCAGGTATATTTGGAGTCTAGCAATTGACTGCTATTAGTATTAATAGGAATTATACAGCCAAATCCACTGCCGTGAACTGAAAATTCACCCCTTAGGATCAACCTTCAGTAATAATTTGAATGCATTGAAATGGAATTTCCAGTTCACGGACCTTTCAAAAGAGAAAAAAACAGATATAGAAACTTGGGTTTGAGATAATAGAAAAGAAACTTCTTAGTTTGTACTGTTTGGAATTAGAAACCTGTAATAAGTAATCATATTTTCTTCAAAATACAGGAATTCGTTTGCTAGAATTCATAGGATTGGATTGAAACACAGGAGCAGCAATCATTTCCTATGATGTAGCCTTAATAGTGGATCCTTTCTATGCATTTATTCAAATAAAAGGTACCTCTGGCTGTATTTCTTTCTGTCTGATTCATTTCCATGGCCTTCAAAGTTCTGTAATACATATTATTTAAATATCTGGAATATGTATTATTGCCTTGTAGGTAGATTGTGAAAATTACCAGCCCACACAAATTCTATCAGTATGTCTCATACTAGGTTTTACTCCTGATGCAAAAATAAAAGAAATTGGCTTTCTTTCCCCTTCACCTTATATAACTTGTTATTTACCTTAGAAGAAATTTAAAAAAACAAAAAACTCTGCTGATAAACAGCTACTGATGTGCATTTTAAAATGTGAGTAAATTATAAGAAAAAGTAATCTAGGCTTTCCTAATTCTGCCTGTAAGGCAAGAAACCTTTTGTGTGTATATCCTCTGCGTAAGTCTGGAGCTTCTTGAGATGACCACAAAGGAACCTGCCCCAGCTATTCCCTTTCTCTCAGTTAGTATCTCCCATATTTTTAAACTTGATTCAACAATCATTCCACACCAGGGGAGATATCAGGACTTGTGAAACGCTCAGTACTTTTCAAGAAAAAAAAGATGAAATAATTTTACATAAGCAAGTTTAAAATGTCAGGAGAACAGAAATGGATCTATCTGAAATCGTTTCTGAAACAAAATTTGATTTTTGTCAACGGTGCATGAAAAACAATGAAATTGCCAAGAAAACATTTCGCTATTATACAGTTCTTTTGACAGAGGGTCAGCCTTAGACTTTTAAAACTTGGCATCCTAAAATAATATCAGTATGTTTAGTTAGAAGAAAGAATATTTTCTGAAAGTTTGATTTCAGCAAAACCAAGAGTGGGATGAATAGAAGAAAAATAATATATTAATAAACTATAGCATGTGCTGTTTTACTGATGTGCTTAGTGGGAAGTTATGTTTATTATTTTACAATCACCGTATTTAAAAAATTGCTATGTAAGAGTTTTCAGCAACATCTCCATTGTGAAACATACAATACAACCATCCAAATCCCAATCCCCAAATCTTTAAACAAATGTACTGTGGAGACATATATTTCTTCTATCAAAAACTGCAGGAGATTTTACTAATGCATCCTGGTAACCAGAAGCTAGGTCAAAATATCTTAAAAATGGCACAT
This sequence comes from Trichechus manatus latirostris, assembly GCF_000243295.1. NCBI lineage: Eukaryota > Metazoa > Chordata > Mammalia > Sirenia > Trichechidae > Trichechus > Trichechus manatus. Next base: position 1,823,520 of record NW_004443994.1, read on the forward strand.
TTCTCATGTTCTCCAAGAAATTCTGAAGTGGTACATATATCAAGAGGTCTGCAGGAAGGAACATAATTTACACAAGACCAACTTTGGGGAGCGCATAGTATCTTCTTTAAGATGCTTGTTTTTGTCTGGGAAAATTGTTCTATTTTACATTCTATGATACATTTTTTAGTGTTTTTTTTTTTTTCACCCTGAAATATGAATGTGAAGGTTTTTTCTTCTAAGGATCCTGAGAAAAAATCACTTTCATTCTTCAAAAGGAGTGTCCGTTTATAATTGTGATGGTTTCTATTTACAGGATTCTATTAGCTAAAAAGATCAGGACACTCTACATTTTTAAAGTGACTCTTGTTTTAAGAATCTCCAAAGAACTCGTCCCTGAACCTTTGCACTGAAAGGGTTTTAATACTTCAACATTTCGAGAACAATGTGATCTGTAAAGAGCCCAGGAGTGAAGCGGAAGCACTTCTATCAATGATACTTTGGAAAATAGAATATGTTTCCCAGGTTCCTTGAAACAGAAATCAGCAATGAGGCAAATTGATTGCTCTATTTGCTTCTAATGAGCTGAAGGACATAATCTCTGACCAAAGAGCAAGGGTCCACCAGGACACAGTGCTAAAAACTATCTTGTCTTGTGAAATGAATAGAAAGAAAAACCCATTGCACCATTCTAAATAGTTAAATTTCTTCAAGAGGCAATGGGTCAGTTTAGCTTGATCGGGCTTCTTTTCTTCTTTCTTGATAACTGCTAGTGTTCCCCATATTTTCTTGCTAATTCATAGCCCTCTCAAACATTTCTATCTATGTGCCATGTGTACCAAGAGTGGACTACGCATAGATTTTGGAATAGCTTCATTCTTACCTATTTTCTCTCCTCTGGCCGCACCTTGGACTTTGGTGCCATAATACCTTTGCAAAGGGAATTCCTTGAGCCAGAAATGCTCTCCCTTCCTATCATAATCTTACCTTTTTCCAGGGCCTAATTCAAATACCTCTTCCTTTGGAGTTTGCCTTTTATTTCCTGGTACATGCTTGCCATTTAATAGATATATTTTTGAATAAATGCATATCACCAATGATTTGTACCACTCACATGCCACTTACCTATATCATCATGTTTAAGTGTTGGATCTTCCCAACTAGATTATAAGCTCCTAGAACAGACGATATCTTTTACTTTGCACGTCTTCAGTGTGTATACTAGAGATCTTTTTATATAACTCAACAAATGTTTGTCGAATGAAAAGTGAGCAAGAGGTAATATTATTTGAAGAAATAAATACTCTTAACCATAAAAAATTTTTCACATTTTAAAGTATATTCACATTTGGAAAACAGCAGTGTAACATTAAAGAAATCTCAGCTAAGGAAAGATCTCAGTGATTTCACTGAAGTAGACATTGAAATGGAATAAATTTAAAATAAACTACTAAATTCAATAAACAGACCTCTAAATCTTTCAAGGAGTCCCTGGATGGTGCAAATGGTTACCACACTCAGCTGCTAACAGAAAGGTTGGAAGTTCAAGTCCACCCAGAGGCAACTCGAAAGAAAGGCCTGGTTATCTACTTTAGAAAAATCAGCCAGTGAAGACCCTACGGAGCACAGGTCTACTCTGACACATATGAGGCTGCCATGAGTCAGAAGTGGCTCCAAGGCAACTTTTTCTTCTTCTTTTTTTTTTTTAATCTTTCAAAAAGGAAATTTTTGAAGGATATTAACCAATGACACAAACAAATGAAGAAAAGGTAAACCAATACTTATAAGGTTAACAATGTGTGAGTTTTGATTCAAAATGCAAGCTGCTCTACTCCCTTTGGGGGGAGGGGCTGGAATGGAAAAAAAATCATAGATATTAACAATCATTTCCTTAATTCCAAAGAGTTTTTCACATAGGAATTTCAGAACATGTTAAAAGTCTTAACTGATAGATCACTTATTATTGACCTGCTGAATCTAAGGGGCAGAGAAGCTAGGAGGTACAAAAAGCCCTAAATCACACAGCATATTGGTAATCTGACCAAGACAGCAATGTATGCTTCCAAATCCTTGATGCATTTTCTTGCCATGGGGCTACGTTTTCCATACACCACATATGAGAAGAAAAATAATGAAAAAAATAATAATTTTTAAAGTGCTACTAAAACCATTACAGTTGAGTCGATTCCAGATCATAGTGACCTTATAGAACAGGGTAGAACTGTCACATAGGGTTTCCAAGGGTATAATCTTTCGGAAGCAGACTGCCACATTTTTCTTCTATAGAGTGGCTAGTGGGTTCAACCTGCTGACCTTTCAGTTAGCAGCCAAGTGCTTAACCACTGTGCCACGAGGAATCCTTAAAGTGCTACTAGTATCCATCAAATCTGAAATTTTTTAGAAATCACCTTTTGTGTCCATTCTCACGGTCACTGCAGTAACTAACCAAAGTCTGCTTTATCAGTAGATGATTGCCATTGCCTCCAGGAGGACTCTCCAGTCCCAGTCTCTCCCTTTATCAAATGTCCTTCATACTACTGTGACATTAAATCTCCCTAAATCATGCAGCTCAGGGATAGTACTGCTTACAACCTCCTTTCCCTAGTTATTAGGTCTTATATAATCTGATCTCATTCTAACTAGGCAACTCTATTTTATACCATGGAACAGTTTAATACATAAAACACTTCTAACCGGATCATGCAAATTAATCTTGACTTTTCATATCTCTTTTAAATTCCTGAGGTCTCACCACAATGCCAAGCACAAAACAGATGCTCAGTGTACACATATGTTGATTGACTGAATAATTGAAAAGATAAAAATGTGCTTGTGAGGTACTGGTAACTTGATGTGTGCTTTGTAATGTTACCATCTAACCCTTTATATGTAAATATTAATAGATTCAATTGTTCTTGGAAAAAACTCAACAGAAGCCCCTTTACCTTTATCCATCAAAACCATTATGCCCTGAAACATTCCCCTAATGAGATTCGCCTGGTTCCATCATCTGTTTCAGATAGAATTCTAAAGACAATTTCATGTTTAGAGGTGTTGAATTTATTAGAACACTAAAAGCTTAAGACTCAAATTTATTTGCCTTCTCATAAACACTTCAGTAAGGCAGACCCAACAGTTATCAATTCAAGAGGAACATCTAGATCTCTCATACCTGCCTAATAGATGCAGAGCCTTCTACTCATGGATTTTAAGACACTATCCACCAAAAAGGATACAAAGCTAGTGAGCCGTACGTACCACAGAATAAATAACACAGATCGTTTTTCCATGATTAAGAGGAACTGAGAGTATTGCCATAGTAGCTGCCATTACAATTACTTGGAAGATGTAATCTCTCAGAGGAAAGTTCATATCCGTCTTGAGTATTTGTTTGCAGGACAGGTTTTCATAAATTCTTATTCCTCTGGTTTAAATTCAGTCTTAGGTGGGCAAACAGCATTTGTTTCACAATGGATCCCTTTTGGTCGATCATTCAAATGATTAGTTCCTTTGCAATTGGAAAAGAGCTTTAGTGGTGATCAAATCAATGAATGTTATAACTGGGTGGCTTGTGGGTTACTTTCTTAAGATTCTCTGTCCTGCTCTGTCTGTACCCAGCAAGGAGACAGTATGTTTTCTCTAATATCATGAGATCTTAGATCAAGAGAAAACCCACACTCTCTAATATGTGTCTTATTAGTGATGCAGATACCTGGTCAGCTATTGCCATTTAATGACCGAGATTCACAGTTGTTCAAGTGGACAACTGACATATTGTCTTAGCATGCATCTCTGGCCATTGGTAATTAACCTGAAGGTAAAGAACTAGTCATTTTCTTAATACAACAGGCACCTCTTTCAAAGTTGGGGCTCTTCCTGTTTTAATAATCAAAAGGAAAAGACCTTTGGTGCTTAATATTTAAACAAAATGTTTAATATTTACACAGTAAAGTTCTTCTTCTGATATTAAACCAGCATTAAAGCAGGGATGGAAATTGGTTCATAATCTCTGACACTAGGCCTGGAGCCTTGTAGTGCAGTAAACAATGTCACTTTTCAGATGGGCACCACCTGCAATGGGTTCAGAAATGTCAACTGTAATTAAACATTTTATTTCCAGGATAATTCATAGGTTATGTACATGAAGAACTGCTTTCTGCCATGAGAAATTTCAAAGTACTGGGCTGTGTAAATAAGAAGGTCTTTTATTATTGCATATTTTTTTTTTAAAAAAAAAAGCACATGCAAACTGCCTGAGACCTAATTAATATTATTCTTAAACATATGCTTCATATTTTGCAAAGATTTTTGAAGTCAGTTTCACGAAGCTTGGCTGGTAATGATACATCTTGACCGATTATTCCTTCTAGCTCTAAGTAAATACTGTAGAAAAGAAAGGAAATGATTTACTCCATACAAACATGGTGAATTAATGGCAAAGATGCAACTGGCTCTCACTAACCCATTTCTCCTTTGGGACGTTAGCTGTCTTAGCTTATGGTTTCAATGAAAACTTAAAGAAAGTTTGATATTCTAAAAAGGATGACAAGCTATTCAAAGGTATGGGGGTCAGCTAGCACCTCCAGTAATGTTTCTGATCCTAATGGGAATTTACAATAAAATAATTCAATTAAGAAGTTTATGGGTGTGTATATTTCTGCGTATATACATGTGTGCACATATGTGTGTCTGAAAGAAAGGGGCTGGGGATTAATCCTCAACTCTTTCTATGTCAATAGAAGTCAATTTACTCTTTCTTAGTAGCAAATTGTGAAAAGCAAGCATAATTTCTCAGAGATTCAAAATAACCTTTCCTGGGCCCTCTACCCTCACCCTAACACTCTACATAATTTTCCCAAAAAAAATGGAGTTTAAGGGGGAAAGGTCTTAAGTAAAAAGCCTGTTAAAATAATTATTAAAAATTCTGGGTAAAAGTAACATTTTTTTGTGCTTTCAATGAGGTCCATTATAATGAGTCAGAATCAACTCGAAGACAATGGGTTTATCATAATGAGTACTTTTTTTCTATTTAAGACAGCTAGAAAAAAAATGTTTGTCTGTCTGTCACTCACTCTCTCTCCCCATGATTTTGAATTACTTCATAGTCAGATATTTTATGACATCTATCATCTACCTACTGAAGAGAAGGTCTTACATGCATGTACACGCTTTAACACAAGGTGGAGAAGGGGCATTTGGTAGAGAATGCCAAGCCCTATGTCTACCCAGTGGGTTCCCTGGGAGAAGTCTTCACAGGGCAAATGAAGCCAAGTGTAGTGTGGCACTGTTTTAGAAATAAGATGTAAGTTCTTTGTTATTGGGAAAGCTTGTTAGTTAATGCAAAAGCAACAGATAAAAATTCTTCTAAGTCACTATTCCAAGATGAATGTAGTGTGAATATTTTGTTAAGTGAGTTATGATGTTGCTTCCTTAATTAATAGTATTCTCTTCTGGAAATGTTATTACTGTAAATGTTATATGAAAACATGGAAAAATGAAATGACACATTAAGAGAAAATGTCATAAATCTATGTATATTGATTTAAATTGCATTAGAATAAAAAAGCTGCTATATAGGAAAAAGTACTTGGAAGAAATATGACAACATTGTGTTCAGATGGGGGGATGGTGGGTAATAATTTTACCTGTTTCCAAATTTTTTATAATGTGATTTTATGACTTTAATTATTAAAAGTCTATGTCCAGTAAGAAGATAATCATCTTGGGGAATTATAAAGCCAACTGTGCACTTGTTCATTGAATCACATTAAAGAAATGGTGAGAAGAAATTTGGCGACGGCTTGGATCAAACACAATTTGAATTTCCTTGTCTTCAAGTATCCCATAAAAAACAGAGAAATTAGTGTACAAGAAGAGGGATGGGAAAAAAGGATGGAGAGGGAGAAAGTAGGAGAACACAATATCAGAATGGCTGATTGGTCTGAACCTCAAGCTTCTGTCAAACTAATTTCAGATCCCAAGCTTTAAAGATATCTTTTATCTTCCTGTTAAAAAATGGTGCTGCCCTGGTGGCAAGAGAGATGAAAGACAAAAGGTTTCTCAGTCCAGCCAAGTCCAATCCCAGTTAGGAGAACAGTAAAGGCTGTCATTTTGGTTATGTCTAATGCAATGCAAGAAATAGGGTTATAGCACATACACAACCCTTTCTAAATTAAACTAGACATAAACGTTAAATTTACAAAGCATTTTTACACTCATTATCTCTTAAACATTCATATTTCATTCTTGAGGAAAATATTGTATCAATTCAATGGCAAAGTAAACTGGAATTCAGAAAGGAGAAACTACTTGTCTAAGATCGCAAGGAATTTCTGGGTGGCACAATGATTAATGAACTCAGTTGCTAACCAAAAGGTTAGCAGTTCGAGTCCACCCACGGGTTCCTCAGAGGAAAGGCCTGGTGCTCTACTTCTGAAAAATCAGCCACTGAAAACCCTATGAGGCACAGTTCTACTCTGATGTACAGGGGGTTGCCATGAGTTGGAATCAACTCGACACCAACTGGTTTAGTTAAGATCACAAATCTAGTAAATGACAGAACTGGTAAGATAGCACAAATGATGAATTTGATTATTCTACAAATTTCTTTTTTCAAGCTATATATATCTATCTTGTCTCAAACAATTAACGTGCGGTGATTATCTCTCCTGTAACTTAGAGAACAAGATCCCTCATTTTCCCCTTCAACCTGACATGATCCCCTCACTGCATCTCCCAACCTTATCTCCTCTCTGCAAAAAAATTTAGTAATTGCAAAGGACCTGCTACAGTGACAATGCCAGAAACCTTCCACATGATAAATGCTGTGAGTCAGCCTTGCAGTCTTCAGTGGTGGAGAGGTACAGGGTGTAGCTTGAGACCTTTTGCAGAAGAAGGAGGTGAAGGGCATGGTAGTCTTATGGACAAGTAATTAGAGTAATCACCTTCTCCTTTGCCTACTGAGATGGAAAAACCTTAGGAAAAAGAATCCTAAAGCACCACGCCTCATCAAATAAGAATTCATTTAGAACAAATACAATATTAAAAGCTATTTTTTGTCACAAAATTAATTAACTTCTCCCTCTACAAATATATTATTAAAACTTTTGCACTGCACAAACTCTCCAAACAAAATTAATGATTTTGTTTTGGAAATTAATTTAGATATTAAAAAATTACCTTTTCCACCAAGATATCAGATACTCAGATTAAATATTAACCAAAAGCTGTCTTCTGCTTAAATAGAATTTAGCCTTTGAAGTGTTTTTATTAATCTCTTCTGATGTAGGTGCTTGAAATTCTATGAAAGTGCTGCTGCTACCCGTTCTGTGCATCACTTACTGTAATTTATTTTCAGAACATAATTCTATTTATAAATGAAAATCCTATTAAAAGAAGACAAGAAAAATTAGTCCTAGACTTTGCATTGGTAGAGTAGAAACAAAATGAGCGGCCTAACCTGAAGTGACATTTACAAATTACCTGTTAATTTAAACCGGGTTGAGGGATGACAGAGTTTAGTCAGACTGACAGGAAGTATCGGAGGAATGACAGTTGGGTCTGGAGTGGTCATAAAGCTCTTACTGCTGGCACATTTATCTGTGTTCCTCTACTGCCCCACCACCTCCCCAAAAGCTTCCTGCCTAGTAAATAATAAATTTGTAAAAATATTTACGTTTTTGGCAGACTAGTGAGTAAAGGTTTTACACAGCCGGAGGCTCTCCTCCTTTGTTGAAGAGAAAGAAATCATTTATTAACAATGGCTTCCAGCTTGAGTCATGTGAGTGAGCATACCCTGCCCCACCCCCAGATATTTAGGGCCAAATATCAGTTGCTTTCTTCACAGGTGTCTTTCACTGGGCTTGAGTACTCAACAAGGCTACAAACAACTAAATGGACAGATTCCTCAGCCCCCTCATCCCTCTTATACAGCCCCCTCACCCTCCACCTCAATGTTTCTGAGAACAAGCTATCAGAAAGGGCTGGTGTTCCTTTTGCTACTGGATTTTTAGTATGTAACATCCAAAAATGTCTTGTAAATATATTCATAAAACAATAATCTTTTAAAAGAGAAGCTTAAGGAGGGAAAAGAATGGCTTTAGACTTTGATTTTTTTAGTCCAATTTAAATTACTACCAAGATAAAAATAAGTATTTATAGATGTTATCCATACCTAAATAGATTTTAGTTGTCATTGTTGTTATTGTTAATTATCATTGAGTCAGTTCCAACTCATGGCGATCCTACGATCTTACGTTGTACCCGTTAAAACTTACTTCACCAAACTTTTTCTACATCCAACTTACAAGAAGTTTTATTTTCCTATCTGGTGGGCGTGTCTCCAGTAGCACTAGCTATATATATGCATAGAAGGGAAAAATACACACACACACACACACACACACACACACATAACACATAGTACACATAACATACAATATACATACAGCATACCCAGCAGTTGGGTCTTTCATGAGAAAAACCTCTTCCTATTTTAAAAAAACAAAACTTTTTTTTTTTAGGTAGGAGTCTATCTTCATATTCATAAATTAATGAAAGTAAATGCATTTAAATAAAAATAGAATAGAAATAAAAAATAATACACTTAAATAAAATAAAAACAAAGGGGACATTTTTGCATTCTTAATGAAAATAAATACATCGTTGTATTTCATTTGCCTGCATTCTGGGTAAAGGCTTCTGCCCTCTTTTGCCTTCTTTAAATAGGTTTCTCCATTTGAAAATTCAGCAAATTTCAACCAATTGTTCTACTCTTTCTTCATGTTTACTCATTCTGGAATTCTATTGACTGTGCAGGGATAATTCTGTAACACAAAAGTAATCGCTGCAAATTATTCACACCCTGATTCTCAGACTCTCCACAGAACTTTCAGTAACTATTCTGGGCAGAAAAAGTATTGGGTTTAAGCCTACCTCTCTGAACAAATGTTTCTTTACATTTATGGGTAGGGGTCCCTACCAGAGAATGTGAACCATTAATGAATTGTTTCAGGACAGTAATGTTATCAAAGCAAGAAAAAATCTTATTTTGAAATTTTGTTCCAATATTCCTGATTTTGGATTATTTGTTATCCAGCAATATGGAGTAATTCAGCTCCTTGATATTAGAATAATGAGCATAATCACATGAATAATTAGCATTTCTCAATAAGAAGCTAGTGGTGAATAGATTAAAACATCAAACTGAGTAAAAAAACTTGAAACATGAGATTCTGATGAAGAGAAACTATTAAAAAAATGAATTCATGAAATTGAGTATCTTATTTGACTTCTTTCCATGGAGTTCCTCAGCCCAGGTGTATGAGAGCCTATCCCATTTTAAAGTATTCTCCACAGAAATTCCATTAAAAAGTAAGCCCAAACTTAAAATCAAGTCCAGAAAGGATAACCAAGAGAAATAATTCAGCTCTTCCTCGCTCCTTCCACCCCAGAAATGCCGTAGGACCCTTCCTCCTCATGCCATTTACGATTAAAAAAAAAAAAATCAAAAGACTTCGTAGCCCGCTTTGTACTGAATGCCGCTTCTGAGTCTTTCTTCAATCTGGGTTTTGAGATAAATTATAAATTATCTGTGTCTTAGACTCCTCTGTCACAGTGCTGTCAAGAAGCATATGTTTCTTTGGACAATCCCGGTTATTTCTACAAGATTTATGAAATGTTCCTTTGCTCCAAGATTGATATCCACGTCCTTATTCAGTATATCAAGGGCATATGATAATGATAGTGATCAATGTTATTTTAACACTTCACAAAGTCCAGGGTGTCAAGGCTATCATTTCATTAGACAACAGGCCTATTGATTATTAACTAGAGACTGAACTAAAATCGAAATACCTGTACAATCTTCCCATGCCAAAAAATTATCAGTGGGCAAACATTACATAATATGTCAAGCACTAAGAAACTTTCTCAAAACCAGACAGAGGGTATGAGGAGCAGTCATTTCACAATGAGCAATTTCTTCTTTGTGTCCCCTGCCTCTCTCTCCTAAAACTGGAATAATTTTAGACTTGCAACATCATTTAACTCCTGACCTTATAGATGGAAGGTTCATTAGAAATTGAGGGGAAGGGAATGAAAAAACTGTTGAGGTTTGGGTGAAATGGAGGGGAAAGAAAGGAATTAAGAGGTCACAGGTGTGAAAGGAAATATCTAAGAACTATTTACGCTCTATCTTTCTCTAACCTTCCTCTTTCGTGTGTTTTTACCCCCACCCAGTAGTAGATTTTCCCAAATATCACAGGGCTAAAGGAAACCACACAGTTTTCCCCCCAGTCAAGAAGAAGTGTGTTATTGTTTAGCTGGCTCCAATAGATCTTTACATGCAAATTTCTCAGACACAATTCTCTTTGCCCTGAGCTATGAGCTATGAAATTTGTACACTCTCTATGCAGGTGTTAAACAGCCCTCTCTATCCTGGAATCATATATTTGGACTCTAAGGCAATTTTCCCATCCTATCTACTTTAATTGGACCATGCTTCCTAATCAGCGTAATTTCCCCCTTGACCAGCCCTTTATGTGCATACACTTAGAAAAAAGGAAGTGGGTTACAAAGAGGGCATTGCAAAAAACAGCCTGTTCAAAACAGTGATTGGAACACTTCCTAATGGAACTCTAAGAACTCATCCTATGTAAGGCAAATGGCATGAGGCATGTGGAAAACTGATTAGTGAGGACCAAAGCAGACATTTATAGCCCAGAGGTAGAAAGTCCACTAATCTTCCTGTTAAATCTCTGTTTTCATTTCCTTCTCAACTAACCTCACTCTGGACCAAATCCATCACCTGTCTTAGGCCTCCAACTGCTACTGAAATCTAAGACGTCCAGGGAACAGTGAATGGAATCACATGCGAATTTATTTCCCCCCAGTCCTTCATGCATTCCTAAAGATCACTTGCTAGTCATGGCCTCTTGCTTTGGCCTCTTACAACTTACACTACATTTTTGTTTATGAGAAGCAGACTTAGGAACCCCACACCATGGTTCTGAAACCATCACTAGTGGTCTTGAGGAAGGGAGATAGGACTGATGTCAGAGAGCTGCTGAGCACACAGAGAAGAAAATCCATGACTAATGACAATGTGAGGATTTGATGGAAGCCTTCCATGTCCGGAGATTACATATCTGGCCACGCAATGTTGATGGTGCTAGGCTAATATGGCAGAAACCATTTGTGTAAGGGAGAGATCCCTAAAAATGCAAACATTAAAAAAGATCATCAAAGCTAGAATAATTTGAGCAACAAAATAAGTAAAATAGAATTGGTTTATAACCCAAATTATAAAATAAATATTATGAGTCTGTACTGCTGTAAATATAAATGATTGAATACATAAACAGAAGAATTCAAAATAAATTTATTTAGACAGTTTACCCTTCTAGAAGGTAGCGTCTGGTTGTATCTTCCCCTACCTTGCCTAACTTGCTCCCTCCCTCCATCCCCACTCTTGAGCTTGGACTGGATTTAGTGATTTTCTTCCAAAGAATAGATCATGCAAAGGGTGGGAAGAGTAACTTTATAGTGAAGAAATCTTTCAACCATTACCTGGGCCAGATGCTCAAGATTAATACCACCAGTGATAAGTCATGTTGATAACATGTATTCCCTGATAAGTTGTGACAAGAAGGGCACTTCACCTCTGTTGTATTCTTTCAAAAAACCCATGACCTCAGTCTAATCAGGAGGAAAATATCAGAGAAACCCAAACTGAAGGGTATTCTACAAGATTCCCAGCCAATGCAGTATACATCTTTTGGAAACCCTGGTGGTGTAGCCGTTAAGAGCTACGGCTGCTGACCAAAAGGTCGGCAGTTCGAATCCACCAGGTGCTCCCTGTAAACTCTATGGGGCAGTTCTACTCTGTCCTATAGGGTTGCTATGAGTTGGAATCGACTCAATGGCAACGGGTCTACAAAATACCTCAAGAGTACTCTTAAAAACTGTCAACGTCATGAAAACAAGGAAAGGATGAGAAATTGTCACAGATCAGAAGAGAAAGGAGACATGACATCTGAACGCAATGTGGTATCCTGAATTGGATTCTGGAACTGAAAAAGGACATTAGTGGAAAAACCAGTGAAATCTGAAGAGTCTGGAGTTTAAGTAATAATAATATATCAAAGTCAGTTTTTTAGTATTGATAAATGTACCGAGGTAATGTAAGAGGTTAACATTAAGGGGAGGTAGGTAAGGGGTGGGAGTCCCTAGGTGATGCAATCGGTTAAGCACTTGACCGCTAACCAAAAGTTTGGCAGTTTGAACTCACCCAGAGGTGCCTCAGAAGAAAGGCCTGGTGATCTGCTTCTGAAAACCTATGGACTAGAGTTCTACTCTGGCACACAGAGAGTTGCCATGAGTTGGAAACTGCTCCGTGGTCACTGATTTGGTTTCGTTAAGGTGAGAGATATATGGGAACTCTCTGTATTCTTTTTGCAACTTTTCTATAACTCTGAAATTATTTCAAAATAAAACTTATTTTTAAAAATCCAAAAATATCCCCATAAGTGACGAGCCTAGAATTTTTTTGATTGTGTAAAGAAAAGGATAAAAATGTAGAAGATAGTTTTTTCAAGAAAAAGAGTGAAACAAAGGATAACCCATTTGGACAAAACTATATGTAGAAGAGGAGCTCCTGGGTGGCACAAATGGTTAAGTGTTGGACTACTAGCCAAAAAGTTGGTGATTCCAACTCACCTAGAAGCACCTCAGAAGACAGTCCTGGTGATCTGCTTCCAAAGGCCACAGCCTTGAAAATCCTATGGGGCAGAGCAGTTCAACTCTGTACACATGGGGTCACCATGAGTAGGAAACAACTTGACAGCAACTAACAACAACAACAACAACAACATATATATGTATATACACTTGTATATGTATGTACACATATATATGTATATATAACATATATCCAAACCAAACCCATTGCCGTCGAATTGATTCTGACTCAAAGCGACCCTACAAGATGGAGTACAACTGCCCCCTAGAGTTTCCAAGAAGTGGCTGGTGGATATGAACTTGCCAACTTTTTGCTGGCAGAAATGGTAGCTTGTAACTTCTGCACCACCAGGACTCCTTATAGCATATATACATATATGTGTATATAAGATATAGACATAGATATATAATAGATACATATATATAGATAGATACTAACACTCCATTCTACTATTCCCTCTTTCATTTATTATTTTATTCATTCACCCATGCACTATTTTGAAATAAGCATTACATATGAGGCGTTTTGCTATGGGCTGAGAATCTAACCATGGACAAAATGAATATGTCTTACCCGCAAGGAGCTCATTTTTTTGTGTTCTAAAACTTTTAAATCTTCAAGAATGTCTCATCCCCCCAAGCAGCACAGGCATAGCTTACTGGAACCTGCCCTGCACTGATTACTGACCTGCTCTGGTGGCTGTAGTAAGTGCCAGAAACAACCCGTCCCAGTGACTCCTCTTCAGCTAGACCTGCCCTGCCGTACCATATCTGAGTGACTGACCCTGCCAGTTGAAGAAGGAGGCGAAAAGTATTGTGCCCACAGACAAGCAAACAACAAAGAACACACAGTCTGCCTGCTCAGGCATAGTCAAATTTTTTTAAAAAAAAGGGA
>NW_004443994.1:1843305-1880756 GCF_000243295.1 Trichechus manatus latirostris
TGTTAACCAATGTCATAAAATAACATGTGTACTTCTGTTTCATGAGAAACTATTTGTTCTGTAAGCCTTCACCTGAAGTACAATTAAAAAAAAAAATTAAAATGTCAAAAATGAAACCATAAAATCCAAAAAAAAAAAAAGAATGTCTCATCAAAACGCATGTATCCCTCAGAGACATCCGGGTTTTGGAGTACAATTCTTGGGTTCCAGTTCCAGAGCACTTGTTTGGTATGCAGCTCTGAGCAAAATCCTTAACATCTGTCTTAGTCATCTAGTGCTGCTGTAACAGAAATACCACAAGTGGATGGCTTTAACAAAGAGAAGTTTATTCTCTCACAGTCTAGTAGGCTATAAGTCCAAATTCAGTCGTCAGCTCCAGGGGAAGGCTTTCTCTGTCGGCTCTGGAGGAAGGTCCTTGTCAATCTTCCCCTGGACTAGGAGCTTCTCTGTGCAGGAACCTTGGGTCCAAAGGATGCACACTGCTTTCTTGGTGATATGAGGTCCCCAACTCTCTGCTTGCTTCCATTTCCTTTTATCTCTTGTAAGATAAAAGGTGGTGCAGGCCACTCCTTAGGGAAGCTCCCTTTACACTGGATCAGGGATGTGACCTTAGCAAGGGTGTTATACAATCCCACCCTAATCCTCTTTAACATAAAATTACAATCACAAAATGGAGTACAACCACACTATACTGGGAATCATGGCCCAGTCAAATTGATGCACACGTTTTTGGGGGTACATAATTCAATCCATGACAACATCTATCCACTTGTGCCTTGGTTTGCTGGTCTGGAAAATGTGGAACATAATTACTGCCTCTCAAGGCTGTCATAAAGGTAAAATAAATCCTCTCTTGTGTTAGACAGTGCTATGAAAATGTTACCAGTAACTCAAAGGACAGTGACCACACACTAGCAGGGCCCAATAGGAATAAGAACCATGGTGAAATGGGGAATCAGAAATGAGGATAGCTTTCTGACTTTGGAGATGGGAATGTACCAGTTTAAAAAAAAAAAAAAAAACCTTCTAACATCTCATTCCTAGTTATTTACTCAAATGAGTTGTAAACCTATGTACATATAAAAACCTACACATGGATGTTTATAGCAGCTTTATTCATAATGGTAAAAAAGTGTAAAAAATTTGGTTGAAGCAACCAAAATGTCCTTCTCTTAAATGGATAAACAAATTGTGGTACATCCATACAATGAAGCATTATTATTCAGTATAAAAAGAAATGACCTATCAAGCCATGAAAAAACATGGAGGAACCTCAAATGTATATTGCTAATTGAAAGAAGCCTGTCTGGAAAAGCTACTATACAATTCCAACTATATGATATTTGGGAAAAAGCAAAACAATAGAGGCAGAAAAACGATCAGTGATTGCCATGGGCTCAGGGGGAGAGGGAGAGGGATGAATAGGTGGAGAACAGAGCACTTTTTAGGGCAGGGAAACTATTCTGTATGATTATTGTAATGGTGGAACATGGCATTACACGTTTGCCAAAACCCATGTGTTGTTAGCTGCTGGTGTGTTGGCCTGACTCATGGCGACCCCATGTGTTACAGAGTAGAAATGTTCTATATGATTTTCTTGCCTGTAATCTTTATGGAAGCAGATTTCCAGATCTTTCTCTGGCAGAGCTTCTGGGTGGGTTCGAACACCAACCTTCTGATTAGCAGCTGAGATCTTAACCATTGCACCATTGGGGCTCCATTCAAAATTCATAGGGCTGTACAATACAAAGGGTAAACCTTAATGTAGACTATAGATTCTAGTTAATAATAAGATATCAGTATCAGTCCATCAGTATACCACACTGATGCAAGATTGCAAGATGTTAATAGGAGACAGAGTGTGCAGGGGGTAGAGGGGTTTTGTGGGAACTCTCTGTACTTTCCACACAATTTTTCTGTAAACATAAAACTGCTCTAAAAAATAAAGTGCTTAAAAAAAAAAAAAAAAAAAACACTACTTCATTCTTTACTTCATGATCTGGCCAGCAGTAAGCTTGGAACTGAATATGTAAATGTCCAAACGAAAAGAACAAAACAATCTTGTGAAGTAAGTAAAAGTCAAACATTACCACCCTATAAATGAACGAGGCACCTGAAGCTCAAAGATATTGAACAGTTTGTTCAATATTCCACACGGAGCCAAAAACACACGCAAATTAGGAAGTTAGTCCCTTTAGCATTGAGAATGTGATCACAAAGTCTATTGCCACTGAGCACACAGTGCGTGAATGTGCCCACCTCACCAAGGCTCAAGATCTAAAGCTGCTTCTTGAGTTTATCAGTGACTCTGATTGGGAGATTTATATATTGTTGTTTAGCCAGATGGGATGTAAAATCACCCACATTGCTGCTGTCCAGTGCAATTCTATTTAATACTATAAAACTCCTCAAGGCCCTCTCATGCTCTGTTTCATCATCTCTAACCCCACATCACTGGCTACCCATGAGAGATCGACTGCAAGCTGTACTCCGGCCCTCACTCTCTACCCTTCCATGTGTTGTATGGTACAATTAAATGATGATGTCAACTTGTATTTTAATGTGATATTTATAGCTGTACATATGCCCGAAGCCTTTAGCAGGAGTTATGTTTTTATATTTCGAAAAAAAAAAAAAAAAACCATATTCAAAGCATCAGCTTTTGAAAAGCAAGAAAATTCCTTTAGTAGTTTGCTTCTTTTTGAAAAATTTTCCCTAGGCAACTTTATGAAGAATTAGGTCAGTTTGGAAAGTTGTTATTTTTCTTTTTTGGGAAGTTTCTGGTGGTTCTATTAGCTGTTTATTACACACATTGCACATAGATGGTGGTGTAGTTCAACTCAATATTTCAAGTTCATGACCATTTATTGAGTACGTACTAAGTTCTGGGGATACAAAAATGAATAAGAATCCCATCCCTCAAAGAATTTACTATGTAGTAAAAGTATAAAAGAAAACAAACAGCTAGTAAATATTATGTTGTTTTGTGCTGTCAAATCAATTCCAACTAATAATAGCAACCCTATTGGTAGAACTGCCCCATAGGGTTTCATAGGCTGAAATCTTTACTAGAGTAGATAGCCAGGTCTTTTCTCCTATGGAGCAGCTGATGGGTTCAAACCACCCACCTTTTGGTTAGCAGCTGAGCACTTAATCATTGTGCCACCAGGGCTCCCCTAGAAAATAAAATAATAATTTTTTATTAGACTTTCTTGTAGATTGCTATTGGGGTTTAGTTCAAGAAATAATTATGCCTGGGATTGAAGGAAAAAGTAGAGGAGAAGAGATATTTGAGCTGGATCTTCAAGAATATGTATGGGTTTTGACATCTAAGCAGAGAAAATCACATGGGCAAAGACCCAGAAACTTCAAATACAGGGGATCCATGGTACTAGCGCTCCAAGGGGGCATGGCCAGAGATAAGAGGTTAAAAAAAAAAAATGGTTAGGAGCAGCTTTTGAAGGTCTTTACATTTCAAATTAAGGAGTTTGGAATTTTACAAACTTACAGGCTGTGTAGCTCTATCAGAGTATTATGTTGTGAAGTCAGTGGAGAGGAGGGGATGAGGTCATGATTAAGAACATAATATTCAAGAGAAGCTAATAATACCATTTAGGCTAATTAAATTTTTTTTCAGAACAGATGTCAATTCATTAAACAAATTTAATTCAGTTTTACAAATATAAACTGACTAATAATGATATGTATCTGTCAGACTTGAGTCAGGAAAACCAAAACCATTGTAGGTATTTCATGAAGAAATAGATTCAACACGGTGAGTTAGAGACTTAAAATTTGTTGGAAAGTTTGGGGGAGAAAAGTCTGGGGAAGACACCTCTAGCACTCAGGAAGTCAGGAAAGGCAGGAATTTTAGGAAAGTGCCACTGATGATCTCAGCTGTCTCCAGCACCCATGCAGAATTATAGGAGAACACCCAGAAGCTGCTAGAAAAATCTTACTTTTGCCATCTCTCTTAGCCTAAACACTGCCCCATGCTGCTCAGAAGCAACAATGGCTTCTGATTGTCTTTTGCTTTCCAACTCTTGAATACATTTCTCTCACTGATGAAATACGGAGTAGAATTCTGCTAGTGGAGATTCTTCAAAATGTAGTTTCCAGGCTTCAAGCCTCTGCACTACTGGGTAGCACAGTAGGGAAGTGGTATGGAATTGTCAAGAGACAACCTGGCACAGTATACAAGGAAAGTCAAAATCTTGGGCAAATATTATTTAAATGGGATCAATAGTAAAATTTTAAGTTCTAAGATACTTTGAAAAAACCAAAAGAACAAAATAAAATAACTTTTGAAGGACTAGTTTCCAAGAACTATAGGGCTATGTTGTACCCTTTTCTAATCCCTTAAACTTTCCAGAATACAGGTGTACCAGAAATCAGTGAGCCACACCCTGTCTTACTCAATGGGTCTTCTGATCCCAGTCTCAACTACATAAGTCTCAAAAATTACTCATGATGATTCACAAGGCTTGTAAAGATTTGAAAAGTGGAAAAAATGTTTAGTTTTGCCATATTGAAATGCTCCTCTCTGTAGGTTGGGATTAGGCACTTAAGAATATTATTCTACAAAACCCTATATGGAAATGATCATGGGTACCCATGGAATTTTCTGTGAAGTTCTCAAACACAAAGAGGAGATCCATCAAATATTGCAATTCTGATCATATCACACACACGCACACATTCATACCCCACACATCCTTAAATCCTTTAGTTGCTTCTAATTATTCTTAGAATGAAGTCCAGACTTTAGGTAAGATCTACCAGGAACTGCAAGTTATGGCCCTTGACTATTGACTACCTCTCCAGGTTCAACTCACACCTCCCTGGCCTTCTTTCAGTCTTTTCTAGCATATACTCTTATATTCTTCTTCATCTGCCAAGGATACCCTTCTCCCCACCTCCTCCTCTGCCTCCTTTGGCATGGCTGACTCCTATTTATCTATCAAGTGTCAGTATATGTGGCACTTCCCCTGGGGCCTCCCCTGCTCATCAGTCTAAGGCCCTCATTATTCCCCTCCATACTTTTTCTACACAGAATTTACTTAGTATAATCAGATAATTGTGTGCATAATTTATTGTTAATTATTTCTTGTATTTCTGCCTCTTCCAGTAAATTCCACAAAGGCAATGACCTTTTTTGTCATGTTTATAATTGTATCTTCAGTGTTCAGCACAAAATGTCTTAGTAGACACTCAGTAACTATTTGTTAGAGAAAAGATAGAAAGAATGAATGAATGAACAAATGAAAGAACAGTACTTCCGCCCCCCCATCACTATTCTGTACAGTGACTACTCCCTGATAAACAAATTCTCTGAGATTAATTCTCTGCATTTTTCTGTAAGCTATGAGAACATGAGAATCTGGTTATGTCCTTCATTTTCACTTAATATATACATATGTTGTGGACTAAATTGTGCCCCTCAAAAACATGTTGCAGTCCTAACCCCTGCACCAGTGAATGTGACCTTGTTTGTAGAAGTAAGGATTTTCTTTGCAGAAGGTACCAGTTAAATTAAGGAGGTCATACGAGAGAGGTTGGGTCCTAATAACTTCTTAGTGATGTCTTATAAAAGGGAATAACAGAGAGACAGAGACTTACATGGGGGAAGATAGATGCCATGTGATGGCAGGCAGATGCATCTATAAGAAGTAAGGGAACACCAAGTATTACAAACAGCCAACAGAAACTAGGAGGTATGGAACAGTTCCTCTCTCAAAGCCCTCAGAAGTAACCAACAGGGTCAATACCCTGACTTGGATTTCTAGTCTCCAGAACTGTGAGCCAACAAATTTCTGTTCTATAAAACCACCCACTTTGTGGTATTTTGCTATGGCAGCCTTTGGAAACTAAGACAACATGCAAATCAGAGCATGTTAATTCCTTTTCTTAGGCCAATTTAAGTCTCACAGTCATTGTGCAAAAATGGCATGGTGGTATCAGAACTCCTCAGGGGGAGGAGAGAGAATCACCACCATTATCAGCCCAAGACTGATTCCTATGAGGTGGAGGTCAGACATACCTCCTTTCTCCAACCTTTTTACCAATCCTGACACCAGCCATCCCTCCCACAGCACTCTCTACTTCTCTGTTGGTTTGACAATTTGTTGCAATGGACACACAGAACTCACAGGCCATACTCACAGTTATGGGATCTGTTAGGGAAGTAACAGGTACAACTTAGGGTACAGTTCTCCAGTCAGAAGAGCTTCTCCTCTGCTGTAACTGCAGGCAGGCCTCTCCCTAGACCCCTCAGCTCTTGGCTTATCCTTTGCCCTGCTCGGGCAATTGTTACAAAGCTCTCTAGCTCCACCAATAAGTACCCAGAGGCACCCCACTCCGCCAGCTAGCCTCCTGCCTGAAGGCACTCAGTTCTCTCACTCCATTGGTCGGCACACCCACTGTAGCTGCCTCGCTCAGTGGGCCAGGAAGCCCACCATGCCATCTTGCCTGGTTCTGCTGCCACTGTTTCTCTGCTGCCGCTTTTCACTATCTTGCTCCATCTAGGGCATTACAGCTCTCTGTCTCATGGGTCTAGGAAGTTCTCAGTGCAGAGATCATGGGTCCAAAAGACATGCTCTGCTTCTGGCTGTTCTTGATGGTAGTAAGGTCCCCTCTCTTTCTGGGATTGGCTCCATTTAAGCCTAGTGAGATGGCAAAACTGACTAATCCCCTACCAGAGTTCCATGCACTTAATTTGCATAATTCCACCCCCAAAAGTGTTCCATGTACCTTATTTGCATTATTAGCAGGCTGCCCAATTCCCTTGGTGGCCCACAAACACCTTATTTGCATAGTCCCACCCAATGATTTTGTGGGAATCACAAAGGCCAAGGCTAGAAGAGCCACACAAAGTAATTCACTGCACTGCAGATTAGGGGAAATCCTTGAGAGTGGACTGCTGCCTTGGGAACTGACTTTGTGTGTGTGAGAGAGACAATGACCAGTTTCTACAAAAGGGAAACAACAAGGGGCCCTACCCACGGGCTCTGGATCACTGTGTTATTGGACTCGCACTGGGGGTCTTGCATCAAATCTGGCAATGAGAAAAACTTTCCTAGCAGCTGCAACACCTTCTTCTCTTGCAAATTCTCTTCGGTGGCAGCTGCATCTTCAGAGTGGCAGCTAACCGAAGATGAGTGAAATTAGCAGGAAAACACATTTATTTGCATGCTGTCATCTGAAATAGGCCGTAGGATGGGGGAAGGAGGAATATTTTGATCCAAAATTTCTGTAGACTGTAGCCAGAAGAAGTTGGGCTGCTTCTTTTCAAAAGTGTTTGTTGTCAATAGGTGATTGTCAGATGACTCTTGCATTTACATGTAAGCTAAGACAAAGGTCCAGATAAAAAAATCCAGCGATCAAGTACATCATTTGGATTTTCAATGCTCCCTCAGGAACCTAGAGCCCTTAAACCAATGAATGTATTACAAGGAAACATAAATAAAGTATTTTTATTTCTGACAGACATAATCTTGTTCTAAAATGGCCCATTATTTAAAGGAAAATGATATTCATTTTTAAAAGCCCAATATTGAAATTTGAAGAGTTAAGAACACCTCTGCTTGGATAAACTCATAATCATATGAAGATTAATTTTGCATTATTCTTTGAAGCATCACACTTACAAGGCAAGCAGCAAAATTGGCACTGTTTTTTATTATTCTGTCAACTTAAAAGGAAAGAACACAATTAGGGATGTGGCAATTCCTCTTTTTCCACCCCTCAGCTGCTGAATAGCATTATTGTGCAACAGTGACTTAAACAGCAAATAGAGATGTGAGTAATCAATGCATGGAGCAATCTCACAAGATCAGCTTCAATAGCCAAATTTAAGAATTTCTTCATGGGGAAGCCACACTCACATTTACACACACACACACACACACACACAAAACATCTAGCAAAAAAAAAACTATTCAAAACTTACTTGGATAGAAATAAAGCAGAGAGATAAAAAGCACAGGCTCTAAGGCCAGGCTGTCTAAGTTTGCATCCTTGGCTCTGCTATTTACCAAAAGTGCAACTCTTGCCAAGTAATTTATCCCATCTGGGCTTCATTTTTCTCATCTGTAAAACAGAAATAACAATAGAATCTCCCTAATGATTATTGTGAGACTTAAGTGACAGAAAAGGGGATACTGCGTGGTTTAAAGTCAGGATGGGTGTGCGTCAGGGTTGTATCCTTTTACCATACTTATTCAATCTGTATGCTGAGCAAATAATCTGAGAAACTGGACTATATGAAGAAGAAAGGGACATCAGGATTGGAGGAAGATTCATTAACAACCTGCGATATGCAGATGACACAACCCTGCTTGCTGAAAGTGAAGAGGACTTGAAGTACTTACTGGTGAAGATCAAAGACCACAGCCTTCAGTATGGTTTATACCTCAACATAAAGTAAACAAAAATCCTCACAACTGGACCAATAAGCAACATCATGATAAATGGAGAAAAGATGGAAGTTGTCAAGAATTTCATTTTACTTGGATCCACGATCAACACCCATGGAAGCAGCAGCCAGGAAATCAAAAGACTCATTGCATTTGGGCAAATCTGCTGCAAAAGACCTCTTCAAAGTGTTGAAAAGCAAAGATGTCACCTTGAAGACTAAGGTGCGCCTGACCCAAGCCATGGTATTTTCAATCACATCATATACATGAGAAAGCTGGACAATGAATAAGGAAGACTGAAGAAGAATTGATGCCTTTGATTTGTGGTGTTGGGGAAGAATATTGAATATACCATGGACTGCCGGAAGAACAAACAAATCTGTCTTGGAAGAAGTACAACCAGAATGTTCCTTAGAAGGAAGGATGGCGAGATTACGTCTTACATACTTTGGACACGTCAGGAGGGATCAGTCCCTGGAGAAGGACATCATGCTTGGTAAAGTACAGGGTCAGTGAAAAAGAGAAAGACCCTCAACAAGATGGTTTGATACAGTGGCTGCAACAATGGGCTCAAGCATAGCAACAATTGTGACCATGGTACAGGACTGGGCAGTGTTTCATTCTGTGGTGCATAGGGTCGCTATGAGTCGGAACTGACTTGACGGTACCTAACAACAACAACAAGAGAGGTAGTAACTATAAAATGCTTAAGAGAGTCACCTGGAACAAAGTAAGTTATGGATAAATGGTATTATTATGATCATGAGTTCTTCCCAAGATTGTGTTCTAGAGTTTGCTGTCTTTCTCCAAAGTAACCACAAACATATGAGTACGTTTGGGTATCTTCATTCAGGACTAAGTATCATATTTTCATAAATATGCCCTGACTGATAACAAATTTGTGTTTATGTTGCTGAAGCACACGTAAGTGTTCATCTAATGCAGTTTCTGTAAAGGGACAGACAGTAATTTAGGCTTTGCAACTACTCTGCTGTTGTAGTGTGAAAGCAGCCATGTTGCTGCTGTTGTTAGCTGCCATGGAGTGGAGTAGGAGGTGACCCCGTGCATAAAGGAACTCAATATGGCCCGGTCCTGAGCCATCCCTACAATCGGTTACAGATTGGACCGTTGGCTAATTTTCAGAAGTAGCTGACCAGATCTTTCTTCTCAATTCGTCTTAGTCTGGAAGCTCCACTGAAAACTAGTCAGCATCAAAGCAACACTCAAGCCTCCACTGAGGGATGGATGGTGGCCGCACATGAGGTGCTTGGCTAAGAATCGAACCTGGGTCTCCTGCATGGGAGGCAAGCATTCTACCATTGAGCCACCACTGTCCTTGAAAGCAGCAATGTTGTGGTTGTTGAGTGTCATCAAGTCGATTCTGACTCATAGTGACTCCATGATAGAGTAGAACTGCCCCGTAGGGTTTTCTTGACTGTAAGCTTTATGGAAGCAGATCACCAGATCTTTCTCCTGTGGAACCACTGGGTAGGTTCAAACTGCCAACCTTTTGATTAGCAGCCAAGCACTTAACCACTGAGCAACCAAGTCTCCTGAAAGCAGCCTTAGACAGCACCTAATGAATGAGTGTAGCTGTGTTCCAATAAAGCTTTATTTACAAAAACAGGAGGTGGGGTGGGTTTTCTAAATGAAAGGACTTAGAAAAGTAGGATTCAGATTTCCTTAGTTATTTAATCCAACGCTTAGTAAGGCATCATGTACATATGAGGGAAATCCATCATAACCTCACACTTAAATCCCTTTTGAGGCAATTAGGGAGCTTCAGTTTCTTCCCTAGCTCAAAAAGAAAATCTCAGACTTATGGCAGCTTACTCATTATTAATAAGGTGCGCCTGACCCAAGTCATGGTGTTTTCAATCGCCTCATATGCGTGTGAACGCTGAATGATGAATGAGGAAGACCGAAGAAGAATTGATGCCTTCGAATTGTGGTATTGGTGAAGAATATTGAACATACCATGGACTGCCAAAAGAATGAACAAATCTGTCTTGGAAGAAGTACAGCCAGAATGCTCCTTAGAAGCGAGGATGGCAAGATTTTGTCTCACATACTTTGGACATGTTATCAGGAGAGATCAGTCCCTGGAGAAGACATCATGCTTGGTAAAGTAGAGGGTCAGCAAAAAACAGGAAGACCCTTAATGAAATGGACTGACACAGTGGCTGCAACAAGGGATTCAAGCATAGCAAGGATTGTGAGGATGGTGAAGGACCGGGCAGTGTTTCGTTCTGCTGTACGTGGGGTCACTATGAGTCGGAACTGACTGGACAGCACCCAACAACAACAATTATTAAATGTTTACTCTGTGACAGGCAATGTGCCAAATGAGTTATGGGTCATGTCATTTAATAATGAGGATGGCAAATTCCATCAGCACTACCTTCAGAATATATCTACAGTCTGCCCACTTTTCCCGACCTCCATCAGTACCATTCTGAGTATAGGCATCTTCATTCCTCCCTTGGCTTAAGTTGTATCTCCTAACTGCTCTCCTTGTTTCTATCCTCATCCCCTACAGCGTATCCTCAACTTAGCAGTAAGAGTGTTCCTTTAAAAAAGTGTCAGGTCATGTTACTTTTCTGTTCAGAACCCATCAATGGCTCTCCATCTAACTGCGAGTAAAGGCCCAGCTCCTCATGGTAACCTGACAGACTCTCTGAGCTGGCCTTTATCTCCTATCTGAATTCATCTCCTACCATTCTCACCTTCTGCTTACTCTGATTCTCCTGCTCAGCGGTTTGGTTTTGCACTTTCTCTTTCCTAGGTCACAAGGTTTGAGCCTTCCCATCTTCAGGTTTTTGCTCAAATACTGTCTTCCCAGTGACAGCTACCCTGACTGTCCTATTTCAAACTGCAACTCCACTTCTCACCTTCCTTACCCTCCTTCTCTGTTTTATTTTTCTCCACAAAACTTATTATGTATTTATTTGCTTTGTGTGTGTGTGTATGTCTGTTTCCATCCACTAGAATGGATGCTAAAGGAGAGAGGAACTTTTGTTCTCTGCTGTATCTCTAGCACCTAAAATAATGCTTGCTACAGAGTGGGCACTTCACAAATATTTGTAGGATGAATGAAATTACTAAACTCTTCCTATGTGCCAAGGACTATTATAAATGCTTTATAGGTTTTATCTGCTTTAATCTTCGTAACCCTGTGAGTAAATACTATTATGATTCACGTTTTCAAATGAGGAAATTGAGGCATTGAATAGTTAAATGAGTTGTTCAAAATCACATGGCAAGTGGTAGAGGCATGAACTTGAACATAGACCACTCAGCCCCAGTGTCTGTGCTCCTAACCACCTTATTATACTCTCTTTATTTAATCCTCACATCCCTTTGAGTGAAATGCTATGATTATCTCAGTTTTACAGGTAATGTCTTAGTTATCTAGTGCTGCTATAACAGAAATACCACAAGTAGATGGCTTTAACAAAGAGAAATTTATTTTCTCAGAGTCTAGTAGGCTAGAGGTCCGAATTCACGATGCCAGCTACCAGGGAAGGCTTTTTCTCTCCGTCGGTTCAGGGAGAAGGCCTTTGTCATTAATCTTTCCCTAGTCTAGGAGCTTCTCAATGCAGGGACCCTGGATCCAAGAAAGAAGCTCCACTCCTGGCACTTCTTTATTTGTGGTATGAAGTCCCTCTCTTCTCTGCTTTCTTCTTTCTTTTATATCTCAAAACAGATTGACTCAAGGTACAACCTAATCCTGTAGATTATGTCCTATCTCATTAACATAACTGTCTCTAATCCTGCCTTATTAACATCATAGAGATTAGGATTTACAACACATAGGAAAATCACATCAGATGAAAAAATTGGGGACAACCACACAATACTGGGAATCATGGCCTTGCTAAATTGACACACATTTTGGGGGGACACAATTCAATCTACAACAGGTAAGGAAAATGAAGCTTAGTGACATTAAATAACTTGCTCAAGGTCATACATCCTACAAACTGAGAAACAGAGATTTAAACTTGTTTCTGTCTTACTAAAAAAACTTATAACCTGGTCACATTTTGGAAAGTCATGAGACATGTTAGGCTTAGACAAAGGATGATTAATATAAATTTACAAATACACAGCCTTTCACATATTGATGGGTTTAAGGCAACCTTCCAGAAATCCCCAGTCCAGCCTCTCACAAGGTGTGGTCAGTTTTGCAGAGGTTTTTCCAGTTCTAAGGAGGTTGCTTGACAACATCAATAAGCTCGGATAGAAACACTGCCATCATGCCTACTGCATTAAGGAAAAAAAATGGGAAGAATGGTGCTACCGGTAGAAGACACAACCAAGGACTTTTATTCAAAGTTTGGCCAATTAAGTCATCCTGATGCTCTCAAATCCAATTCCAGCCACCTAAAGTTCATATATGTACAATTTGTCATTCAAGAAAGACTCAAAGATGGTGACAGTCTGCATGGCAAAAATCATAACTCTACTTGGAATGCAAATGAAAGCAGTGCCTACCACCGAGCAAGTGTTGAGTCAGGACATCTTTTAAATCAAGGGAAATGATTGAACAAAGATCAAGAGGAGAAGCGGTTGTTGAAAGAGTCCTTCATCAGTAACGAGGAAAGGCTAAGCAAATCCAAACAAAGGTGATAAACACATATAGGAACTGTTGTTTGGGTTCCCAGAAAAGCATAAAAAAGAAGGGACCATCTGGAAATTCTAATTTTTAAAAGGACATGAGTAAACACAAATGTTTTACTTTATATTTTCTAAAAAATGTTAGATACACACGGAGGCTATAAATACTAAGAACATGTTCTTGCTTGCATTTTAAAGTGGTTAAAACTACAAGGATGCATCAAGAGGTATCACAAAAGACCTGGAATTTTAATAATTTGGAGAGGGCTTCTAGTGCACAAAGGCAGGGGGAGGGATTAGATTCTTGATATCCAGTTCTCATCACACCAGGAATTTCATATTAATGTTTGTTAGGAAAAGGAATCCACCATAATTCCTGCTGCCTTAATGTTGAACAGAAATGTCAATATGTTTTATTCAACCTTTTTTTTTCTTCATAAGGTAAAATCTGGCTCATATATCTCAGTGCATAATAATCCTGAAAAAGTCCAAAGAAAGACAAAAAATATATATTCATATATTATAATAATTTGATAATTACTAAGTTCCTGTCATTATCCAGACTGCACCATTAAAATTTCATATAGTATTGTATATATGTATGTACATATATATTTAAATATACATACATATGCATGTATGTATGTATATTTATAAACACACACAAAATCTTTTAAAATATTTCTTAAAAGATTAAGGAAATAGCATTTACAGAAAAATATGATAGAAAAATCAAATGTAGTTTTCAGTGTTACATGTGGAAGAACATTTAAACCAGGTTTCTCTGTGTATAGATATATATATGTCTGCACACATACAGGGTATGTATAATAAAAGGCAATCACAAAATCTCAGAAACTTGACAATGAAGAATAGAAATAATTTGATTAGAGACTGTAACCTTTGAGGTCAAAGTAAGCTACACAAAATCCTCAGAGCTGAACCACTGTTTCGGGGGTGGGGGAATAGAGAAATGAGATCTTAAAAATATTTTATTAAAGGTTCATAATTCAGAAAGCTGCTGTGGAACTGTTCAGAAAATATGGGCTATATCTTTACTATTATCTACAGCTACAGCTGCATGTGTGTGCACACACACACACTCACATATACACATACACAACCCTAAATGGAATTTGCTGTATAGGATATTTAAGAGCCAGACTTGCTGCATTTAAAATGTATGGAATTTATTTTTAAACCAGCCATATCTGAATTCAATGCCTTATATTTTGAGTTTTAATTCCAATCATGCTAATTTAAGTCACAAACATATATCTGCCGGTAATGAAGGTTGTTTAATTAGGTCCAGATAAAATAGCTCCAATTCTGTTTCTGATCCACCTGTCAAAGCAAATCAGTCTTTTACATGGCTAAAAAAAAACAAATTAGACTAGCTGATGACTTTTTGAATATTCAAGTAGAGATACCAAGGATAAATCCAAACAGAACTTGTGACTGAACAAAAGCCTAAAACGTGACCTTAAAGATGAAGATATCTTATTCTGCCAAAAGCAGATTTTCAAGTGGGATCCTCCCAGTATTATGAAGCAAGGACAGAGTGCTAAGAAGAGGTAATAATATAGTACAAAATGGGAACAACATAGTACGACAAGAAATCAAATCTGCCACAGCTTAGGGCAATGTAACAGCTCGATGTAATGCAAAATAAACACAAACTGATGAAAATTATGACAGAAAGGGTCAATGTAATGTACATTCCCTCTGTCAAGGAAATTCTGGAACAAGAGACATCCTAACGCATGGAGTTATATGGTGTACACTATTCAGAGTTGCCATATGAATGATTTTCCAAGGACTACTGAAGATAGAAAAAACTGTATCCCTTAGAAGTTTAGTATGAATAGTTTTAGATAAAGCACTACGTATTTTGTCATAGATCTATGTAAGCAGAGAGGTAAAAGGTTTTTTGAAATTAGCATGGTGGCCATGTCAACAGGAAGCTTTAGATGCGAGGATGCAGAGGGAAGGACAGAAAGAATAACCAGAACTCCAAAGCTTTTTGATGAGCCTGACTAGTACTTTCTTTTGTATAAGATCCACAGAACATCCAAGCCTCACATGGTTAGTACCTGAGCAGATGGGAGCTGGAATCAACCAAGACCCCATGTGTGCGACTACCTTCTAATTCCTCACTATTGCATAAAGTCTGCAGCTGACTCTTGAATTTAGAAAAGAAGTTCATGTTCAACTTTCTTGTTCCCAAGTTGCTTTAAACAAAAGAAAAATTAATAATAAAATAATCTGTGATGTAAAAATTTCATAGACTTAAAAATATATATGAGAGCTTCCTAGATAATTCATGGGAAAAAGATTTAAAAAAAAAATCAAATGTAACAACTGGATACCCATTTGAAATAAAACTTATCTCAATCTTTACCTCACACCATACACACAATTAATTTAAAATGGATAGTAGATCTACATGAAGTGAAACTATAAAATTTCTAGGAAAAAAAAGGAGAAAATCTTTATGACTCTGTGGAAGTCAAACATATCTTAAGACACAAAAAGTACAAATCATAAAATAATAGATTGATAAATTGAACTTCAAATCAAAAGCCTCTGCTCTTCAAAAGGAACCATTAAGAAAATAAAAGACAAGGTACAGACTAAAAGAAAATATTTGAAATATATATATCTGATAAATAAAAAGAAAAGTGACTAAGTTTTTAAAAATGGCCAAAAGACTTGAACAAACACTTCTCAAACAAAGTTATCTTAATAAAAACATGAAAAAAGCTTTAGCACCGTGAAATCATCAAAGAAATGGAAATTAAAATTTCAGTGAGATACCACTATATATACATTAGAATGGCTGAAATTAAAAAGACTGACAATACCAAGTATTGATAGGGGAGTGAAACAACTGGAATTCTCATATATTGCTGATATAAAGTGGTACAAACACTTTGGAAAACAGTGTGGCAGCTTCTTACAATGTTAAAGATATACTTACCATATGATCCAACAAAATCCATTTCAGCTCTGATCTCAGTCATGCCTAGAAGTTAACTGATCCAAAAACTAGAAACAATCCAAGTGTCCATCAGTAGGAGATTAACTTTTTGAGGAGATGGAAACATTTCTATATTTTGATTATCCTTGTGTTTACAAGGGTGTTAAATTTGTCAAAACTCATTGAAATGTATACTAAAATGAGTACATTTTATTATATGTAAAATATACCTCAAAATTATTTTAATAATATTAGAGTTGTAAATAACCTTAGTGAACATCTATTCTAATACTTTTATATCATAAATGAATAATTGCAAGAACACGAGATTTTAGCATCCAGCTCATTCAAACTAGTTGGTAGTAGAACAGGACCAAAAATCCTATCTCCTAAATCCCAGTCTAACACTCTTTCTCTATAACTGCTACCTTTACATTGACCTATCAAATTAATTTCAATGAAATGTAGCTGTGATGGTTAAGATAGTGTGTCAACTTCGCTGGGCCATGATTCTCCCTGTTTTAATGTAATCACTCCCATGACTGAATATACTGTGAGTAGCCAATCAGATGAAAGGGAGTCTCCTTGGGGGTGTGGCCCGCATCTGGATATAAGCAGACGTTCTGGCTTTTTGCTCTCTCTGGATCCTGCGGCTGCTTCCTGTCGTCTCAGCTCCCGTTCTTGGGACTTGAGCTGTCAGCTTATCTCCTGAACCTGGGATTCGTCAATCTGCACAGCCTGTGAGTGGGAGCCCTGCTCTCCAACCTGCCGATCTTGGGCTTGCCAGCTTCTGCAGCTGTGTGACTTCAGAGAGGCCTCTACCCTGATCCACGGACTTGGGATGTTCTAGCCTCTACAATCACGTGAGCTATTTCCTTGATATAATCTCTCTCTATGTATATATATTTATACGTTTTATTGGTTTTGCTTCTCTAGAGAACCCAGCCTAAGACAGTAGCCTAAAATAGCTTGGGTATCAGAGTTTTTAATTCCTTGAAAATTAGGAAATTTTGTGGTGCTACTGCTGCTGCTGATGATGATTTTGCCTCTAACAAAGTCTATTCTCTCTTTTCCAAGAAATATATCTCAATTTCCATTCACTTGTTCCTCCATCTCAGCCCATACAGTCCAGAGGTTAGAATCCAAATTTTGCTCCAGGGAAGGGTATGTGACCTAGGCCTTAGACCTACATTGTCTAATACAGTTGCCACTAGCCACATGCGGCTACTGAAATACAGCACTTGAAATGTGGCTGTTTAGAATTGAGATGTGCTATACCTGTAAAATGTTCCCCTGCTATTCAATGTCGAGTGTCAGCGAAAAAGAGGAAGACCCTCAACGAGACGGGCTGACACAGCGGCTGGAACAAATGGCTCAAACATAGCAAAGATTGTGGGGATGTCCCAGGACCGGCCAGTGTTTCATTCTGAGTCAGAACCAACCTGAAGGCACCTAACAACAACAACGTAAGTGTAAAATACCCATTCTTTTACATTGTTTTCTTGGTTAAAAAAAGGGGTAAAAGGAATGTAAAACAGCTAATTATTAATTTTATATTGACTATGTTGAAATGAGGGCCCTGGTGGCATAGTGGTTAAGAGCTTGGCTGCTAACCAAAAGGTGGGCAGTTCAAATCCACCAGTGGCTTCTTGGAAACCATATGGGAGGAGTTCTGCTCTGTCCTTATAGGGTCGCTATGAGTTGGAATCAACTCGAAGGCAACAGGTTGTTGGAATTCCCTCTGTGGCACAAATGGTTAAGCACTGGACTACTAACCGAAAGGTCAGCAGTTCAAACCCACCCAGGGATGTCTGAGAAGCAAGGCCTGGTGACCTGCTTCTGAAAGGTCATGGCATTGAAAATCCTATGAAGCAGTTCTACTCTGCACACTTGGGGTGCCATGAGTCAGAATCGACTCAATGGCAACTAACAACAATATGTTGAAATGATAATATTTAGGCTAGATTGGATTAAATATTAGTTCCTGGATGGTGCAAATGGTAAGGCATTCAGCTCTTAACCCAAAGGTTGGTGGTTCAACCAAAGACACCTTGGAAGAAAGCCCAGGTGATCTATTTTTGAAAAATCAGCCTTTGAAAATGCTGCGGAGCAAAGTTGAATTCTATACATACGGGGTCACTATGAATCGGCATCAACTCAGTGGCAACTGGTGATGGTGGATTGGGTTAAATAGAATATATTTTCAAATTAATTTCATCTATTTCTTTTTACTTTTTTAATCTAATTACTAGAAAATTTAAAATAACGTTTATGGCTAGCATATTTCTATTGGACAATGTTTCTTTAGATAATTTTTATATTCATAATCTTGGCCACATTGACTTGTTTTTCAGAATGTATATTATTATATCAGAGTTGACTGCAGTTGATCCATTAAGTTCTTTTTTCTTGGCCAGTTTGTGTTGGGTTGTTACTTTGGATTGAAAGGGTCCTAGATATTATTGTTACCAAATTGAATGTAAATCAAAATATCAAATGACTTGTATATACTAGCCTACGTTCTCAGGGCACTTTCACAGTCATTATTTCCTATGATTTTATAAGGTCATCATTGGAAACCCTGGTGGCATAGTGATTAAGAGTTCAGCTGCTAACCAAAAGGTTGGTTGGCCGAATCCACCAGGTGCTACTTAAAAACCCTGTGAGGCAGTAGACTCTGTCCTATAGGGTCGCTATGTGTCAGAATTAACTTGATAGCAATGAGTTTTTTTGTTGTTAATATAATGAAACTGAGGTTTAAAGAGGGTAAGTTAGTTACCCAAAGTCAAACTAGAAAAAGAGAAGAGCAGAGTTACTAAACTCAGATGTTTGGATCCCAGACCTTATTTCTTCCACTTCTGGCATCCCACCTTTCATGACCCATCTGGAATGTTACCCTTTGCAGTTGAAGGTAACGGAATAAATGTAAATGGTGGTGATTAACTATTTGTGAATTTCTGTCCAGGAATTAATCTACCTAAAATTTGATTTGCTTCATGCCGCTGATGTGTATTCCAAATGTTACCAGGCCGTATAAAACATTGGTTATTATTATAATACTGTCAGGGAAACACTATTCTATAATTTCAGGGATTCAAAATAAGAAATGAGTTGTTGAAATGACAAAGGATTTTTGGAAGTCTCTGATACAAGCATGAACAAGGGAAGGTAGAATAATAAAGAGTTTATACTTCTTTAGGCCTGTCCAATAGAGAGATCATCTCTGTACAGTTGACCCAAGAATGCTGGCCACCAGAAACATATATTTTTGGATCCCTGGTGATGCAGCGGTTAAGTGTTTGGCTGCTAACCAAATTAGGTTGGCAGTTCGAATCCACCAGCTGCTCCTTGGAAACCCTACGGGGAGGTTCCACTCTGTCCTAGGGTCGCTAGGAGTCAGAATTGACCCGATGGCAATGAGGTTTTAGTTTTTTAATGGAATGGGAATAATTCTCTGGTTTCAACAATAGCCTTGGTAGATACTACCTAAACCTAGGTTCCATTTGCTCTAATTTCGTGGTCTCTAAGCTCCCAGACTGCTTATTTGGTTTCCAAAATTCTTTGTCTTAGAAATAAACACTTCATAGACATACAACTTGAAAGGTATAGTTTTGAGTGAAAATAAATACATCTACATTCTGTATTGGGTATTAGTTTAAACAAAGTCTGTGGAGCATGATTGCTCCCATGGGAGTGATAATATTGACAATTTGACTACGTAACACAAAGTACCAGGCCCTGATTCTTCTCTACCAAAATGCACACACCCTATAAGCTTAGCCAAAAAAGGCACAGCACACTACTCTAAGCTTTTCTCATAAAATAAAGCACAACAGTTATGGCAACATATATACTGGGTTTACCAGGATGGCCCTGATTTCAAAACCCTTTTTTATTGTCCCCATAACAAGACAACTTCTGTCCTGATTAAAATATACACCCTGATTTTTAATTCCAAAAACAGAGCTTTATAAATGTATCAAATCCTTCTCCTCATGGAGATTGCAGTCTAGTTGGGGAACTGAAGCAAGTACATGTACCAAAGAAATAGAATGGGAGGTAATTTACACAAGTGCTGAAGGCAGGGGCAGACATCATCAGCATACACCAGCAATTGTGCAGTTAGCTTGTTCTCATCAGGCCGGAACCCAGCATGACAGCAGAAGGCCTTGTCTACAGGTGTGGATGAGAGAACATTCTAAGCATGGGTCTGGGCAGGTGGGGACAGTTGCTTAACTTCTCTGTGCCTCAGTCAGTTCCTCTGAAAAATAAACACAGTAACACCTCTTTCACAAGGATGTTGTAAAGATTAAATGTGTACATGTAAGCACTTAAAACAATGCCAGGCATGTGGTAAGCACACTACCAATGGCACCAAGCAGCAGAAAAACACCACCAACTTTCATTACCACTTTTTCTATAGCAGTACTTGTTCAACGTCATTCCATAAGGAAACGAAGACTCCTTTGTTGCTTTAAAAAACTTCACTTCATTGCCCTGTGAAATCTGTAATACAGGGATCTTTGGCTGCTGGAATTCTCTGAGGCGAATGACAGCTGAACGCCCCACTCCCCGCCCTCAATGTGGTGGAAGGGCAGCAGCAAATCTAAAAAGTTATGAGCCAGTAATTTTACCCCAAGTATGTCTTTAAAGCTTCCTTTCAAACTTAGTTTTCTCCAATGAAAGGTGCTGTATAAGCAAAAAATATTAATAGTATTAATAAAAATATTTCAGCCATATTGCTTCTTGCATCATATGTAATTCATTAGTGGCAGCTTGTAGGGGAGGTAAAATTTTCATGTCAAATAATGTTTTATGGGTCTTTAGAACATTATACTCACTGGGTGTCCCGACATCATGATGAGACCTCCCTGGGTGGGAAGACAGGCAGAAAAAGCTTTTTAAAACCCTTTATTTTGCAGATTTGCTTGGAACAAGTTTAGTTTCTGCCCCTTGTTCAGCAGCCACACGGTATCAGGAAGCTTAGGAGCTTGTTGCCTGAAAGAGTACAGGCTCCAACTGTTCATGGAAACAGGATTTATAATGATGTAAACTCAAAAGATGAAATTAAATATAAAAAGGTTAATGAAAGGTTTCAGTCAAGATTGCAGTGACCATGATCAATCAAAGGCCAGGAGAAATGCTGTTTTACAATTAAAATATCCCCACACATTGTTATTTATCACTATTGCCATATTGCAAGGAGCAGGTCAAAATTAATCATATAAATCACCCAG
This sequence comes from Trichechus manatus latirostris, assembly GCF_000243295.1. Lineage (NCBI taxonomy): Eukaryota > Metazoa > Chordata > Mammalia > Sirenia > Trichechidae > Trichechus > Trichechus manatus. The sequence goes on from NW_004443994.1 coordinate 1,864,557, forward strand.
ATGAACCAAATTCTGAGATCCCTTTTTGTTAAATAATATGGTCATGTTATTGTTAAAACTGATAAAGTTTTATCTGATATTCTGAGTTTAATACTTTTGTTTGAAAAGATCTATTATGCAGAGATTATAGGGAAAACTCTAAGACTAAGCTTTAGAGATTATTTAAAAGCCTATTAGATTTCAAAGATGGCTATATATTTCCCATTCAAATGCATAGTAGGATCTTCACAAAAGTTTATCCAAGGATGAATTAATTGGGCCCTATGCTTGGTAGTCATTTCACCTGCCCACCCACCCACCCACCCATCCATCCATCCATCCACCACCTATCCATCCATCCACCACCTACCCACCCATCCACCCATTCATCCAACCATCCATCCAACCATTCATTCATTTAAGTAGTACTTATTTAAGCCCTACTATGTGGTAGGCACTTGGCTAGGTTCCAGAGCAACAGCAGTCATGGTCCTTAACTCCATGTGACTTACAGACTAGTAGGAAAGAGGTTATTGCACAAGGAACCACAAAAGTGGAAAATGTTATGAAAGACAGACTAAAGAAGACCACATAAATTTACAGGACTTTAGGTTGGAAGGGTGAAGATGAAGCATTTCAACCGAGACCCAAAGGATAAAGAGAAGAGTTGGACAGATCATGGGGAAACATACAGGCAGATAAAATAGCTCATACAATTTGTCACTGCTGTATTGCTGGGACTTGGCACATTGCAGATAAATGATAAATATTTAAGGAATAGATTAATGTCAATTGTTCTACTTTCAGAGGTACTTGGCTTTTTTAGGCTCAGAGCCATCCACTAAAGACTGATAAGTCCCAGGATAAGCCCCACTAGCCTCCTCCCCTTTCCCACCCCTAGTCTTGCACGTATAAAAGGTGACTACGATGAACATCTGCCACCCGCCTACCAGTTTGTCGTACTGTGGTGGTTTGCATGTAACTACATTGCTGGAAGCTATGCCACTGGTATTTCAAATACCAATGGGGTAAGCCACGGTAGACAGGTTTCAGTGGAGCTTCCAGGCTAAGACAGATGAGGAAGAAAGGCCTGGTGATCTACTTCCAAAAATTAGTCAATGAAAACCCTATGGATAACACAGAATATTGTTTGATATAGTGCTGGAAGATGAGCCCCCTAGGTTGGAAGGCACTCAAAATACACAGTAGCCACAAGGATGAACTTGAGCATGCCAACAATCACAAAGATGGCACAGGACCAGACATTTCCTTCTGTTGTACATGAGGTGGCCGTGAGTCAGAGCTGGCTTGGTGGCAACTAACAACAACAAGATGCACATACCAGGTTGGGGTAAAACAAAAAAAGAGAAGAGATGTCATAGAAGGGCAACAGAGAATCAATGGTGGGGTAGAAGACAAGTAGAAAGGAAAGAACATAATGTTACCACTAGCCACTCCATAGGCCCACCTGATGTTGGGGTTTGGGTGCCAAATATTTGTTCATGAGAGCTTGTGGGTTTGTTTTTCCAGTACTGGAAGGTAGCCCCTCCTTCTTGCAGGGATGCCTGATTTGTCAGCAAAAAGAACATCACCTCCTTTTTCTTTTCCCCTTTCCTCAAAGCTAGGACTCAGGGCAATCACTCTACCTGCCCACATGGCAGGATGGGGTCTATTTATGCTCCACTTTCCACACAATGACTCCTGAGCCCCTAGACCCTTGTGTGCAGGGTTAGTGTATATAGCTACACAAGTTGCACCCTGCATAAAGACACTCAGCAAAGGCACTGAGGTGAGGCTGAAACAAGCCTAGATCCCATTCTCCAAGCTAAATGCCCTGGGACGGACTGTCACCTCAAGGAGGTAGAATATTTTTCTAATTTGTTCGCCTACAGAGGATGCCTTTTTAAAATTCCCATGCTGTTGTTGTCGTTAGGTGCCATGGAGTTGGTTCTGACTCATAGTGACGCTGTGTACAACAGAACGAAACACTGCCCGATCTTGGGCCATTCTCACAGTAGTTGCTATGTTTGAGCCCATTGTTGCAGCCACTGTGTCAATCCACCTTGTTGAGGGTCTGTCTCTTTTTTGCTGACCCTCTACTTTACCAAGCATAATGTCCTTCTCCAGGAACTCGTCCCTCCTGATAACATGTCTAAAGTACGTGAGACAAAGTCTCACCATCCTCACTTCCAAGGAGCGCTCTGGTTGTACTTCTTCCACGACAGACTTGTTAGTTCTTCTGGCAGTTCATGGTATAGTCAATATTCTACACCAACACTATAATTCAAAGGCATCAGTTTTACTTTTGTCTTCCTTATTTATTGTCCAGCTTTCACAAGTACATGAGGCAATTGAAAATATCACGGCTTGGCCCACTTTGAGAACTAAAGTGCCCTGACCTAAGCCATGAAAATTCCTATAAGGTACTTTATAAGCCAGTTGCATCCCTATTTTTTTGCATTCCTCTTCTGATTGGACTACAGAATACATGGATATTAGTTTTATGCTAGTATGAGTGCACTAATGTTTTCAGTAGACCCTGGGTGGTGCAAATAGTTAATGTGCTCAGCTGCTAACCAAAAGATTGACAGTTTGAGTCCACCCAGAGGTGCCTCAGAAGAAAGGCCAGGCCATCGACTTCTGAAAAATCAGCCATTGAAAACCCTATGGAGTACAGCTCTACTTGGACACACATGGGGTCACCATGTATTGGAATCCACTTGATAGCAACTGGTTTACTGATGTTTTCAATCCTAGAAATAAGAACAGTTCTAACCAAACCAAATAAAAAATAGAAAAAATGGGGCAGAGCTGTTCTGGGCATGGGAATGATGTTATCAGAATGGAAGCCTCTGTGGTCCTGGGTGCAAGGTGAAAATTTGTTCTTCTAAAATGCCCCCGTGCAGGCTAAAATCCATGACTGTAGCACTGTTGTCTTTATGAGAAAGCACCACACAGCATTGGAAAGCTCTAATTTCACAACCCTGCTCCATAAAGAATGGAGAAAGGGCATAGTTAATGTCAACAGTGCACATTCCTCAAACCAAACAACCTAAAAACCATTGACTTGAGGCACATTTTAAGTTCAATCGCTTCCCCACGTCCAGGTTTCAGAGCGGAAACAAAGACGTATAAGATTTTGTCCTTTCCTTTAGAGAATTTACATATAGCAAAAAAATGTGAAAATAACAGCTGTTTTCTACCATCAAAATACGGATAAAAACTGTTCAACTGCACAAACATGAGATGGAAAGCAAAAATGTTTTCAGAGTGTATGCATATAACATCAGGAAAATATGTGTCAAGACTAAGAGTAATCATATGCCACAGTTTGCCCCTGCTTTACAGGTTTAAAAGTGTATGTTGGTTTCATGTCCAAATGCAATAGTCCCTGGAAAAATTTAGTGATTTGATCAAAGCCATGGGAAAACACATACAAGAAAGCAGGCAGCCTGACCCCAAGTCCAGGGCTCCCTTTACCAAAACTGTAGACTAGAAAACAGAGCTACATGTTATTTGCGCATGTGAGTTTGTGAGTTGTGATGATTCCAGACAGGACTATTTTTGCTATAAATTATTACAAGTATCCACACAAGAATACCTGGTGGATGAGAGGTGCCGACGACATGTGGCAGTTAATTGAACATATAATCAGGGACTTCACCACCGTGGCAGCTCTGGATTATATCAACAAGATAATGATGTTGCTAAAATTATGCACCTACAATTTTCCCTTAAAGGTAGGTGATAAATGAATTAACTAAGTACTAGAAGCACAAATCTTCAAATATTTAGAAATTGCTGCAGGGTGTACAGGGACAGCATGAAGTCAAAAAGTAGATATTCTAGGCTATTAGTATGCTTTTTAATCATAACAACAATTCAGTAAAACACTGACATGGGTGCTCCATATAGTAGAAACATTAAAAAAATAAATAAATAAAACCAGGAAAAGAAATGAAGGATTTATATGTTGGCTCTGACAATAGAAGCAAGAGCACGTAGAGAATTCAAGGATCATCAAAATAAAGCACAGAGATGATTTCCCAGACACTAGAGTGCAGATGATCATTTTTTAGTGAAGAAGAATCATTTCATGCACTGACACCATTTCATATTTCAGTACCAGAAAAGTGTAGACCAGGGCGTATCAACCTTTAAAAAGTGGTGAATCAATATACAAAAAGAGAAGGGGTTGCGTACCAAAAGGAGGTCAAGCAAGCAGATGCCTTGGCCATCATGGTACGTGAGTCCTGAGAGTCTCACGTGCTGTGGAGAGGAAGGGTGGAGTGCTAATCTGGAATTGGAGGAGAATGGCTCGGGAAATGGATGTGCCTGGCTTCCAGTCCCCACCAGGTTCTTACTAGCACTGAATGGAGGCAAGTATGTAACTTTCTTAAGCTTCAATTTCCTCATCTATAAGATAGGGATAACCATTGCTCCAAACACACTGGTTTGCTGTGAAGATTAAATGATTGACTGTGAATGCTTAGACTAGTACTTGGCACACAGTGAGTGCTCAATGAATAATAATAGACTCAGTCATTGGGTCTCAGGCCACTACAAGTCTGTGCATATGTTGTAGATGACTAGTACAGCCTTGCTTATTTAATGCCAAACACACACCAAACCTGTTGCCATCAAGTGGATTCTGACTCCTAGCCATCCCACATGTGTCAGAATAGAACTGCACTCCATAGGCTTTTCAAGGCTGTAAACTTTTGGAAGCAGATTGCCGGACCTTTCTTGCAAGGCACCTCTGGGTTAGTTAAACTGCCAACCTTTCATTTAGTAGTCAAGTGCTTAACTGTTTACACCACCCAGGGACTCCTTTTCTGTCTGTGTCATTAATCAAGTGAGTTCCTAGATCTGTCTCCAACACTGTCTATACTCCTCCATGTTTTAAAGAGATACTGATAGACATCAGGCATTGGGCCTTCTCTCTTTGTCAGTAGTATTTCAGTGGGGGAGGTTATTAGCCAAAACAAATGGTAAAGTGACCAGGATCAGCCACTTTAGCAGCTCTGGTTCAATATTTGATGAGGATGGAGGTTTAAAATCAGTCCCATAAATAAGGATAGAGGACTACCTCTGTATTATATTCATTTGTGTTGGCCAGGTCTCCATTACCATAGATAATTGAGAACTGACTGTATTTATTTCCAAAGACTTTCTTAAAATGGAAAGATCTCTGTGGCATCTATAAGATTCAATTAGAGGACCTTTATAAGCACACATCTAGTTGAATCAAATGAGAGATAAATTAACCTATAAACAGCATGCTCTTTCTTGTGGAATCCTCTAATGGCCTGATTTAGGATATCAGCAGATGGGAGGTCAGTGCCCAGTGCTTTCAGAGTTCAATCCATTCATTACAATCAGGTTCACGATGCCATGAAGAGGTTCTAATGAAACACACTCCAGTAAACCTCAGAGGGGGACAGCTCATGTGCGCGTGAGGCATGAGTTTAAGGCAGCAGACAGACCGTGATTTTGTATTTCTAGACAGGTAGGGGGTCCAAACGGAGCCACTGCACATTTATTAAGTTGTATTATTTCAGGGAAGAAACTGTTGCCAAGACATCTTACCTGTAAGTTTCTTTAAGCTTTTAGCCGAAATGCTCTAGTTCGCATGCAAAGAAAACTGCACTGTTTGTCACTAGGCAATGTCCTCTAACATCAGGGCTTTCGTGGGAAAAGAGACCCATTAAAAAGGTACCTGATCTCCCTGGTAGCCCTCCCTATTCCAGCTGAGAGTGCTTTTTCCGAGTCCTTTCTTCTCAAGTCTGAGGGGGTAGTGCGGGAGTGGGACAATGTATATATCCTGAATCCTGCCAAATTACAGCTCCAAATAATACCAAATATGTGCCTGAAGGTTTTCAGATTTTTATTTTGTTTTTTCACCAAACCACTCTAGGGTTCTGAAAAATATCTGCTTTTGTGGCCATGTCCACTGATAAAAAGCCTTATAAATTGTCTGTAAACCAAATTAAGTACATCACAGCAAGAAAACATCCGCTTTTAGGGTACACATATAACATCACAGAGCATCTTGCTGGTTTAGAAATGTCCAGTTTTACGTGGTGCTAGAGGATGAAGGACGAGACTACCCTTTCTACGTTCTGAACAGACACTCCTGTGGTCCAATGCGATGGGCATGTAAATGAATTGTAGATAACACACTGGAGTCTTGATGTAATGGTTCCCTTGAGGACCCATGCTGAGAGGTGCTCTTAGAGATGAGATTGGCTCCTTCAGAGTTTGCATTAATACTTCAGTAAATGAATCCCTTCAGATAGAAGTTCCTAGTGGCCCCATTTTATACTAAATTTGAACAAATAATGAAGAGTTTTACAATGTAGTTAAAAATATATTTTTCTTCCTATTTTGTTATTAATAGTTTTTTTCCATATAATCATATTTATACACCTACTCTTTTTACCTCTCTTCTCAGTAGCTAATCAAAATCCTTACTGAGTCCTAGACATTTCTTCACTACGTTTGCAATTTACACATGTAGGTCAGCCGATTAGAGCTAATAATACCCAAGTTAAAAATTAAAATCAGAAATCAGTACTTCAAAACCTGTATTTTAGAATAATAACACAGTCTGTTTTGCCTAAAAATGCCTGTTGTTACATATGAGTTCTTCCCTCCTTACATGGTCCCAATCTGTAAAGAATCTCCTATTTTTTATATTGCTTTGAAAGAACAAATTAGTAACGAGAGACCCAAGCTTTCTTCCTGATAAAGATGGTTATAACCACAGGATGAGACATCTCCTCCTCATATCTACCCCCTCCCATGCACCCACTACCATCCCCTTGACTATTGTTGATCCCACCCCAGAAAAATAAATCATATTTGTGTATACATATTGTACCTGGTAGCGCAGTGGTTAAGCATTTGGCTGCTAACCTCAAGGGTCAGCAGTTCAAATCCACCAGCCGCTCCCTGGAAACCCTATGGGACAGTTCTACATCCTGTAGGGTCGCTATGAGTTGGAATCGACTCAGCAGTAACAGGTTTTTTTTGGGGGGGTTTACTGTACCTAGTACATCCCTTTCACTATAAGGTTGTAACATGGTGCTCAGTGGTTACTGAAAAAGCATTAGATGGTTCTTCCTCTATGTTGCACAAAGTTGTAGTTACAAAATGCTACTGAAAATTCTTCTGAAATCTTAAATTTCCCTCACGGTATTCACTTAAGTATGTCTTCCCCTTCTTTCATCTCAAACTTACTCGTTTGTCACAATGCACCCATTATTTAAATAAATACGTTTTTGACAAGTATTATATACCAAGCACTGTGTTAGGTGCTGGGGATTGAGGAATGAAAAAAACACATCAGGCCACTGGGCTTCCCAAAGCTTAACATGCCAGGAATGCAGACAAGTAAACAGGCAGTTATAGTAGGGTCAAGAGTGTTAGACTAACTACATAGGAAAACATCTACCTGGGTGAAGCAGCAAAGGCTTCTAGGAGAATGTTACATCTCGTTAGACCTACTGGTTTATAGGCCCTGGCCAAGGGAAAGGAAGGTGGTGGAAGGAGATTCAGTCTAGACAGAGCAATAACATATCTGGAGATTCAGAAACAGGAGAGAGAGCGCTGCATGTTAAAGCTACTGAAAGAGGAACTAGAGTTCTTGAGGGCAGTGTCAGCAGAGACCTTTATTGATCACCCGAGCTAATGCTGTCTCCAGGCCCACCTTTATGTTGCCCTCCATGACTTTAGTTTGCCTTATTTTTTTCATAGCTCTTGTCAGTACAGTAACCGCTCATTATCCAGTAAGATATGGAAACGGTAGTTGATCAGTTGATTAAAAGTGGTATAAAGTGAGGGAACATAAAATTTGGTATTACAAACCCTAAACATTTTATTTTAACTTGCATTGTAAGTATGTATTTGTTTATTAATCATCAGCTGCAGAGCTAAGACGTTTTCTTTGAGAATGAATCTTCTGGTTGGAGTTTGGAGATTTCTTTGTTGCATCAGCCACATCTATAATTTATCATCAACAATTTCTACTCTGAGTTGTTTTGGAGTAGAGAAAGAGCTTAAGGACACGTGTGAAACAATCTAAATGCAGATTTTTATAATTTTGCCCCAGAATTTCTGTAGGTGTCTTGTCTACACGTGATTTGACAACTAATTTTAAGCATTTGTTGTATTAATTCTTTTGAAAGTTTTCAAATGATTTTTCACGTACACAACACTTTCAGAAATTATTTTAATTCTTTGTTTAATTATTTACTGTTTTGACTCTGCCTGAAAGCAGGAGCTTCAAATACAGAGACCCACTGTATATTTACTACCTAGAATATTTCTTGATGCCTATTAACTATCAGCAAATACACACTGAAAGAACAAATAAAAAGATATTAGAGAAAGAAGCAATCGTTGAAGGACCTAGCAAGCCAATGTAGTGAGTTTGAATATTATTCTCAGAGCAATGGGTAGTCACTGAGAATTTTTCAAGAGGAGAATGGCATAATAGGCATGATGTAACTTGTATTTTAAGAAAATCCCTCTGGCTGAGTAAGAAGAGACTGTGGGAGACTGAAGCTGAGAGGCTAGTTAAGAATAAAAAGTGAACCATGGTAGAGGTAGTAAGGATGGATGGGAATTGTGAATGGGTATTAAGAAGTGTTTGGGAGATAAAATTCATAGGACTTACACTGGTGTTGGTTGTTTTCATATCTCTGTCCTCCATGAAATTAATATCTACCCCCTGACTTAACTCTATGCAGACACGAGCTTAAAATTACATCTAATTCTTCTCTGTATTCTCCCATAACAACATGCAGAGTTCTTACGTATAATATATGTTCAGTAAATGTTCCAGGCCCCAATAACTGTTTAAACTTATAGTTTGTTTTGACTTACTGGAAGGAAACTTGAGCTGAATGTCAGAGAATCATAATGAGCTTTTACCCATTTTCTCAGGATGTAAAATAAACAACATTAAGTCCAAGGAAATCAAGCATAAAAGCCATTCAGAAATCAAGTGATTTCCAGTGTCTTTTCCCTCTTTTTCCATGAGATTCTACAAAGGAGATATATTTGAGGGAGCATCTTAGGAGCAAAGAAAGAGATGCTTGCTGCTCTTATCCAGTCATTTTGGAAAGACAATGTAACAACTTAGAAAGCAAAAGCATATGCAGCCAGCAGTGAATTAGGCATCAATCACGTTCTCAAGGAAGCTTCCAGAGGAAGGAAAAACTTTTAGGAGGACTTGAAGGAAAGCAAGGACTAGGATCAGTGAAGAGGAGGGGAGAGTCTTTTAAGCACAGGAATAAGAACACATGTGATGTCAAAAGGAAAACTTCTTTCATTTTTTCAATCTCTTCACTAGACTGTAAATTTCCTGAGGGTGCAGACTGTGGCTAATTTATTATTATTATTGTATCTAGACTGCCTGTTATAGCACCTGACATAAAATAAATATTTGATTTTAAAAAATGAATGTAGGGTAGTGGTTAGAAGTGAAATTGATGAGGTATTGCTGGCCATGAATGCCAAGTGAAGTATATTTCAGTAGGCAATGATTTTTGATTGGGTAATAGCAGCGAGGAAGAATGGTAAGTGAAAAGCAGCATTTTGGAAAGATTAATATAGGATCTGGGTGCAGGAGTACGAAGAGGAAGTGGGTGCACCTGTGGAATACTGCGAACCTGGAAAAGAGTGGTGGCAATGGGATCTGAAAGGAGGTGACGGATATGAAAGATTGTAATAAAGGATGAATTCTCCGAACTTGAAGACGAATATGATGGGGGAAGAGGGAGAAGGTAAGGAGTCAAAAATAAATATAGGGTTTGGAGTTGCTACAACTGGAAGACCATAGGGCCAATGGTCTTCTCAAAAGAGAGAAGTCAGTTCTGAGCTCCTATGATACCACATTCATCCAAACCTTGGGTGAGTAATCCCATGGACAAATGGCAAAGCAAAGGGAATAATCAGACAACAGTGTAAACTTGGCAAGTCAGAATTAAAAGGCAAAAAGGAGAGATGAAACAAAGTCAGCCAAGAGAAAACAAACCCAGGTCTAAGTTCTCAAACTCAGGAAGAAAAAAGGTGATCAGAGTTATGAAGGATTGGGATTACGGTTCAAATTGATAACAATAGGTAAGATTTATTGAGAATTACTATGCTCCATATTACGCCTTTTAAACCCAATGATAGGATTTCTATTTTACAGATAGAAAAACCAAGGCAAAGAAAGATTAAATCGCTTGCCCAAAGTCACACAGTCAGAATGATGCCACATCCGGTATTCATAACCACCATTCCATACTGCTGTGTAAGTTCATCAGCCAGGTAGTTTGTACCTTTTTACTTTTCCCCTCTTAATGGTAGTGATGGTCGATAAACATGCTCAGGTGACCCTTCCTCTACCAGAACCCGACTCACTGGCTACCTCTGCAAAGTTAATCAACCTCCTTCTAGACCCTGTCCTGACACTAAAGGAGGTAAGCTTTCAAGCCAGAATGGATTTTTTTAAGTCCCTAGGAATTTTGAAGATATGAAAGTTACTGATAAAGGAACATGGAACACATGGAATATATTAATAGAGACTCTCAAATACTTATTCCATATTCTAATTGGAGCTGTAATTTACATCTTTCTTAAATTGCTTATCGGTTCCCTAATTTTTACATCTCACAATCGAACTGCTTTCTAGTGTTCACTATCTTTCCATGTAAATCTATATATGATTCCATCTATTTTTACTGTTTAAAATGTATATATATGTAAATTATTATTCATTGGATCCTTTTGCATCTGAGATATAAATGCTGAATCAATGTGGGAAACGTTAAGTATCTGTTTTAACCTGACTTGATTATACCTAAATATAAAATATAAATTAGCATTTTATTCTAGTTGTATTTGTTGTTGTATTATATTGTGCATTAATTAAAAATATATGTGTTTTTAAAACACCTAATTTACAATTCACCTGTCTATACTACCATAGGTCAAAATTTGTAAAGACCAAAAGATTTATACTAAATTTTTAACAGAATGTAATATATCCTTATTGATTATCTTTTTAGATTTATTATAAATTTTTAGCTTAGTATTAAAGGTTTAAAAAATAGAAAATAACCAGGTTCCAAGATGTCTGTGTTTTGTAACATTGCCAAACATCATTTTTCTAGCCTATTGATGTGATTGACATGTAGATATGATTCAGGGGGAAACAATTATTAATAGGAAGAAAAGTTATGACTATTGAATCATGACACTTTGCTGTTTTAAGTAATTTGCTGGCTCCATGTTCTCAAAGAAAACATCGTTGAAATGGAGAACATGTTAAGGAGTCTGCACCTTTTTAAAAAATCAAAACACTAATGGAATGAGATATTGAGATTTCAGATAAAATTAGTACTCTGAGGTGGAAAGTGTCAGGATGGCTACAGCACCAAATCAAACTCTGTTCCCAGATTCAGCCCCACCCTTTGACCACCACCTACTTACCGGAATGTGAACCTTCCACAGTTGTCATGCTAATGAAAATTACTTCCATATGATTGACTGTGAATTATCAAAGAAATTTCATTTGCTGAAATATGACTTACCTATAAAATTTAAGACACAGAACTCTCTGAAATGCAATAAGAGATTCTAGTGGAAACAATCCTATACTTAATTCTATTAGTTCTTTCGGATCAAGTGTAAAACTGGTTAAAATATAGAGCTAAAGAGGCAAAGGTCTCAGCTTTAACCTTACTTGGGGCCAGTGAATTGTTTTTTCTCTATCCTGTAGCCTCCTAATGCATCCCTCCTTAGCCCTAGCCTTAGAAACAATTGGGTGCCCTTGGTCATAAGGGAAGTAGATGATAGGGGTGGGAATGTCCTGGCAAATTCATCATTACCATTGGGGGGAGGGGGTAAGGAGTAACTGACAATATTCTACAATGGATGCATCATATTTGGAATCTAAGAAGTTTATCTTTGAAATGTGTTTGGAATCTGTTCCACCATTTTATTCCTAACTGAGGTTCTCAATATTTATTGCCTGAACTATTAAAATTGACCCCAATCTAGATCCCTGATCACAGTCTCCTACACATCAAACCATTCACCCCATTCCTAACAGAATTATCTTTCAAAAGCATACTTCTTGTTATGCTATGTCCAGCCCCCAAAGCTTTGCCTTGATGGCTCTCCTCTGCCTCCAAGATAAAACCGAAAGTCATTATATGACATTCAAAACCCTATACAATCTACCCTAGGCTCCGTTTACAATTTCAGCTTCTTCTACTTTCCCTCCAGCTCCGGCCATTCTGTGTTGTTGTTAGTTGCCATCAAGCTGATTCCGACTCCTGGCAACCCCATGTGCTACATAGCAGAACTACTCCATAAAATTTTCTTGGACGTAATCTTAATGGAAGCAGATTGCCAGGCCTTTTCTTCTGCAGTACCCCTGGATGGGTTCAAATCGGTTAGCAGTCTAGAGCAAACAGTGCCACCTAGGAGCCTTCTGGCCATCTTGTGCTATTTGCTAATTCCTAAACATGCACATTCTCTTACACTTGAGTCTTGGTTCATGATGTTTCCTTTGCTTGGAATGCTTTTTCTTCTATTCTTCACCTGATAAAATCTTACTCATTTTTCAATTCCCAAGTCAAAAGTTTCATTCTCTGTGAAGACGTCCCAGGGAGAAATAATATCTTTCTCCCTTGTCTTCCCAGAGCACTATTATGCCATGAGCACTTCTCTCATTGTGTTGTAGTCAATTGAATCTGTTCATTTTCCCTAATAGACGTTTAGGCTTCATGAAATCATGCCCTATTTATCTTTGTGTTTCTAGGGTTTAACACAGTGCTTGACACAGAAGAATTGCTCAATAATCATTTGTTAAGTTGAATTAGAGAACAGAAAGTTGTACACTTATTTCAAGTTATTCTATAATATTCTATATAAATATGTGATATATACTATATAAATTATATTCTATATAAATTATTCTATAAAATAAAATAGAATAATTTTATAAAATATATTCTATAAATATATACATAATATATAAATATAAAATAATATTCTATAAAATAGAATAATTTTAAGACAGGTAGAATAACATATCTAGATACTCAGAGACTTTCAACTGAGTCATAATCAAAGATAATGCTTATCCCCAGCAATAACAATAATAATAGCATTTACTGAAGACCTACTGTGTGCCAGGGAAATCATAAATAAAATGTGATCATTAATTTTAAACATGTTACAGACTCTTTGGGAAAACTTAAAAAGGAAATCATTACTTCACTCAACAAGGATTTATTAGGCATGATGTGCAAAACATCCTCATAAAGAAGTATCAAATGAATATTATGGATAAGTATTTGAAGAAATGCAGGAAGGAAGGAATTATTATCAACTGGAACAATTGGGAAGACTTCATAGGGAATATGTGAATTTGATTTAGAATAAGGCTAATATTTACTCAAAAAGAAGCAGGTTGAGGAGACTCGGGCAGACATGGCTGTGGCAGCATGCTTGTCCATTTTCCCATTCTTGTTTACTCTGTAATATTCTTTGGACTTAGACAGACATGGCTGTAGCAGCATGCTTGTCCATTTTCCCACTTTTGTCTATTCTGTGATACTTCTTTGGACTTGGACAGACATGGCTATGGCAGCTTGCTTGTCCATTTTCCCACTCTTGCCTACTCTGTAATATTCTTTGGACTTAGACAGACATGGCTGTAGCAGCATGCTTGTCCATTTTCCCACTTTTGTCTATTCTGTGATACTTCTTTGGACTCCGGCAGACATGGCTGTGGCAGCATGCTTGTCTGTTTTCCCACTTATGCCCGTTCTGTGATATTTCCTTAGACTCGGGACAGACATTCTAGCTCTGGTAGCCTGGTTGTCCGTTTCCCACTTCTGCCCTTTTTTGAATATATGCTGAATAAAACTTTCTTTTTCCTTTACTAAACTTTGTGATGTTTTTCCCCTACAACAGTTAATGGCGTAGTCATCAAGGATCTGAAGCTACGAATCCAGTCAACATTGAAGAGACCTGGACTGCAGAGCAGAAGCCGGCAAAGAAAGGTCCTATCTTCTGGACCCACGTGTTTCCACTCCATGTCCCTTTGACATTGACAGGGTGAGTGCTCTCAGAAAATAAAGCTTTGCTTATTCTTTTGTTGTTCTGTTTCTCATGTTTTCTAAAGTTTTGTTCGGCATATTTGTTTGTAAAACCGGTTAATTGATTAAGGAGAATCTTAGATTTTTGGTTGATTGGTTGAGTGAACTCTTTAAGTGAACTGCAGTTTAGGCTTGGATTCGGGCGTTTGAAGAGGTAATTCTATTGTCAAAGAGCTTTCAGCCACTATAAGCCGCAAAAATTCGGGCAGAGGTAGACCAGTGAAAGCCATTAGGGAGGTCGCCAGCGCTCATCACGAGTGTTAAAAGTCTCCTGTGACAGGATAAGGTGGTCATGAGACAGGCTAGAACACTAGGCTGCCTGACACCCACAAGAAAAGTCTCCTGCAACGAAGGTACACATTGGTCTAAGCAAAACACTGTCCAAACCCCGCGGTGTTCCTCATTAGGTTTCTTTTTTGTGGCTCAGAGAAAACCTAGAAAATAGTGCTCTGTTTTGCCAAATTCTCAGGGGAAGGTAGCAGCTCCTGACCTGTGTTATGATATTTAAGGGAGAAGTGGCAGTCCTGTACCTGTTTTTTCTGTTGAATTGAGTCGATCTTACCAAAAATTGCTATATACACTTTAAGAAACTAGGATCCCCATATTCTTGTTTTGTGTGGTACTATCTGGTGAATTTACGTGGTCTTTCTGTCTCCTTTTGTTCTAAGAGTATGCTTCTGGTCTAGAGAATTGTGTCTAAGTTTGTCTTGTATTAGATTGGAGGTTATGGCTGAGAATTGCTGTTTTTTGTAAGGCTAGTCATAGAACCTCAGTTCTTTCTTCATCCAGAAAAAAACTGTCTTGTGTCTCTCTTATGATTTAGATTTTTAATAGCTACTTGGAGAAACTTTGATATAAATTGGTCTATTTAAAACGTACACTAAGGACTTCCATCAAAATGGTGCTCTAGGCAGAAGCACCACGCCGTCCCTCCACAGCAAAGATCCGAAAAACTGCCAAACAGAAAAAACAATAATCATGAAACCCTAAAACATCAGATGAAGAGATAAAGAACTCAGCCAAGTACCAAATGGAGTGAGAAAACTGACAGAGAACGAAGAGCAAGGAGAGATTCATGCAGACATCTCCTATCAGCTAACGCAGCACAGATCCGCCATCTTGGACTCCTATCAGAGACCAGCAAACGGGGTACGAGAAAGCAGCTTCACATAGCTTCCAGCGGGAGACAAAACAACCGGTAATTTGCGATATACACTTTCCCACCCCTACCCTTCTTCACCCCCACTCGACCTCCTCTGCTTCCTGCGGCCACAGTCTCTTGTCCGAGAAGGACCAGCTGCTTGGATTCCACCAGCCCGAATTGGCCGGCTCTCTGAGCGCCAATTGTTGACTGCTGGTGTCGCTTTTTTCTGCTTCTTTTGATTTCTTCCTTATCTCTCACCACCTCCCCATCCTTTTGCTCAAATACCTGGCTCCATGTGCCATCTTTGCTTCTTCCTGAGGGACTGCAGAGCTCTGTTAATTTGTGATATACGCTTTCCCAGCCCTGCTTTTTTTCTGCTTCTTTTGATTTCTTTCTTACCTCTCACCACCTCCTGCTCCTCCCACTCAAATGCAGGGCTACGTGCGCCATCCTTGCTTCTTTCTGAGGGGCTGTGGAGCTCCGTTTGATTGTGGAACCACTTCCCGGTCTGTGCTGCCACGCTGGTGGGATCCCAGGGCTTTTGTTTGTTTGTTTGTTTTGAATTGTTTGTTTTTTTTCTATTCCTTTTCTTGGGTGGGGAGCTCGTTCTGGCCAGGCTGTGCTGTGTGGCTTGGAACCTAGCCCCTCGGCTTGCGCAGATGCACAGAGGGATCCCTGAGAGCATTTCTTTTTTTGGGGGGGATTTTTTTCCTTTCCTGTTTTTTTGGGGGGCTTTTCTTGTTCTTTTTTTTTTTTAATTTGTTTTGTTTTCTTTTCCCTCTTTTTCCCTTTTTGTCTTTCTTCATTACTCAGTTTCTCATCTCTCTGTACCTTCCATCTCTTTCTGTTCCCTGAATACCTGCTGCTGAATACCTCTACACTGTCTAGCCAGGCTGTACTGCAACACCTAAG
>NW_004443994.1:1881691-1882985 GCF_000243295.1 Trichechus manatus latirostris
GTGTCATAGAAGGGCTGAGGAGCAGATCTGAAATGGAGGAAGACAGGATCAGTGGAATAGAAGACAAACACTTGGATACAACCCTGTTTGAGGAAAATTCAGAAAAAAGAATAAAGAAAAATGAAGAGACCCTGACAGTTATGTGGGATACAATCAAAAGCAAAAATCTGCAAGTGATTGGAGTTCCAGAAGAGGGGGAGAAAACAGAAAACACAGAGAGGACAATTGAAGAACTCCTGACAGAAAACTTCCCCAATATCATGAAAGATGAAAAGCTGCCCATCCAAGAAGCTCAACGAACCCCATATAGGATAGACCCCAACAGAAAATCACCAAAGCATATCATAATCACGTTCGCCAAAACCAAAAACAAACAAAGAATCCTGAGAGCAGCTCATGAATAACAAGAAGTCACAGAGGAGAAACAATAAGACTAAGCTCAGATTATTTGGCAGAAATCATGCAGGCAAGAAGGCAATGGGATGACATATATTAACCTTGAAAGAAAAAAACTGCCAGCCAAGAATAACATATCCTGCAAATCTCTCGTTCAAATATGAAGGTGAGGACATTTCCAGATAAACAGAAGTTAAGGGAATATGTAAGAGCCAAACCAAAATGACAAGAATTATTACAGGGAGTTCTTCGATCTGAGAACAAACAACTTCAGCTCACAGGCAGAATCTAGGATGCAGGATCGTACCAGCCAGATACCAGCCTAGGAAATGAACTCTCAAGGACTATCCAAAACCAAAAGAAATACAACAGGGAATCAGAGAAGTTAAACTGTAATTGACAACAACATTAGAACAATAAAAGAGGTAATAAACGGTGTAGGTAAAGAACCTTCTAACGAAGAGGAAGGCAAGGCAATACCAAGTAATAATAGACTGCTTCAAACTTAGAAAGATAAGGGTAAATTTCATGGTAACCACAAACAAAGCTAACAAACAGACTCATAAAAATAAAGAGGAAAAACATAAAGTGTCAACAAAAACAAAACCTGCAAAAACAAAAGAAATAAAAAAAAAAAAAAACCACAAACAAAAGTAACTCAACACAGGAGAGTAAAAAGAACAAAGAAAACTTTAGCATCACAAAAAAAAGCACTACAAAATGACAGCAACAAACTCACATCTACCAATAATTACACTGAATGTAAATGGTTTCAGTGCACCCATAAAGAGATGGATAGTAAAGGAATGGATAAGAAAACAGGATCCATCAATATGCTGTCTACAAGAGACACACCTTAGAAACAAAGATGTGAATTTATTAAAAGTCAAAGGTTGGA
>NW_004443994.1:1888057-1925107 GCF_000243295.1 Trichechus manatus latirostris
CCAAAGCCAGTTGATAAAATCATTAAGGGCTAAAATTAGATTGGGAAAAATATGAGAAGTAGTAAAAGTTGAATGAAATCTTAGAATGTTTAAATAGACTTTTCTTTCAACAACAGTTATGTTTTATGGCATACAGGCTTAAAATAATTCCCAAGACATTTTAGGTAACTTACTGATGTTAAATTGAGTTAATAGATATTTGTCATAATTTAAACTTATATACTTTGACTTTTTATGCCACAAGAGAAAGGATAGACAGATTTATGTATTCAAGCCTGCTAATGAGTATGTTCATTTTTGTCATTTAAAGGGATGCACTATAAGAGATAAGCAGCAAAGACAATGTTTAAGAGATTCAGCCTCTCATTAGAATAAGATTCCTGAGTCTGAAAACTAAGCTGCAAGGCTTTTAGAAAAGAAAGCTAAGGTTTTTACTTTAAGATCTTTGGTTAAATGACTTAAGTATTGTTTCACAGTGACCAATAATATTATTATCTCTTTATTGCTAACTTGGTCGCAACTTTATCTTTTTGAATCTAGCATCATCAAAGTCAATAGTTGGATTGGGGAATTCACATCATTTACCTATGAAGTTTCTTATCACTATTCAGGTATTTAGAGATTTGATAATCTTGGTATATTCTTAATATATCCTGACTATATGGTATTTTGTCTCAAAATTATTATGTATTATATCTGAAGCTCTTTGAATATGGTTAATGGTTATATTTAGAAATATTTTTATCTAACGTTTTTTTTTAACTGCTTTATTTGGTCTTTATGTTGGGCTTATAATTAATTTCTATCAGATATTTTACTATTAAGAATATTATGTTTATAATTAATCATGGCCATATTAAGTTTTGTCATCTGCAGATAAGTTTTTACTTTGCTGATTTGCTGAAAACGTTTGACCAAAATATCTCAACAAAAAGATAGACTATACAGGACTTGCTAAAAAGACTGTGACTAGACTGAATAAAATTTCCAGAACTCCTATGCAGAAGCTGATGGGTTCATAGACTGTGGCTGATCCAGAATCACATGGAACAGAAATTAACTACATAAGACTGAGTAAACTAAATGTAACTATGGTTTTTTATGTGGGAATATTGCTGATGTTTTAAGGTCCTAATTTCTGGATATAAGAAACCACTTTCCTTTCTCCTAAATTATCTAAAAGATGGGTTTAGATATTGTAACTCTTGAATTAGAAGTTCCTGTTGGTAAACTTAGCAAAGTTGTAAATATCATAACCAGAGAAGCATCTGAAATTTGAGCTATGATTTTACAAAATAGAACAGCATTAGATTTCCTATTAGTTCTCCCAAGAAACAGTTTGTACCTTAATAGATAAATGTTGCTGTATTTATATTAATACTCAATCTGAGGTTTTGCAGAATGTAGTTGCTGTTGAGGCACATGAAAAAGTCACTAATGTTGCTCACCTACATACAAACACCTCATGAGATTTGTTTCCTTGGTTCAAAGACTTTAGGGTCATGGTTTCATTGGTTATTTCAGATAAGCGGCCTAATGTTATTGTTAGTGTTTCTGTTTTATTTCCTGGTTTGCTGTATGGTGCCTGGGATCTTAAAAACCAGATGATGTCCAATTATCTTTAAGTATTCATAGTAATAATGCTAGTAAATATTGGAAAGGTAATGTTGTGCTTTTTTTAGTGAGCATTTTTGATAAAAGAGTCTATAACAAGATCATGATCCAAAGGAAAGAATGGTGAGAGAGTTGTATGTAATTCTCCTGGAATCCAGATTTCTGGTTTTCATGAGGCTGCAGTAACCCACACAGACTGTTGCCTTTGGGTGTACTTTTGAACCTCGAGCTTTGAGAAAAAAACTGGTTCCTGAAGATACTTTGAGTCAAACGGTGATCCAGATAAACTAGTAAGACTATTTTGCTCTGGGTATTGTGCTATTTTTTTTGAAGAATTCAGTCTGTTTTAGGAAACTAACTTCAAAGATCAAACTGAGAGTTACGTTTAGGGTAAATTAGTAATTAGTTTAATCAGTCTTTAAGACAATGTCATATGAAATACCTATCTAATGTTTGTAATCAAACTGTCACCCTCTTACAATGCAGAAAATTACGTATCATAAAGAAATCAGATTCTCAGAGGAGATCGACCTCATGGTTCAGACTTTGTTTTGTCTTTGGTTCCATTTCTGCTTCTGAGAAAGTGACCTATGACTGTTAATAGATAAACCAAGGAGGGGCAGCTTGCCCTTGGGAAGAACACTTAGTATGTTTTAAAGAGACTAACTGAAGACATCCTACAGGAGAGGTCCATCCTGTATTTTCTTGCTAATCTGGAATTCTTTAATGGGAACTTTGTTGTCACATGTAAATTTTTCTGTACCGTCTGTTTTCTCTAGACAAACTTTGAGTGCTCTTTACGGATATATATATTTGTGTGGTAAATCCAACTATACTAATTTAGATGATCCTTTCCAACTGATAGTGAATTTATGTGGGCAATCTCTTGTTTAGATTCCTGTCAAATGTGTAGACAATGCACTTTGAGAACTTTAGAATTATCTTTAAGTATTCATAGTAATAATGCTAGTAAATATTGGAAAGGTAATGTTAATTTGTTACACACTGTAAAATGAAAGTCAGAAGACAACCCATTGGTCCAACATTCAGGATATGGTTGGTAGCTTTAATTCCTACTTGTGGTATAGCTAAATTGGAGAAATCTTTAAGAAAATTTGTCAGTCACTATGGGACAAGTAACAGATGAGATGGAAGCACAACAGTGATCTCTGATCTCATAAACCAAGGTGACATGAGCTAACAAAATAGCCTTAGATTTTTTTTATTAGTGTAGTCTGTGCTGTAACAAATACCTATTGTTACATTTGGATAAATAGCACAGAAGTAGAACAAGATATACATAGACAACAAGCTACTTGGTTACTCACTGTAACACCCTTACAAACACCAGATTTATTTGGTTGGTTGCCATCAGGAATAAGTACGTGGGCTAGATCACTACTGCAAGGGATAGTAATATTCTTAGTCTACATCTTGATAGTATTGGGCATAATAAAATTTATCCTCTATTGTCTCACATACCTAAAAGGCAAAGAAGGCCTCGGGCTAAAGTGTTGATGTACATTGAGTCTGCTCACTCCGGCAATGCCATTGATGGAAACATCGCTCTTACTTAAGATCCTGGTGAAGAACCAGATGGTATCCAGTGGAAACCCAGCACCATGAGTGCAATGGCCGCCATCTAGGAGCTCGACTAAGTCCAAGTATTGATCATCGATGTGTTATCTCCAATCTCCAATCAAAAGGAGGGACTGATTTAGGAAATAATATTGGAGTTATTATTCCTTCTCCTTAAGCACACAGAATGTAATCCAGCTGGAGCTGGGCTCAAGAGGACTCACAAAGACTCATCAACTGGGCCCTGAGGTATAAAGACAATAGCTAAGATAATCTTGGAAAACATCTTTTAGGGAAACTCTCACATAAAGCCCATCAAACACAACACAGAAGTCTTTCCACTCTTATCTTTTTCTATTAGCATTTAGTGAATAGAAATTTGTTGGACCAGTGAAGACCCTCCTGACTCTCGTTACTGAAACCTGTACCAATGATTGTTAAGAAAGACCATTCAAAATGTAGGATCACAGTTTCTAGCCAATCTGTGAAAAGGTGAAGCTCCAGTGGTTTTGCCCATTTGTAATGTTAATATATACTGATGGTTCTGTAATGGTTCTTTGGACTCTGGCAGACATGGCTGTGGCAGCATGCTTGTTCGTTTTCCCACTTTTGTCTGTTCTGTGATATTTCCTTGGACTCAGGGCAGACAATCTAGCTCTGGCAGCATGGTTGTCCATTTCCCACTTCTGCCCTTTTTTGAATATATGCCGAATAAAACTTTCTTTTTGCTTTTTTAAAAAAAAGAAGCCGGTTGATCATATATGTAAAAAACTGCAATGGTAAAGCAGATTAGGTAATAGGGGTAGCAGGTAATCAAATATATGCCAGAACATATATATATTTAGGGCTATTTCCATCTGGACTAGAGATTTAGCTAGAGATTAGATTGCAGAGGGCCTTAAAAATCAGGAGATAGATTTTATTTTGAAGACATTTCTTGGGGAGCCATGAAAAATTAAAGAGAATAATATATAGGGTTCACTGCAAAAGGAGGAGAGAGAAAGAAAAGAAAAAAACACTTTTTGAGAAATCTACAATAAGGCAGGCTCACCTTGATAAGGGAATGGATTGAGAGAGGCAATGGAAGGAAAAATCTTGCAGGTAATAAATAAGAATGAAAAGTGTTTCAGGCCCCAGGTTCTAAAGTCTTATACATATACTTGTGTTTAAATACCAGTTCTACTACTTTGTGTCATATGAATTTGATGAAAATTTATCTATTCTTTGTTTTTTTTTTCAATTCTAAAAGGGGAATATTACATATACATATGTGTACGTGTGTGTGTATATATACATACACACACACACACACACACACACACCCGTTTAACCCATTGCTGCCAAGTCGATTCTGAGTTATAGCAACCCTATAGAACAGAGTAGAACAGCCTCATAGGGTTTCCAAGGAGCAGCAGGTAGATTCAAAGTGCTGACCTTTTGGTTAGCAGCTGTAGCTCGCCATAGCTCTTAACCACTGTGCCACCAGGACTCCATACATACGTATGTATATATACATATATGTATTTATATGTCTATAGACATATATGTGTATATATACATATGTATAGCCTATAGATTTGTTATCTCATAAATGAGATAATGCATATGTCTTAGTCATCTAGTGCTGCTCTAACAGAAATACCATGAGTGGATGGCTTTTAACAAAGAGTAATTTATTCTCTCACAGTCTAGTAGCCTACAAGTCCAAATTTAAGGCATCAGCTTCAGAGGAAGCCTTTCTCTCTCTGTCGGCTCTGGAGAAAGGTCCATATCATCAGTCTTCCTTTGGTCTGGGAGCATCTCAACACAGGAACCTCAGGTCCAAAGGATGCGCTCTGCTCCCGGCACTGCTTTCTTGGTGGTATGAGGTTCCCATGTGTCTCTGCTCACTTCTCTCTTTTATATCTCAAAAGAGATTGCATTAAGACACTAATCTTGTCAACCTCATCAGTATAACCTCATCACAGTGATAGAATTTATAACACATGAGGAGATCACATATAATCTCATCATAGTGATAGAGTTTACAACACATAAAGAAATCACATCAGATAACACCATCATACAATACTGGGAATCATGACCTAGCCAAGTTGCTACACACATTTTTTGGGGGGATGCAATTCAATCCATAGCAGCATATAAGCACTGGTACATTACTAGACACATAGAAAGAGGTCAAGGGTGACACCATGATTTAAAATCCCCAAAGCAGGGGAAATGACAGGATCAATGACAAACTGGGTAGGTTGGCTATAGATCTGGTTTGAAGGAGATGATAACAGTTTAGGCACGTTGAGTTTCACGTGACCTTAATGGTAAAGGGATCCAGTGGGCAATGAAGACCTAGGACCGACACACATAAGAAAGAACAAGTTGCAGACATAGAAGCTATTCATTCCTTCATTCTTTCAACAAACATTTACTGTTTTCTCCATATCAACCACGGTGCTAGGTTTTGGGGAAAAACTGATGAGCAAAATGGCCACAAATGCTGTACTTACATAGCAAAACAATCTTTGAGAAGATGATAATCACACAAACAAACAACTCCAAGTAATGATAACTGGTATAATGGAAAAGTCATCCCCATTAAAATCATACCTGGCACTATGAGAAAGGCTAAAAAAAGGCACTAGAGAATACAAAAAAGAAAAGGAAAAAAAAAAAAAAGATGAACAAAGACTCAACTTAAAGTATGGTTCAAATTTAAGCAATCAGAAAAGATAATGCAGCGCATTAATGAGAGAGGAAGATTAGCCAGATGGGTAGAAGACAAACCAGGAGGCAGTATCATTATCAAAGCCATGGGAGAAGAGTCTTTGAAGAAAAGAGGAGTGACAAGTTTCCAACAATGGAGAATAATGCAGGGAGGTCAAGGAGGAAGAAGAGTAAGTAAAAACATTGTATTCAATAGTTAGAAAGATATCGGATATCTGTAAAAGTACATTTTCAGTACTGCAGAGACACAATCAACATTCAACAGGTTAAGGAAATGGTGGGAATGACATGGAGGTCTAATGCTCAGATTAGTAATTGGAGAAGTCTAGTCCAAGAAGTCCATGAAATAAATAAAGTAAATGAAGAGTGGAGGTATAAAGTGCCTCAGAGCAGTAGATTTAAAAAGCAGGATAGGATACAAAAGTAGAGCTTATATTATTGTCAGGACTATCAACGAACACTTCAGATGTTACATTTAATTCAAAAGCATCCGTCATCCTAATGGTTCCTATCCCATATGAAATTTTATGACTTTTGATGGTTTAATTTTTAATTAAGCAAACAGCTAAAGACTTCTAAATGCACTGAGTGAGGAATCTTTATCATCTGCTTCTTTGTGTTTGGGCAATTTAGGAAATAAGAGTGAAAGGTAGAGATGATATAGTTTTAGTCTCAACAGCCTACAAAATATTTAATATTAAATGATGCAGTGTAATATCAGAGAATGGCTAGATCTTAATTGCCCGTTCTAAATGAAATTCAGCTACAACAGAGCAAATCATCACTGAAAAGTCAGCCAGACAGCCTCAGTCATCCCCATTGGTTTTGCTTCACCCAGTTATCAGTGTCCATCCTGTTAGCCTGGGGCCATGTGCACAAAAAGCATCAACACTGGTGTGGTCAAATGAGTCAATACATCTGACCCACGCACGCTCAGGTAGATCTATGGAGAAATGGAGAGACAGTAGAAGCAAAGTATAGGTGGTTGAAAGAAAAAAGACTTAAAAATAAAATTTGTGTGGAATGCTGTATTACTGGGTTCAAGCACCACATCTGATAGACTATAAAAGGTCAAGAATTTAAAAAAAAAAAAAGGAATTTGGGAATGAAAATGTAGAAACAACCTCTTTTACACACACATACAAAAAGCAGGATGGCAAGGAGAGGCTTTCTTTTAAGGGTCTTGTTTGCAACAGTTATATGGAAATGTGTTTCCCGAAGGCAAAAAGCAAAGTTCATTATTCCAGTTCAGGCTTCCTTTGTGGTCTCAGTGTATATCAAGTCCTGCAGCCACTCCTCGCCAAAAAGAGTTTTTATAGAGGTTAGAGTGACAATGAGGGCTCATCTTTCCACACTACATCACTAATTTATTGTAAACTGTATGCTTACCCAGTCTCAACTAACACACAAAAGAACGTTTTAAGTTTCCTGCTGCCTCTCTCTCAAACGTGGTGATGCTGGAGGTTAGAACTTTAGCCTGTATTGATGAAGATTAGACTTTGTCCACACATGAAGAACCTTGAGGAGCATCTGTTCTCTCTCTCTAGAGGTATTAGAGGAAACCTTGGGTAGTGCAATGGTTAAGAACTCCACTAATTTTAGAAGTTGGCAGTTCAAACCCACTCAGAGATGCCCGGGAAGACAGGCCTGGGAATCTGCTTCCAAAAGGTCAAAATTTTGAAAGCTCTATGGAGCGCAGTTGTACTCTGCACATATGGGGTCGCCATGAGTCAGAATCGACTCGAAGGCAAGTAACAAGAGTTATTGGACCAGATAGTAGTTATCATGTCCACTGAGCCACTTTATTTCATGTGAGCCTTATGGCTAAGACACTATCATAAAATTTCTACTGGATGTATACCTTCCTATTCAAACACTAAAGCAACAATCTTATTTTTCCCCAACTGAAAAATAACTGACATTTTCCCCCGACATCTCATGTGTCCAAAATTATTTGACTGACATGCAATAGCCATTGCAGATCCAAGTCTGTCTATACACACAAACTGAAATGCAGACAAAAGCAATCTAGCCAGATAAATCTTCCTTGCCCTTGTCATCTTTTAGCATAGTGATTAAGAACTTGGGCTCTAGAGTCAGATCATCTGAGTTCAAACACTGCTCTGTCACTTAGTTTCTTGGACAAGTCACTTAAGTTTTCTTCCCTAATTTTTCATCTACAAAAGTGGATAATGATTGTGCCTACCTCACCGAGTTGCTATAACATTAAATGAAATCATTCTTGCATGAGTACTTAGAATAGTGCCTGGCGCATAACAAGCACTTAAAAAATGTTAGCTGACATCATAATAGATAATAAATTATATCCCATTTGTTTAACAGTCAAAAATGTTTTAATTCTTTTGTTGAATTCCTACTCCTAGATTAATAAACTAAGGTTCTTGCCTTTGGGAAGCGTATGGTTTGGGAACTGAACGTTAATCTGGTAGGTAGGGGTCTGAGTGTTCAGAAGAACCTGCCAGTAACTGATTATCTAAATAACACCCCCATTTGTACAAACCAATACAGGTGAGAACACTCTCTGGGGGTTGGGCAATTAATCCTCTGCCTGTGCACTCACCATTGTGTACAGGAATCACCTTTTCTTGTCGTTATTTGCATGTTTATTATCCTTACTACTCAGTGAGGTCTTTGAGTCCTTGGCTTCATGGACATGGCCTATGCAGTCTCACAGAGTCCCACACTCAGAAGTGCCCCATGCTGAGCTTAATGCTCTGCTGTTATCATTTTGAAATCCTTAATAATTTTTGCATGAGAAATGCCACATTTTCACTTTGTACTAGGCCCTGCAAATTATGTAGCTTGTCCTGCCTGGGACCATGTCTTTTTATCTCTGTAAACCTCGGCCCAAAAGCTTGATAAATATTTATTGAAGGAATGACATTTATGAACAGGTGAATGAATTAAATGCATGCATGAATGAATGACTCTGAAGACTTGGTCAACAAGTGAGACATATAAACTCAAATTACATTTCTTTTTCATTTAAGGGGACAAAGAAGGACCAAGCCAGGATGCCATAAAGGAAACAACAATCAAGCATTGCCTTGGATGCTAAGACTGTGACAGTACAAACTGTAGGGCATCCCTTTATTGGATTTCAACTGTGGAACTCCCACCACTGTTGGGAAGGGGAACTGATGGCAGGACTGAGCAAGGCCTGCAGAATTCATTTTGATAACTGGATTCAGTCACATTTACTCCTTAAAGGTTATTAGTTATTTTAAATAATTTTGTTAAATGCTCAAGAGGGAAAATGAAGACATATTAATAAACACACAATTATACAGGTTACAGCAACAATGCAGTGCTGGTCATTCAAGAACTTTGTGCTAATTTTAATTAGCTGCTTTCCCTTGCTTTCAAATGTAATTAAAGGAGCTTAGTTGTGCTCAGTGATGCAAGCCACCTTATTTAATCACTAACATTATTTCCCTGAACTATTAATGATTTTCAAAACGCTTGTTTATGCAGAATTAGAACAGTAATTACCTTACCAGTTAATTTTGTACCTTCACATTTCACACCTAGCTCAAACGTCATTCATTTACCACAGCTTCTCTGTCAAAACAAAGAAATGCTTGTTCTAAATGTGCTTCTGAGTGCCAAATTGAAAGCCAAGTTTTGTAACACTAATAAAGCAGCTCCCAAGTGAAACAGGTGTAGTAATTTAGCCCCTTCCTGTCTCGAGCTTGCACGTACATGCTATGTCTTTTCTTTATTAGCTTTAAAATGAGAGCTTGGTGTGCAAAATAAGCTATTTAATTCAGACTTGTGGAGCAGAATATAATCTTTAATTTAAACTAGTGCAGTAAAAAGAGGCCTTTAATTTTAACTGGCGTGTGCGTGTGAATTTGAATTAATAATCCAGAAAATTGAAACTGTTTTGCTGCTGTTGCTGGATATTGACTGTTCTTCACATGCCCTTAGTTTCACTCACTCAATTTCTCTCCCAAACCATAGCTAGTGCTTTCCTTCCCATCTTTTTTTTTTCTTCTTCTTATGATGTAGCTTCTTCATGCAAAGCAGAGCTTTCTGAAAAAGAAAGTCTCAGTTGACTGAACTTCCTTTACCAAAAAAAAAAAAAAAAAGCCCTTCAATGAAGGAATACAAAATCTGTATTAATTTAGTTTACAAAAAGAATATAATTGGTGTATTCATTATATCTACTTAAGACATAATGCAAGTGCACTCTGAATTCATGCCTGATTGAATCCTTAGATGGGAAGACGTTCTACTCACATTCCTGTGACAAAACCCCACTGAATCAGACGGTACCAATTCCTGCTGTGAAGCTTGTTCCCATATCTGGAGCAACTTTTTAGAAAATATTGGTGACAAAAATTACACCTACGATGCTATATTGATTATAATTTGGCCAGAACTAAATTGCACCCGTCCTTCAAGACCCTGCATAAAGATTACTGACCCAGGGAGCCTCTGGGTAGTATGCTAACCCTAACTGAGCTCTCGCTTCCCTGCATCACAGAAACACTGAGCATGTTTAGTATGCAATTAGCTCTTTTAATTATATCTTAACTCCTCCATCGATGAAGCACATTTTAAGTTGATAACACGCTTCTTTGTTAAAAAAGATTTCGCAGATTCTCAGCACCTTGGGGCTGGGGCCATGTATTTTCATTTCATATTTGTATGTGAATTAATGTATTTCCAAAGGTGGAAATTAATACTAGAAACATAAACGCACATTCCAAAATGTCAAATAGGTAGGTCTGTTGAGCAAAAATGCACCGAACTAAAGTCAAGAGTATTGATGAACATAAAATATACGTTTTAGGGCAGAGGAAGGGAGGGAATGATTTGATTAAGATCAGGAAAGTTTAGTGATTGTACCTAATGAGCATTAGTCAAGAAAGCAAAGAGAAAGTGAGAAGCAGAAAGATAGGAAAGCTTATGGCAGGATGGTACATTTGGCCTTGACTTCCCCTCCATATGAAAAATCTATGTCTGCATTTTTTAAGTCCCTCTTTTTTGTTTTAATGGTGTCCTTTTTACGTATTGATATCTCTGTTTCCCTATTTTCAATGTTTTAGGTTTGATGTACTTTCGACTTCCCTATCTGAGTCAATATCTGGTTGCTCTGTCCTGTGTTCTAGTCTTGCATTTTTATCTGATGTTATTGATTATCTAACCGGAGGACTCCCTTTAGTATTTCTTGTAATCTTGGTTTGGTTTTTGCAAATTCCCTAAACTTCTGTTTATCTGGAAATGCCCTAATTTCACCATCATATTTGAGAGACAGTTTTGCTGGATATATAATTATTGGCTGGCAGTTGTTTTCCTTCAAGGCTTTATATATGTCATCCCATTGCCTTCTTGCCTGCATGGTTTCTGCTGAGTAGTCCGAGCTTATTCTAATTGACTCTCCTTTGTAGATGACTTTTCTTTTGTCCCTAGCCACTCTTAAAATTCTCTGTTTATCTTTGGTTTTGGTAAGTTTGATTATGTCTTGGTGACTTTCTTTTCGGATCTACCTTATGTGGGGTTCAATGAGCATCTTGGATAGATATCTTCTCATCTTTCATGATATCAGGGAAGTTTTCTGTCAACAAATCTTCAACAATTTTATCTGTATTTTCTGTTATCCCCCCCGTTCTGGTACTCCTATCACTCGTAGGTTATTTCTCTTGATAGAGTCCCATATAACTCTCTGAGTATCTTCACTCTTTTTAATTCTTTTATCTGATTTCTCCTCGAATAAGTTGGCATCAAGTGCTTTATTTTCAGTGTCACTAATTCTAACTTCTACTGTCTCAATTCTGCTCCTATGACTTTCTATTGGGTTGCTTAATTCTGAACTTTTATTGTTAATCTTCTGGATTTCTGATTGCTGTCTATGGATTCTTGCAGCCTATTAAATTTGTCATTATGTTCTTGAATAACTTTTTTAAGTTCCACTACTACTTTGTCTGTATGTTCTTTGGAAGTTTCTGCCTTTTGTATAATTTCCTTTCTAATTTCTAGAAGAGTTCTGTATATTAATCTTTTGTATTCTGCCTCTGGTAATTCCAAGAAATTCTCTTCCTCCAGAGAATTTATTGATTCTTTATTTTGGGAGCTTGCTGAAGCCATCATGGACTGCCGCTTTATGTGATTTGATATTGACTGTTGTCTCTGAGCCATCAATAAGGTATTATAATTTTATTTTATATTTGTTTAGTGTGTCCTAGCTTCTTGTTTTGTTTTGTTTTGTTTTGATATGCTCAAGTAGGCTGCTCATGTGTGCTAGTTTGATTATTGGCACCTTTGAAGCTCTAACATCCTGTCACCAGGTAGTTAGTTCTGTAACTAAGTATGTGCACACAGGAGTCCGTTAAATTTTCCTGTACGGGTTCAGCTCAGGTGTCCAGGCAGTCGGTCACCAAGTGTGTGGTGCAGGCTCTCACCTACAGTCTTATAGAGGCATGGGTGATTGGTGTAGGCACAGGTATCTGGCTGCAGTAGAGGGTCACGTGCTGAGCAAGGTGGGGGCTGAAGCCTGCCCCTGAGTGTCTGAAAGGAAAGCGTGTCCCTATTCCCTAGATTGAATAGGTAGGTGAGTTTTGTGGCCTTACTATGAGCCCCTTACTCTGTTGGCTGTAAAGACTTGGGGGCACCACTTATTCTTGGACCCCTGTAGCAGGTGACTAGGTGACGTAGGTGGAGCCACCAGTCCTCAAGCCCCTGGTGCAGACCCGTAAAGGTGCCTGCTTAATGGGCAGGGCTGTGTCACGGGTCACAAATCTGCCACTTCACAGCTGAAACAGTTGAAGTTAGACTTCAGGTATATACCCTGTTGTACTGTGGTAGTGAGGGCTTCTGCTGTTGAGATGGGTCCACACCTCTATACAGGGGTGGAAGGCACTCAAAGTCTGCAGACCCCTTATGCCTGTGCCTAGCAAAGGAGCTGTGCCGACCCTGAGTTCCTGGCTTAGGGGAGCCAGTAGCTTATTTGTTCCCTCTCCCGGGCCAGAAGAATGGGTCAGGGCACCTTTTGGAATCTACATCTGGCCCAGGGGACTCAGAGACTTCAGAAGGCAGGACTGGTGCAGAGCATGGAGGGAGGAGGTAAAAAGGAGAGAGGTTTTTCCCAAATGGGCTTTTTTTTTTTTAAATCCCCGCAAAAGGCAACATGCATTACTTGTCTTTAGCAACTTGGGAACTGCTTTTCACTGGTTCAGAGTGTACAAGTAGAATCTTTGATGCAGGGTCTCTCGATGTGGAAACTGCCTCCCAAGCATCCGTGCAGAGCTGTTTGCAGGCTTCTCTGTGCACCCAAAGCCCTTGGGGGCTGAAGAGCTGCAGTCCCGCTGCCACACTCCTCACTTGTTCTGAACCATCTCCCTCTCCCGCCTCCAGTCAGTCCAATTCCTCAACTTTGCCTTGTTCAGGGCTCCTAGATTTTCATATACAATCAAATCACTTGTTTTTCCAGGTCTTTGTTATAAGAGGGATATAGGAAGCCATCTGACTAGTCTGCCATCTTGGCCCCTAGGCTGGTACATTTGGGATTAAACAACGTTGAGTCCCAGCCCCTGATGGAGTTGACAATGAATATGCACAGCCTCATCTTACCCAAGAAGCATTACTGATCAAGCCTTCAGCAAGAGAACCCAGGTCTTACCATGAAAGAGGAGAATGCCATTCTGGGGGAGAGAACTGAATGTGGAATCTCAATGGCCCAACCCAAAAAACAAAACCCGTTGCCATCAAGTCGATTCTGACTCATAGCGACCCTATAGTTCAGAGTAGAATTGCCCCATAGGGTTTCCAAGGAGCGGCTGGTGGATTTGAATGGCTGACCTTTTGGTTAGCAGCCATAGCTCTTAACCACTGCACCACCAGGGCTCCAATGGTCCTACTACCCATCAAATATAAAGAGATGATTGATAAATAGGCAGACCAATAAAGAAATGCATTTACGTAAATGTCTATACCATTTTGATAGTTCATGAAGCTCTTTTAATAGAAGGCAAAGCTTTTCATTAATTAAAACTTAAAAAGTTAAATTGCTAGCAGGCAATCTGTGGAGGTAAGACTCATTTACACCAGAAGGCAACTTTCAACAAGTGTATTTTCCAAACCTATGTGACTCCAGCTGGATGGCTACAAAGAGAAGACATGTGCAGAGGCAGTCTGATGTTGCCCAGAAGCTGAAAGCCTCCATTTGTGCTTCACACATACTTTGTTATAAAGAAACCACATATCTAGCAGATTTCTTAAGGTATGACCACAGTTTTGTATGGTCCAACTTTTATTTCTTGTAATTTGGTCATATTGCCCCAAATTAGGCTTTACTGGAGAGAATAAAGTCCCTGAAGGCAAGATCCACGTTCTACACACCTGTCTCATCTTTAGAGGCAAGTATCATGCTCAGTAATTAATGTAAAACAATAGTTGCACTTTTGTAACTGACGTATTTCACTCAGCATAATGTTTTCAAGGTTTATCCAAGTTGTACCATGTATCAAGACTTCATTCCTCTTTATTGCAGAGTAATACTCCATTGTATGTGCACACCACGTTTTGTTTCTCCAGTCCTCTGTTGATGAACATTCATGCTGTTCCCATCTTTTGGCTATTGTGAACAGTGCTGCAATGATCACTGGTGTACAAATGTCTGTTTACACAACATATGAACATATGAATTGTACAGATAAAAATTTTTGAAATGACAAATGTTTTGTCACCAATAAAAAAAAGCAATAATAATAATAAAACAGTATAGATAAAAAATATGATAGTTTATTGATTG
Source organism: Trichechus manatus latirostris (assembly GCF_000243295.1). NCBI lineage: Eukaryota > Metazoa > Chordata > Mammalia > Sirenia > Trichechidae > Trichechus > Trichechus manatus. Next base: position 1,902,747 of record NW_004443994.1, read on the forward strand.
ATGTATTGCTTGAGTCATTGCACGAAACTTTCCAGTCCGTTTAACTCTTTATGAATACAGTTTAGCACTGGAATCCCCATAGCCTGGGCCATGGCTGTGTGTTGTATGCACAGTTTCATTTAGCAAACATTGATTACATGCTTGCCATGTGCCCACCATTGTGCTGAGCTTTGGGAAAACAAAGCTTAATAAGATCCTGCCTCTGCCCCTAGTGAGGAAGACAGACACACAAACAAGTAAATTGAACATGATGTGGTATGAATCATAGAAGAAGAAAGAGTCTCTCAGAATAGATTGTTACCAATTCTCTCAAAGATCTCCAGGGATTTTGTATTTTGTTCCGAGTTAGGGCTTTATTCCTTACCATAATGGTGTTCTAGAAGACTACTAAGGATCTTTTCTGTTCTGAAGTGTTGACTCAGTTTTACTTAAATCAAATTGGAATATATTATAATATAAATTTATTTCCTATTGTTAAAATATCCTTGAACATGCAAAAGCGCTGGTCTTAATTTCCTATATAAAACATCTTTTAGGAATTTAAAGATAATAATTAATCCAATCTCTAGCTTTCTCCTGTCTAGAATAAAGTATTCCAGTTGCAGTAGTCTTCCTTCATAAAGGCCATTTCCCTTTCTTTAATAAGTATAATGGTCCTTCTCTGAACACCTTCAAGTCACTTTCTTTTTATTTTCCTATACTCTTTTTTATTTCATCTTTCATTTACCCTTACTTCTTCTAATCACATGGTCGTTTAACACATTCTGCATGAAATATGATGGCCAATAAAACCAATCCCTACCCTTGAGGCTCAGTGGTTAAGAGCTGGGCTGCTAATCAAAAAGGTTAGTAGTTCGAATCACCCAGGCGCTCCTTGGAAACCCTATGGGGCAGTTCTACTCTGTCCTATAAGGTTGCTATGAGTCAGAATCGACTCATTGGCAACAGGTTTGGTTTTTTGGTCTACCCCTGAGGATCTTATAGCTCTGTCAAAAAGATAGTGCAAATGAGGCATTACCAAGCCTACCACAAATAAAGTATTTGGGAGTTCAGAGTGAGGAAAAAATGAATAATCAGAAAGGCTGATGGAGGGGGTAGATAGGTACAATTTCAACAGGAAGAGAAGTTGAGGAAATGCAATTAAAAAAAAAAAAGGAAACCATGTTGGCAAGGAGCAGAGAAGGATAAAAAAGCGTTTAGTGTGCTCTGGGAATTCCTAATAACAAACAACATTGAGTGAAATGTAGCAAGACACCAAATAATTATAATGAAAGATAAGGCTGAAAAAGCAAGTTGGGGTCAGGGGTTCGATTCCCTTGCACATCATACAACAGTGGTGTGGCTTTCTTCTTCAGGTCAATGTAGAGTCACTGAGGACTTTGAGCAGAGAAGCAAAATCTATATGGACAAAAACAAATAATAATAAAACAAAACAGTACAGATAAAAAAAAAAAAAAACCTTGTTATTGATTGATGTATTGCTTGAATCATTGGCTAAATCAAAGTTGCCCCATACCTTCCAGTCTGTTTAATTCCCTATAAATACAGCTTAGCACTGGAATCCCTTTAGCCTGGGCCATGGCTGGGTGCTGTATACACAATTTCATTCAGCAAACATTGATTACATGCTTGCTATGTGCCCGCCATTGTGCTGAGCTCTGGGAAAACAAACCTTAATAAGTCTCCACCTCTACCCCTAGAAGGTAGATTGGCTAAAGCATGAACTTCAGAATTATGTAGATCCAGTTTCAGTTCTGACCATTCCATTTGCTAATTGCTTAATCATGGGAACATTTCTTAAACTCATATCTCAACCTCTGTTTAGTAAATGAAGATAATAGAACCTCCCTCCTAGATATGCCATGGGAGTGAATTGCTATACTGTTATAAAATATCTGTGCCTGGCATAGAGGATATGTTCAATAACTGTTGTTTCCCATATTCCTCCCTGTGTTTCCTATTTGCATTAAGGACATCTTTACTAATTCTGACATCAACCATCCCTCCCAAAGCACTTTTCTACTTCTCTGCTGGGTTCAATAATTCATTGCAAGGGCTACACAGAACTCACAGACCATACTCTCAGTTATGGGGTTTATTAGCGAGATAATAGATTGGAATTCAGGCTCAGGAATACTCAGGATACAGTTCTTCCATCAGGATGAAACACTGCCTGGTCCTGTGCCATTCTCATAATCACTGCCATGCTCGAGTCCATTGTTGCAGCCACTGTGTCAATCCATCTCACAGAGGGTCTTCCTCTTTTTCACCAACCCTCTACCAAGCTTGATGTCCTTCTCCAGGGACTGGTCCCTCCTGATAACATGTCCAAGTCTCGCCATCCTCACTTTTAATGAGCATTCTGGCTGGACTTCTTCCAAGACAGATTTGTTTGTTCTTCTGGCAGTCCATGGTATATTCAATATTCTTCGCCAACACCATAATTCAAAGCATCAATTCTTCTTCCATCTTCCTTATTCGTTGTCCAACTTTCAAATGCATGGGGTGATTGAAAACATCATGGCTTGGGTCAGGCACACCTTAGTCCTTAAAGTGACATCTTTGCTTTTGAACACTTTAAAGAGGTCTTTTGCAGCAGGTTTGCCCAATGCATGCATCTTTTGATTTCTTGATTGCTGCCTCCATGGGTGTTGATTGTGGATTCAAGTAAAATAAAATCCTTGACAACTTCAATCTTTTCTCCATTTATCATGATGTTGTTTATTGGTCCTGTTATGAGGATTTGTGTTTTCTTTATGTTGAGGAATAATCCATACGGAAGGCTGTGGTCTTTGATCTTCGTCAGTAAGTGCTTTAAGTCCTCTTCACTTTCAGCAAGCAAGGTTGTGTCATCTGCATAATGCAGGTTGTTAATGAGTCTTCCTCCAATCCTGTTCTTCTTCATACAGTCGAGTTTCTTGGATTATTTGCTCAGCATAAAGATTGAATAAGTATGGTGAAAGGATACAACCCTGATGCACACCTTTCCTGACTTTAAACCATGCAGTATCCCCTTGTTCTGTTCAAACGACTGCCTCTTGGACTAAGTACAATCCCTTTGGTGGGCCACAATTACTGTATCTGCACAGTGCCGCCCAATCACTTGGGTGAGAGTTACAAAACCATGGTTAGAAAGGCCACACAAAAGCAATCTATTGCATTGCGCTGGTTCTATCACTGCCCTGGTTAGAATACACCCATGTTTCTGAATAGTCTGTAGAATTAAGCCCAAACTCCTTAGTTTTATATTCAGAGATCTACAACTCTTGGTACCAACATATCTTTTTTCAATATAAGTTCCCATTAATGTCTAAGATTTACTCACATAAAACAAGTTGTTTCCTGTATGTGCCCTGTGGTCTCCTGAGTCTCTGCCTTTGCTCATGTAATTCTAGTGTCTGCAATGCGATTCCTCCTATCACCACTTCATCCAACTATGAAGGAAGTTAACTTGCCGAGGAAGACATTGAAGAAAGTTAGGAAGAAACTGGGTCCTTGGTGACACCATTGAACCACTAAATTAACCAATCCTGGGGCCACCCAGCCTCAGAACTTCTTGTTATGTGAGCTAATAAATTCTTTTGTGGTTTAAGACAGTTGGGTTAGGGTTTTCTATTACTAGAAGTTGAAAGCATCCTATATGATAATGTGGTCACTCTATCTTAATGAGCTCATGATTTAGCATGATAGCATATGAGAAAATAACTTGTTAACTATCTATATTCTCTATGAGAATAAATCTTATTCTGCGGGAGGATTTAATGCCTCGATATTCTATGCCCCTATGGAATTAGAACTATTAATTCATTCTGTCACATTAACCACAGAAAAACCAGAGACTTCAAAAATAATTATGGAGATTATCAAGATTTCAAATTCACCAATAGCATCATTCACTGACTTGGAAGTTGGTCCCACTTCTCCCCTAAGAAAATATGAAGGCAAGACAGAAACACTATAGACTTCCCTTTTCTGCAGATGGTACCTGCTGCATCAACAGGTAGTCCCCGACTCAAAGATGTTTTAGAGTTACTACAAACCACACTTAACAATCTTTTTTTTTTTTTGTTACATCATTAGTAATATGTACTACATACTATGTTGCAGCGCATAATTTGTTGATGTTATCATTCTCAGATGTTCACTCAAAGATGTTTAAAGATCAGATTTATAAAGATACTGATAATAAAAGGCAATAATAATGAAAACTAAACAAAAAAAAAAGAGGTATTCAACTTATGTCAGAACAAATTTACAGTGGAGTTGTTGGAACGGAATTCCATCGTTAGTCAAGGATTACCTTTGCTGTGGTTTCCATGCTCCACTATGCTGCTGCTGGACCTTTCAGAAGATTTTTCCCTCCTGGCATGAAAATTAGTTCAGGAAACTTCAGATGATCTAACTTTAGGATGAATAAACAATTCCTTTGGTATCCAAAATGTAACCATTTTAAACTCACTACTTTTCTTGTTGGAGCCCTAGGGGCACAGTGGTTAAGAGCTCAGGCTGCTAACCAAAAGGTCGACAGTTCAAATCCACTAGCCACTCCTTGGAAACCCTATAGGGCAGTTCTACTCTGTCCTATAGGGTCACTATGAGTTGGAATTGACTCAATGGCAATGAATACTCTCCTTGTCAAGGAACATAGGCCAAATCTTCAGAGGCTAGGCCAGGGTACAGTATAATGCCACCCACAGCCCTAATAATAATATAATCAGAGAGGGATCACATCCTCAGTTCCCTGCCTCCAGGGACCTACTATGACATTAACCTTAAAAATTTAAAGTTTCCATTTTTTGTATTATTTTTTCCTTAAGTTTGGAAGGCTGAGGCCCTAGATCTCTTTTCCCATATTTCCTAGGAAGTCACAAAAAATAGACTTTGCTGTTTAAGAGTCCCTCTGGTGGGTGACCCGCCATAAACCTTGGGATCTGCACATCTCCAATTGTATTTCTCACTTTTTACATTATAGTATAGTTATTTGAGTGCATGCCTCATCTCTCTCCTAAATGACAAGCTTGTTGAGAGCAGGTTTCTTACCTGTTTCATCTTTATCCCCCAACGCAGTTTCCTGAACACAGAAGATACTCTGTCAGTAATGAAGGGACTATATAGCTACACACAGAATAGAATTCCTGGGTGATGCAAATGATCAACATACTCAGCTGTTAACTGAAAGGGTGGCAGTTTGAATCCAACCAGAAGTGCCTCAGAAGAAAGATCTAGCAATCTATTTTCCAAAATACAGTCACTGAAAACCCTGTGGAGTATAGTTCAACTCTGACACACATGGGGTCGCCATGAGTCAGAATCCACTCGATGGCAACTGGTGTGTTTTTTTTTTTTTTAACATGCATAATGAGATGAATGTGGGAGGTAGGGGGACAAAAGCCAGAAGGCTACTTAGATGTCACCACAATGATCCAGACAAGAAAGAAAAGTACCTATCCTTGGCCAGTGGTGGTGGAAATGGACAAATGAAAATGGATTAAGAAGATACGACAGAAGTCGAATTATCTGGGATTGTGATTAACTGTCAAGGATCAAAGGTTAGGAAATATCATTAAAGGAAACTAAAAAAGGAATCAAGAGCATATACGGAAATGGGAACTGGAAGAGACAAGTTCAGTTTTAGTTTCTCTACATCACTGTTAAAGTTAGATCACCAAAATTGAATACAATATGCTAATAGATGGTCAAATGATAAACAAGACTCCAGAATGTTTCTCTGAAAATATTTCTTCTAGAAGATTGTGGCAGTGATGGACAGTTTCTGCCAAAATCTTCTTCTCTGTTTCCTGAGAACATGACTAGTCAATATTTCCCAACCACCCTAAATTTTGGGATAGCTACATGATAGTCTCATCAATGGTCTACGAACTGAAGGAATGTATACAACTTCCAGGCTGAGGCCTTGAGATCAGTGTACACATTCTCAATGCTCTCCCCTTTGCCACAGGTTGGAGCCCACAGCCAGAGGCAGATTACCCAGTATGCAAGGTAAGCACAGGCTTACTTGTGCTTACTTACTAATCTGCAGTAACAATTTCACATGTTTTTCACCACATGGTCTATGAACTCTTGGTTACCAACTTTCATTTCCTTATCCATATTTTTTCTCTTCACTGACAATCTCAACTATAAATCCTGCCCTCTTGAACTGAATAGGATATGTATATATCCTTTCAAATCATTTCTAAAAAAGAGATAGAATCTAAAATAAAAATATATATAAATACATAAATTTTCAAAAGGACCCATTTTTAAGAAACTGAAGTTTTGTTTACAAAAGCTATAAAACCCAATGAGACAATATCTGCTGTTCTAAAGGTGATTTCAAAATAGCACCATTTGGATAATCTACTCTGTAGCCTGCAATTTTCCCCTTTTATGTGCAAGAATACATTTATTAAGCTATTTATAGATTTTTAACATATAATTTACTGTTCTAAACACTCATTTCTTGATCTTTGCTCTTTATACCAGACATCCATTTAGTGCAGCATATTATTCAACTGTCATAACAAGAGAGGAATAAGAGAGGCAAAAGGAAAACACTCTATTTTAATTTAGTACAGAGTTATGTTTTAGTAACTCCTTTCCTGCTTTTTGGTTATATTATTTATATGTATAAATTAAATAAATCATTTTCATAAGAGTTTTAACAAAATTTGAATGGGCTTTTTGTAATAGTTTCCACCTCCTACAAGTTTAATGATACCATATTGAAGGAATTATATAATCAGTGAAAAGATTCTAGAAGGTAGCACAGTAGTCATGTTGCACCGTTTCAAAAGAGATACGAAAGGTCAATTCCATTTAAGATTTCAAACACATACCTTAATTTTAAAGCTGCTGAACGAACACCTCACATATAATCATGAACACTTTAGGTATAATACTGGCAATGTTAGTTCAAGAAAAATGTATATTGAACTTTAAATATATTTAATATTTAAATATATTAGATCTTTTAAAGGATTTAGGAAACTTAAGGTGACAAAAAAAAAAGCATTTTCAATATTTCTATAAAGCCCAAGATTCATGGTCTCCAGGCAACTGGGGAGTACCTGGCCACACAGGTCTGGCCTGCTGTTACAGTGCTGTTACGTGTTTGGCTGTTGATTTATTCAAACCCAGTTTCAAACCTGCTATTAGCTCCCTCATTGCTTTAATGCAGCTAGTCCACCATTCGTAACTGTCAAGGACTGATTCATCAGGACCAGGACTTTTTAGGCCTCCAAACTTGTATAAACATCTTTTTCTTGTTAGCACACATAAGACTATAAACACTACTGTTCCATTCTTTCACATTCTCCCCTTTTTGTAAATACGTTAGAATGCATCTACCTAATTTTTAAACTAACCTATCAAAGGAAGTGTATTTGAATCATAAGCAAACGTCATTTTAGATGGCATTTTAGGGATTTTTTTGCTTGTGGTTGATGTGATGACCTCTGAATGCCTCAGCTAATCATGGATAGATGAGTTTGCTTTTATAAAATAAAAATAAATAGCCGAATGTACAACTTGACAGGAATAAATGGCTAAAAACTTAATGAGATCTTCTTAAAAAGGTGACAGAGAAGTGACCACTTACCTCAGTCAGATAATTCTGATTCTCTTCTGTTAAAAAAGAGAGAGAATTTATAGCAACAAATGAATCTCAAGAGCATATAGGGACAGATTACCCAATAAGCAAGGTACTAACAGTCTTACTTGTGTTTACCTACTAATCTATAGTGCAAAATTTCACCTGTTTTTTTTTTTGACTTATTAATCTGTAGTGCAAGACAAGACATTGTGCACTACAGATTAGTAAGTAAGCACAAGTAAGCCCATGCGCACCTTGCTTACTGTAAGCCTGTATGTAGTTGGGTTACTGGTTAACCTACCCCAGGAGAGCATAATGTTTCGGGAAAGAAGTAAGTTACAGAAGAATGAATGGAGAATAACCTCATCTATATAAAATAAAAAATAGCAAATGAATGATTAACTAAAAATTCAGCACAGTGGTTACCAGGGGACAGGTGGCAAAGAGGATGAGATTTGAAGAGGCACATAAGGGACTTCTGAGAATTGATTATTTGCTACTTTTTAAGATGAGTGGAAAGATATACGGGGTTTCTCTTACTGTAGCTTATTAAACTGAATATGTAGGCTTTCCTACAGTGTTTTACATGCATTCTATTTTAAATTTAAAAAGTCAATTATTGCTGATTTTTTTTTATTATACTTTAGATGAAGGTTTACAGAACAAACTAGCTTCTCATTAAACAGTTAGCACACATATTGTTTTATAACTTTGGTTAACAACCCCACGACATGTCAATACTCTCCCTTCTCGACCTAGGGTTCCCTATTACCAGCTTTTCTGCCCCTCCTGCCTTCTATTCCTTCCCCCTGGACTGGTGGGCTCCTTTAGTCTCGTTTTGTTTTATGGGCCTATCTAATCTTTGGCTGAAGGGTGAACCTCAGGAGTCACTTCATTACCAAGTTAAAAGGGTATCCAGGGGCCATACTCTTGAGGTTTCTCCAGTCTCTGTCAGGCGAGTAAACCTGGTCTTTTTTTGTGAGTTAGAATTTTGTTCTACATTTTTCTCCAGCTCTGTCCAGGACTCTCTGTTGTGATCCCTGTCAGAGCAGTCCGTGGTGATAGCTGGGCACCATCTAGTTGTACTGGACTCAGTCTGGTGGAGGCTGTGGTAGTTGTGGTCCATTAGTCCTTTGGACTAATCTTTCCCTTGTGTCTTTAGTTTTCTTCATTCTCCCTTGCTCCCGAAAGGGTGAGACAAATGGAATATCTTAGATGGCTGCTCACAGGCTTTTAAGACCCCAGATGCTACTCACCAAAGTAAATAGAAAATGTTCTACAATTATTGTTATTGTTTAAAGAAGAATATAGTCACAGTAAAACACGGCATGGGTAAACTACTGAGGGAGAAGGGAAGTAAAAAACAAAATCTCAACAAGAGGTGCTTACTTGACTTTAAAGAGCATACGTGTACTTCACATAATAGCAACATTATTTAATATACATAGAACATCACAGAGAGGACTTTTGTAATAATAACAACACTTTACTGCATACTAGATCAATAGTAGGTAAACATACCAAAAATATGCTGCCATCTGCATACTCTACCATATAAATAACTTGGGTTCTACCTATGAAATCAAAATATATCTATATATACACTATATATTTATATAGTGTATATATGTGTGTGTAAATGTGTGCGTGTGTGTGATATTTCTGAATGGTCTGCTCTTTACATCTTGACATTCTGGTGAAAACTTGGGGAAAAAAATCCAATAAATCAGAAAAATATTCTGGAGTTGGTTGGTGGATAGTGGTCAAAACACTGCTCCTTTATAATTATTTTGGTAAGGAAAGTTTATTAATGTTCCCAGAAATTAAAAAAAGAAAAAAAAAAGGTTTTATGGTATACTAGCTCCATTTGAAAATGTCAGTCCTAATATTATGAAGGCTCAAAAGGTCTTCTTGGGAGAATTTCCTGATGTTCTGCCATCTCATCAGGAATTTCAACAGAGGAATAAAATGGCACTCGATCTTCTGGGCACCTTGATGTTTGTCTTTGGCTGCCAAGCAAAAAGGACTGCAATTCCATTCATCTGGAGAAGATTAGAATAGTCAGTGAAATTAGAGAAAATAGAAAATGGAATAACAGAATGCTGGCCTGTTGTTTTCTCTACCTCCCTTTGGAAGAGGGCATAGTCCCACCTGGTAGCACAGGGATTAATGAGCTAAATTCCCAACAGCATTAATACTGAGACATGAAAATGTAGCTGAGCACTTACGTGTTAAGTCATGAGGCATGAAGGCTAAACATTAAATAACAAGGAAATTCTTCAGTCAAAAGGGAAAAATTCTACTGGATATACAAATAGCATTCAATTTTGAATCTTGAAAACTTTTAGAAATTAATCACTTGTTCAGATATCCAAAAGTTTTTATATGTTAAAATGCATATACCTAGTCAGACTGTCAACAGAGAAAAAAAAAAGCTCACAGTTTAAATTTCAAGTTTAAAATGGAATGATTTCAATATTTTTCAGATGTTTCTCTAGAAGCAAGTGCACCCGCTCTAAGAAGAGGGTGTTTATTACTATAATTATCTAGAGACAGTTCAACTTCAAAATGAAAAAAAAAAATGTATGTAAATATATATATATACACACATACATACAAGCACATATATATACATATTATGCACATATATATGTTTAATTGAAAACAAAAATACACTTACTCTTGTTTCATTAAACTTACATCTTAAAGAATTTTAAAATTGTATTCATTCTTATTACCCCATACTGTCCAATATGCCTTGTATTACATCATTATATCAAGTGAACACAGACGCTCCCCAAAGTACTTGCTCTGGAAAGTGCCACAACATGGCAGCCCGTCCCACCTCCCCCCTCCTCTTTGGCTGGGATTCCAATTAAGTCTAACCCTGAGGGAATCAATTTCTGCCAAGAGCATAACAAAAGGAAAGGACAATGTTAGTTTTGGGCCATGGGGAAATTAAAGGCAATAATGGAGACTGGTGCTTCTGGAATTGCCCCTCTGATCTAACCTGGCAAATGCTGAGAAGGTACTGGTGTAAACCAATACCTTCCTTTTAAGTGCTGATCTGTTTATTTACTTGTCTATAACAAACCTTCAGTACATAAAGCTTTAGGGTAAAACTGCATCGCACACAGGCCAATGAAAGGACAAGATCTCCTGGATCATGTGTTCTGATCCCAGCTCCTTCCTGACTGGCTGTGTCAAGCACTAATCTCTACATCTTCCAGAGCCTAGTTAATTCCTCTGAAGCCAAGTTTTTACAGGAGCAAACAGGTGGAAACCTGGCATTTGTCCTTAGGACACAATGTGGGCAAAATTAGTTCTTTGGTATCTGAATCCTGACTTACTCAAGGAACAAGAGACCTGAGTTCTAATCCCACCTGTGACACTAACTTACTGTACAAACCAGGGCAAGCCACTTCGCTTCTCTGAACCTTTGTTTTCTCCTCTATAAAATGAGGAGATTCTTTAATGGTTTTCAAAACGTAGTCTAAGGACTCTGAGGGTCTCTGAAATCCTTTCAAGATGTTCATGAGATCAAAACCCTTTCCATACTAATATTAAGATGCCATTTGCCTTTTTCACTCCCACTTTCTCACAAGTGGAGTTTTCTAGAGGCTACACGATATACGATATTACAACAGACTGGATGCAGAAGCAGATATTAGAATCTACAGCTTAAAGAGATGTCTAAAAAAAAAAACCACTCTTTTCATTAACAAAAATGTAGTTATTTTTCATAAATGTGTTATTTTATTTATATTTATTATTATTAAATTAATTAATAAATGTTTGAAAACTCCTAATTTCTAGTATGATGAATATTGATAGATACAACTCACATAAACAAAACTCTTCAGGGTCTTTGATAATTTTTAAGATTATAAAGGAGTGCTGAGATCAGTAAATTTGAGACTGCTGGATGATATGATTTCTGAGACCACTTTCAGTGCTCTGATTCTTTGCTATCTGATAGGTCATCAATTATTATTGCCTATGGTAAGAAACTTCATGAGAGACCTAAAATCTCCAATTCACCTTGGCCTATGTAGACATAGTCTATAAATAGATGACTAGGAATATTATCTAATCGGTAAATATTTGTTTGGTAAATAATTAATTGGTAAATTAATTACCAATGCCAAAACCAAAAAAAAAAAAACAAACCATTGCTGTCAAGTCAATTCAGACACCAATGCACAGAAAATCTATTAAATCTACAGTCTCCCTTTGAATAAAGAAGCCACATTTAGTTACTCATACATGGATTACTCTGCATCTGAGGCCTCTTTCTGAAATCTTTATTCTAAATGCTTGTACCAGGGATTAGCACCTGTCCCAAAGGCAGTCATTTGTGCAATGGACATAAGGGAAGCCCATGCAGTGACTCTGTGCAAGAATTCTAAACAACCGGGTCATTATACTCTGAACACTAAACTAGCCAATAAGATCTTTGCCTTGGGGAATTTGAAGGTGACATATGGAGAGGTCTGTAGAGAATAGTGTGCCACACACTCAGAAAGGCACATGGCAGTAAACAGAAGCTGTGAAATAGCAGAAGCTAAGGTAGTGGAAGCCATGAGACAGAGAATGAGAGCAGAGAGAAAAGTCATCATAAATATAACGGGAAAAAAGGGAAGTAGAAACAGAGAGAAGCAAGGACAAATGGAAACTGCCACACAAGAATCACATACTGCTAGAGCTGCTACCAGCCTGCTAGGACAGTGTCCTATATGATGTTTCATGTCTTCGTGAGCCTACTGTTCAAAAGCTAGAGTGTGTACCTGTTCACCTTACTTCTACGCATCTGTGTAGTCATCAAGGTAACCTGATGTGTCTCTTTCTTCATTTCCTTGAAAGTCTAACTAGCACAGCTCACCTGTGCTGGAGTATCTATTAGGAAACTGAAACATAAAGGGGTGAGCAAGGGAAAGGTAGCATATTTGCTTAAAAGAAATGCATATTCAAAACCTTTTGAGAGTTACGTGTGTGACTCTTTGTATACTTTGTAGAGAGTTATGTTATTGTTGTTAGGTGCCATTGAGTTAGTTTCGACTCATCGCGACCCTATAGGACAGAGTAGAACTGCCCCATAGGGTTTCCAAGGAGCAGCTGGTGAATTTCAACTGCCTACTTTTTGGTTAGCAGCCAAGCTCTTAACCACTATGCCACCAGGGCTCCTGAGTTATAGGTTCCCTTGTATTTAAGGAACTCACAAAATAAAATTGCCATTTAACAGCAGGGAGTGGAGAGCCTGAGCAACAGCCAGTTAGAAAAGCAGGAGAAGAAAGAATTGGGACAAAGCTAACAATAAACGGTAGGTGCCTGACTCATGTGTCCTCTTTCTTGAGAACTTACAAGAGAAGTAAACTAAGAACAGCAGCTGTGTGATGGTTAAGATTGTGTGCCAACGTGGCTGGGTCATGATTCTCAGTGTTTTGGCAGTCGTGTGATGTTGTAGTCACTTCCCTGTTGAGATTTGATATGGGATCACACCCATAACGGGATCTGCTATGAGTAGCCAATTGGTTGAAGAGGAGTTTCCTTGGGCTTGTGGTCTGCATCAAGTATAGGTGGACATTCTGGCAGAGCTTGGGGTTTTTGCTTGTTCTGGATCCTGCAGGTGGCTCCTGTTCATCTGACCTCCGGTTCTTTGGACATGAGCTAGCAACTTACCTGTGGTCTTGTCTGCAAATCTTGGGATTCATTGATCTTCACAGCCTGTGAACAAGATCCCTGCTCCCTGACTTGCTGATCTTGGGTTTGCCAGCCCCTGTGGCTATGTGAATCAGGAGAAGCCTCTATCCTGACTTGAGATGTTACAGCCACTACAACCATGTGAGCAATTTCCTTGATATCAATCTCTCTATATTTATACGCTTTACTGTTTTTGCTTCTCTAGAGAACCCAGCCTAAGGCAAGCTGTGAGCAAAAATAATAAACTGAGATGATTAGAGGACAAAATGAGTTAAGATAACCTAAACTCCCCTGCAGGACAAAGAACCCCCTTTCTAGTTCTAAGAAATAAGATATCATTAGATTTTTAGGTGGCTCATCTGACTTAATTGAGAGAAGCCTGAGGAAACAGCACAGATAAACCTGTTGCTGTCGAGTGGACTCATAGGGCAGGATAATAATGGGGCAGGAGCAGGAAAAGGAATGTGTGAGGAAGACAGCAAAGCCAGAAGTGTAGGAGAAACCAGAAAATGGCTCTCCTGGAAGCCAGAGTAGGAGAGCAGTTCATGTTGCTCAGCTGCTGAGGCCAAAAACCCAGGTGTCATCTTTGATTCCTCTGTCTCTCACACCACACACTTCAGTTCATCAGGAAATCAGGCTGATTGGATTTTCCAAATTTTTCCAAAAGTGAGGCCATTTTTCAACGTTGCCATTTCTACCAGTCTGGTCCAAGCCATCATCTCCCCTTGCCTAGATGGCTGCAATAGCCCCACAGCTGGTCTCCCTCCCTCTACCCTACCTCCTCCCTCTCTAATGTCCTAAACCCAATACAGCAGTCAGAATGTGGCTTTTAAAATGTCAGGCAGATCATGTCACTTCTCTGCTCAAAAGCCAGAGTCTTTCAGAGACAAAGTCCTTACAATGGCTGACAATTTCAAATCTCCACAAGATCTGGCACTTTACCTCTCTGATCTTGTCTCCCATTACTTAACCTGGCTCACTCTCTCTGCTCCATCACTGGCCTGTTCCTCTTCCTGAACCTATAAGGCACACTCCTGCATTTGGGCTTTTGCACTGGCTATCCCCTATTTCTGTAATGCTCAAGTGAAGCATCTAGAGCACTCTAATGCAAGCCCTGCATCTTACAATTGATAGCAACTTTAATTAGATGATTTATTATGTCAATTATTTGTTATCTGTGTTCTTTCTCTAGAATGTAAGAGCAGGGATTTTATCTTCTTTGTTCATAAATACATTACAAGTGCCTAGCACAATACCTGAAACATAACAGACCGTCAATAAATATTTGTTTAATTAATCAATAAGTGAGCATGGTGTGGCCCAGAAATATCAAATGCTGCAGAAAAACATAACCCACAGGTTAAAAAGGGATTGGATATGGCAATAGCATAATCATTATTTATCTCTAAAAGTGCAGTCAAGGGCAAAAACCCAAGTGTAGATAGTAAAGGAGTGAATGGTGAAGAAGTGAAAACAGTGAATGTGAGGTCTACGTTCCAAAACCAGATGACAATATCCTAAGGAGCAAGTTACCTTTTCCTGGAGTTTGTCAGAGAAGGAAAGCTGAGAAATAAGCTTGTAGGGCAGGGGAGTCGCTAGGTGGTAAAATGATAATATGCTCAGCTAGTAACCAATATGCTGGAGATTCAAGTCCATGCACAGGCACCTTGGAAGAAAGGCCTGGTGATCTACTTCCAAAAAACCCAACCATTGAAAACCCTATGGAGCACAGTTCTACTCTGACACACATGGAGTCACCATTTGTGACTGAACTGACTGACAGCAACTGCTTTCTTTGTAGGTCAAAGGCAGAGTGGATGGTGGGGGTGGGGTAGTAATCAAGGCTTGTAAGGAAAGAGAGACCCAGTGTTTGTAAGCAGAATGGGGAGAGCCAGGAGGGACTGAATGATTGAAGATGCAAGAAACAAGAATACTTTTCTCTGTGAGAGGCAGAGTAAAAGAAAGACAAATAAAACAAACAAGGAAGAGGAAATAAAAAAGACATGAAGCAGTTTAATTAAAGGAATCATTTTGAAGAGATGGTCATAACAATCCAGTGGACAATCATAAGATTATTATCACACTATATACTAATAGGAGTCCTGGTGGTGAAATGGTTAAGTGCTTGGCTGCTAATCAAAAGGTTGGCAGTTCAAACCCACCCAGCGGCTCCGTGGAAAAAAAACCTGGAGATCTGCTCCCATAAAGATTACAGCTTAGAAAACTCTCTAGGGCAGTTCTGTTTTGTCATATGGAGTCACTATGAGTCAAAATGCACTCAAGGGCATCCAACAACAACAACAACATATTAATAGTTCTTGCTTCTAAGTTGAAAGCAGAAAGACCTTGGTTTAAAATAAGGAGGCATCTGAGCTAACCAAATTGAAGTTTACAGAGGAAAGGTTGAAAGGTAATAGGTAAAATCAAGAAAAAGACAAAAATTAATCATATCTAATGATAAATGGGAGCCTTGATGGCACAGTGGTTAAGAGCTCAGCTGCTCAGCAAAACGTCAGCAGTTTGAATCCAGCAACTGCTCCTTGGAAACCCTATGGGGTAGTTCTACTCTGTCCTATAGGGTGGCTGTGAGTCAGAATCGACTCGATGGCAATGGGAAAATGATAAATGCAAAAGTAATATCCAACTAGTAAAATAAAATTTATAATCCTTTTAGACGTTTAACAAAGGACTCTCAGCTTTTGCAGCCATTAAGATATCCACTAAACATCTGAACTTAAAACTTTGCTTGGAAATTAGACCCGCGACCACACACTGTGAATGAAGGGTTCTGACCTTAAAGGGGATGAAAAACAGGGTAAGAAAAAAAGAGAGAGGAAAAGAGAGAAGCAATTTTCACCAGTGTCTACAGCCAGCTAGAAGGATATTCAAAATCACATTTCAGATGAAGTACGAGCATGAGCAATATATTCACCTGGTGCTCACAAATTCCAGGTAAGTTAATTAGCCACTTGGGGATGCCGTTACATTTTCTTTACTGTAGATGCACTGTGGGAAAAGGGCAAAGAGTTAGAATCACTTCTACCAGGAATGAGATTAGTTTATACATTGGTTTCAAGCCCTAGTTTTCCACATAAGTGAAAAATGAAACAAGAAACATATGTGCTCCGAGGTTGCACCTGATTCACTCCTCGTTTTAACGAGGACATCTAGAATGGCGATCAGGTCTGCTGTTTTGTAGCAGAACTTAGTCTTTCCCCAGAGGGTTTGTTAAAGGACTCATCAATATTTTGTACAAGAGGACAGTGGTCCTTTTTCTTAAGATCCTAAAGGATATATATGCGTGTCCCCTCCTCCTCCTCCTGGATATCCCTGGGAGAGCCATTGCAATCACTTAGTTATTTCAAGCCCGCTTCAACTGAGTACATTTTCATCGTTATAGTTTCAGAACACTCTAGAGAGTGAGTTTCATTTCTTTTGTACAAAAACATTTTTTTAATTGGAACCTTTTCAGTAGAACAAATATCATATGTATCTAAAGTAATCAACCTTTCCTTTCAGGCTTGCTTAAAATCTTTGTTAACTTGTACAGACATAATAGCGCGCAACTGTTTTGTCTTTCAAAGCACGGCACAGCTAACTTGCACAACATCAAGAGTAAGCACACATCTTTTTTAGCAAATCTTACTACTATATAAAGTTTCAGCCCAATAGCCACAGGTGCAAGAGGCAGTGTTTCTGCAGTTCTCAATCACATTCTCTTTTATTATGGGCTATTTCAGTCAGCGTGATCTATAATGAATGTATTGGGTTTTGTGCTCTTTCCGAAGTTTCAGCCAGTGTCTATATGCCCTTCCCTTGGTGTTCCTGAAAGCAGGAGAGCCTCAGGGAGGGGTGGAAGAAATTGGAAAATATAAATAACAAATCAAAAATTACAATTGATTGGATAAACAATTTCCCTTAGTCTGTTTCTTAATAAGTGATCGATTTTATGATCAATATTCATTATTTCCCAGAACATACCAAACTGCTTATTGAACAAATGAATGGCTGAAACTACAGTGACACAGAATCAAAAGGTGAACCAATTTCTTTAATAACGTGGGTTGAACAGACTGTCACATCTTACCTGGTTGTTCCATATCAATGCACTTTTCAGCACAGCCCTCGGAATAAAGGCTGAAGTTCAGGAAAACAGGGGAGGTAATTCATTACTCATTAAAAGAAATGGTTTAGGGAACATGTGTTTATAAGTGTGAGGGCTGAGTTTCAGCTTGTGTTAGACTGTCTTTTGTCTGCTCAAAATAAAGTCTCTAAGCTGCCAAACCAGGCTCTCCCTAACGGCATTACTTTTGAAGTCGGTATACTCCATTGGCTCCATACAGCGTTGGGAAGCCCTGAGCATATTCACTTTCTAGAAATATTTTTATTGAAATGAAGATGACTAATAGATATTTGGATTGAAATAATGAAGGTCAAATTAACTACCTGATAGTTAACATTGTCATGTGTGTTTATGTGTGTGTGTGTATGTGTGTGTATTTGTGTGTATTAATCAAACTTATTCAATTCTGATGAACTGTTAAGAGCATTGAAGATATTCTACTCTGTGGTTCCATTCACCATCTTGAAGTAATATGGTAAACAATACATTTTCAAATTGCTCTCTCCTCCCTGGTTTATAGGGATTTCCAATGGTCTCATGTACATAAAAAGAGGGTATGGAGAAATGCTATTGTTCCAGCAGCTAATATTAGCACTAACTTCACCAAATTGATAGCACCAAGGTGTGAACAAGTATAATTTTTAGCCGCAGTAGTCAGCAGGGACCCTTGCCTGGTGACATACAGTGTTATGACCAGGGCTCCAGATGTGGTCACTGTAATTCCCTTGACCCTTCTTAGCAGTAGGAGAGAGGAATGTTAGCAGCTTGTTAACTCCCTTTTGGACTCTCCATTTCTCATCTCTCATCTCATAGTCTCGTAGTGTCTATAACAAATGCCTAATTACCTAGCTCTATGAGAAATGCTGCACTGATCAATTATGAAAGCAACAAATGATTAACTAGTTGTTTTTTTTTTTTTTTTTAAACCACATCACTTACTTAAAGTCAGTCATCCAAGGCTTATCCAAACTACTTTGGAAAATCTCATTAAATCAGGCTCCCTAATTAGGAATTAGATAATTCTGACAGGAGCAAAGCTGAAGTTTACCTTTGTACTGTCTGTAAAAAATATTTTTGCTAAGCAAAGGAATAATACAAACAAGACTTAATGATTTTCTAAATATAAAGTTCTAGGGTATAGTAAACATTCTCCAAATTTTCTTGACAGCAAGTTGTCAACCTTGAAGTTATCTTTAAGTTGTATATAAACCTCCACCTACAGAAAATACTCAAATGTTTAATTGTAAAACATTCTTATCTATCTCCTAAGAAGGTCTGTGTAAAGAATTTACTAGGTAACATAATTGGAGCCTAGTCACTCTGTATCATCTCCACACTTTCTAGCCGGGCTGCACTACGTGGCTTGGGAGCCGCTTCCTTGGTCTGTGCAGCCGTGTCAGTGGGATCCCTGGGAGT
The DNA here is from genome assembly GCF_000243295.1 of Trichechus manatus latirostris. Lineage (NCBI taxonomy): Eukaryota > Metazoa > Chordata > Mammalia > Sirenia > Trichechidae > Trichechus > Trichechus manatus. Next base: position 1,921,580 of record NW_004443994.1, read on the forward strand.
ATTTTTATTTATATATACATTTTTTTTCCTTTTTTTTTTGGTTCTTCATTTCTTGGTTTCTTGTCTCTCCACTCCAATGGCAAACTCTCTCAGCACTTTTTTTTTGCTCCTGTTTCTCTCTCCTCTCTTCCATACCCAACCTACCTGCACACATCACAAACCCTCCCTACCCCTCCCTCCTGCCTTTCCGCACCGTGTGCTAAACATTGCACTCCCAAGCAACACAGGCACGACCTACTGGAACCTGCCCGGCACTGACAACTGGCTTACCTTGTAGGCTTCAGTACATGCCACAACCCATCCCAGCCCCTTCCCTTCAAATGGACCTGCCCAGCTGCACCACTCCTGAGCGAATGACCCTGCCCATTGGACAAGGAGGTGAAAAATATCGTGTCCACAGATGAGCAAACAACAAAGAATGCATGGCCTGCCCGCTCAGACATAACCAAATACAACAAAAAAGCAGGATGAAACAAACAAATCTACAATCAATAAAAGAAGAAAATAACCACCGAATGTCCCAAATATGGTATACAATATCAAAACATATAAAAAAACAGGACAGGATGGTTCTGGTAGGCGTCCAAAATAAAACGCCAGATAACTTTCCAGTAGAAGAAAAGGCACTAGAACTACCTGATAGGGAATTCAGATCTCTAATATTCAGAGCTATCCAAGAGTTGAAGCAAAAAGCTGACAAAAATGAGGAAAAAATAGACAAATTCATGGAAAAGGCAGAAAAATTTATGGTAAATACAGACCGAAAAATGGACAAATTCAGGAAAACAATACAGGAACAAAATGCCAAAATAACTTCACAACTAGAAATCATACAAAAACAACAATCAGAAATCCAAAAGATAAACAACGAGATTTCAGAAGTGGACAGTGCCATAGAAGGGCTGAAGAGAAGGTTTGAAATGATGGAAGACTGGATCAGCAAAATTGAAGACAAACACTTGGATACAACTTTGAGGAAAAATCAGAAAAAAAGAACAAAAAAAAAAAATGAAGAAACCATGAGAATTATGTGGGATACAATCAAAAGCAAAAATTTTCAAGTGATTGGCATTTCAGAACAGGCGGAGAAAAGGGAAAACACAGAGAGGATCACTGAAGAATCGCTGACAGAAAACTTCCCCAATATCATGAAAGATGAAAAGCTGACCATCGAAGAAGCTCAAAGAACCCCATATTGGATAGACTCCAAAAGAAAATCACCAACACGTATCATAATCACACTCCCTAAAACCAAAGACAAAGAAAGAATTCTGAGAGCAGCTCGAGAAAAACGAAAAGTCACATACACAGGGGAAACAATAAGACTAAGCTCTGATTACTCAGCAGAAACCATGCAGGCAAGAAAGCAATGGGATGACATATATAAAACCTTAAAAGAAAAAAATTGCCAACCAAGAATAATATATCCTGCAAAATGCTCATTCAAATATGATGATGAAATTAGGACATTACCAGATAAACAGAAATCAAGGGAATATGTAAAAACCAAACCAAACTTACAAGAATTATTAAAGCAAGTCCTTCAGTTTGAGAATAAACAACATCTGATGACAGCCTGAATCTAGGACACAAGATTGCACTAGCTAGATACCAACCTAGGAAATGAACTCTCAAGGTCTATTCAAAACCAAAAGATTTACAACAGGGAACCAGAGAGATTAATCTGCAAATGACAACAACATCAGAAGAATAAAAGAGGGAATAAGTGGTATAGGTATAAAACTTTCTAATGGAGAGGGAGGCAAGGCAATACCAAGTAATAATAGGCTGGTACAAACCTAAGAAGATAAGGGTAAATTTCAAGGTAACCACAAAGAAAGTTAACAAACCTACTCATCAAAATAAAGAAGAAAAACATAAAGTCTCAGCAAAAACAAAATCTACAAAAACAAAAGAAATGAAAAAAATCCACAAACAAGAAGAATTCAGCACAGGAGAATTAGAGGAACAAAGAAATCATTAGGACTACAAAATGACACTAAACTCATACCTATCAATAATTACTCTGAACGTAAATGGCCTAAATTCACCCATAAAGAGACAGAGAGTGGCAGAATGGATAAAAAAACAGGATCCATCAATATGCTGCCTACAAGATACACACCTTAGAAACAAAGACATAAATTTATTAAAAATCAAAGGATGGAAAAAAATGTATCAAGCAAATAGCCACAAAAAAAGAGTAGGAGTGGCAATACTAATCTCAGATAAAATAGACTTTAAAACAAAATCCACCATAAAAGACAAAGAAGGGCACTATATCATGATTAAAGGGAAAATCCAGCATGAAGACATAACCATAATAAATATCTACACACCCAATGATAGGGCTCTAAAATACATAAAACAAACTTTACAGCACTGAAAAGAGAAATTGACTGTTCCACTATAATAGAAGGAGACTTCAACACACCACTCTCAGTAAAAGACAGAACATCTAGAAAGAAACTCAGTAAAGATACAGAAGATCTAAAGGCTGCAATCACCCAGCTCCAACTCATAGACATATATAGAACACCCCACCTAACAGCTGCAAAGTACACATTCTTTTCCAATGCGCACAGAACGTTCTCCAGAATAGACCACATCAGAGGCCACAAAGCAACCCTCAAAAAAATTCAAAACATTAAGATAATACAAAGTATCTTCTCTGATCACAATGCCATAAAAGTAGAAATTAACAACAGGAAGTGCAAGGAAAAAACATCAATTACATGGAAACTGAATAAAATCCTGTTTAAAAACCACTGGGTAACAGAAAAAATCAAAGATAGAATCAAATGAGAATGAAAACATATCATAAGAAAATCTTTGGAACACAGCAAAGGCAGTGATCAGAGATCAATTTATAGCAATATATGCACACATCAAAAATAAGAGAAGGACAAAATCATAACATTAGCTACACAACTCTAACAAACACAAAGACAACAGCAAAAGAAGCCTACACCCACCAGAAGAAAGGAAATAATAAAGCTCAGAGAAGAAATAAATGAAATAGAGATAGAAAAACAATAGAAAGAATAAACAAAACCAAAAGTTGGTTATTTGGAAGGATCAACAAAATCAACAAACCACTAGCCAAACTGACAAAAGAGAAATGGAAGAGGATGCAAATACCCCAGATAAGACCCAGCTGAAATAAAAAGGATCATAACAGAGTATTATGAAAAACTATACTCTAACAAATTTGAAAACCTAGAGGAAATGGACACATTTCTGGAAATATACTACCTACCCAAACTACCACAAAGTGATGTTGAAAATCTGAACAGACTCATAACAAGAGAAGAGATTGAAAAGGTAATTAAAAAATAAACCTCCCAACAAAAAAAAGTCATGGCCCAGATGGCTTCACTGGAGAATTCTACCAAACATTCAGAGAAGAGCTTACACCAGTACTACCGAAACTATTTTGAAACATAGAAAAGGAAAAGATACTTCTAAATTAATTCTATGAAGCCAGCATAACCCTGATACCAAAACCAGGCAAAGACACCACAAAAA
>NW_004443994.1:1926579-1959750 GCF_000243295.1 Trichechus manatus latirostris
ACCATCTAGCTGTACTGGACTCAGTCCGGTGGAGGGCTTGGTAGCTGTGGACAATTAGTCCTTCAGACTAATCTCCAAAACAGATCTTTATAAATGGAAAAACATACCATGCTCATGGATAGGTAGACTCAACATTGTGAAAATGACAATTCTTCCCAAAGTAATCAGTAAATACAATGCAATCCCAATTCAAATACCAACAACCTTCTTTAAAGAGATGGAAAAAACAATCATTAACTTTATATGGAAAGGAAAGAGGCCCTGGACAAGTAAAGCACTAATAAAGAAGAAGAATAAAGTAGGAGGACTCATACTACCTGATCTCAGAACCTACTATACAGCTACAGTAGTCAGAACAGCCTGGTACTGGTACAATGACAGATACACTGACCAATGGAACAGAATTGAGAACCTAGATGTAAATCCATCCACCTATGGTCGCTTGATCTTCAACAAGGGCCTAAAGTCCATCAAATGAGGAAAAGACAGTCTTTTTAACAAATGAAGCTGGTAAAATCGGATGTCCATCTGCACAAAAATGAAACAGGACCCATACCTCACACCATACACAAAAACTAATTCAAAATGGATGAAAGACCTAAATATAAAATCAAAAACTATAAAGATCATAGAAGAAAAAATAGGATCAACACTAGAGACCCTAATACGTGGCGTTAACAGGATACCAACCATAACTAACAACACACAAACTTCAGAAGATAAGCAAGATAACTGGGATCTTCTAAAAATTAAACATTTATGCTCCTCAAAAGACTTCTTCAAAAGAGTAAAAAGAACCTACAGATGGGGAAAAATTTTTTATGTGTTCCAAATCCGACAAAGGTCTAATCTCTAAAATCTACAGGAAAATCCAACACCTCTACCACAAAAATACAAATAATCCAATTAAAAAACAAGCAAAGGAAATGAACAGACACTTCTTCACCAAAGAAGACATTCAAGTGGCTAACAGACATATGAGGAAATGCTCCTGATCACTAGCCATTAGAGAAATGCAAATCAAAATCACAATGAGATACCATCTCACCCCGGCATTATTGGCACGAATCAAAAAAACAGAAAATAACAAATGTTGGAGAGGCCGTGGGGAGATCAGAACTCTTATGCACTGCTGGTGGGAATGCAAAATGTCACAACCATTTTGGAAAATGATATGGCACTCCCTTAGAAAGTTGGAAATAGAAATACCATATGATCCAGCAATCCCACTCCTGGGAATATATCCTAGAGAAATAAGAGTCATCACACGAATAGACATATGAAAACCCATGTTCATTGCAGCACTGTTCACAATAGCAAAAAGATGGAAACAACTTAGATGCCCCTCAAGAGATGAACGGATAAACAAACTATGGTACATACACACAATGGAGTACTAGGCAATGATAAGGAACAATGATGAATCTGCAAAGCATCTTACAACACGGATGAATCTGGAGGGCATTATGCTGAGTGAAATAAGTGAATCACAAAAGGATAAATATTGTATGAGACCATTACTATAAAAACTCATGAAAAGGTTTACACCCAAAAAGAAACAATCTTTGATGGTTACAAGGGAGGGCAGCGGTGGAGGTGGAAAAACACTAAATAGACAATAGATAAGTGGTAACTTTGGTGAAGGGTAAGACAGTACGCAATGCTGGGGAAGCCAGCACAATTTGTTCAGGGTAAGGTCATGGATGCTCCATGGACAAATCCAAACTCCCTTAGGGACCAAACTACTGGGCTGAGGGCTGTGGGGACCTGGTCTCAGGGAATATCTAGCTCAATTGGCATAACATAGTTTATAAAGAAAAGTTTCTACATTCTACTTTGGTGAGTAGCATCTGGGGTCTTATAAGCCTGTGAGCAGCCATCTAAGGTACTCCACCACTCTCTCCTCTTCAGAAGCAAGGGAAAATGAAGAACATTAAAGACACAAGGGAAAGATTAGTCCAAAGGACTAATGAACCACAACTATCATGCCTCCACCAGACTGAGTCCACTACAACTAGATGGTGCCTGGCTACCACGACTGATTGCTATGACAGGGATCACAACAGAGGATCCTGGACAGAGCTGGAGAAAAACGTAGAACAAAATCCTAACTCAAAAAAAGACCAGACTTACTGGCCTGACAGAGACTGGAGAAACCCTAACAGTATGGCCCCCTGACACTTTTTACCTCAGTAATGAAGTCACTCCAGAGGTTCACCTTTTAGCCAAAGATTAGGCAGACCCATAGGACAAAACGAGACTAAAGGGGGGCACCAGCCCAGGGGCAAGGACTAGAAGGCTGGAGGGGACAGGAAAGCTGGTAATAGGGAAGCCAAGGTTGAGAAGGGAGAGTACTGATATGTGATGGTGTTGTTAACCAATGCCATAAAACAATATACATACTAAATGTTTAATGAGAAGCTAGTTTGTTCTGTAAACCTTCATCTAAAGTACAATAAAAAAATAACTGAAGCTTAGTTGTAATTAAAGTAATTTTAATATATGCATAAATATCTCATTTATACCACATCATCAGGAATTTATAAAAGCAAAATTTCGAGACAACTGAGATTTTGACTTCAAGTGACAGTACTTATTTATTTTAATTAGGGAAGTACGGCACAGTGGTTAAGCATCGAGGCTGAGGCTGAGTCTACTTCGGGCTCCACCTTGGGCAAGTTACTTAATTCCTTTGTGCCTTAGTCTTCTCATCTGTAAAATGGGATAATAATGGTAACTCTTCATAATCTTGTTTTGAAGATTTAATGAGCTAATGAATGAAAAAGGCTTTAGATTATTGTTTGGCCCATAGTAAACGTTCAGTCAGCGTAAGTTATTCTTTTTATTTAAAACTTTTTGAAAAAACTTAGAAAAAATATGCACAATTATCTGCCTTATCAAACTGAGTGCACTGAGCATAATTTAACCCATTCTTATTTATTCAAAATCATCATCATGATAATAATTGTATATACCTCAGAGAACCATTTTTTCCTCTATTAAATCACATCAAATTATCATGCATGTTGGCCTTTAACAGTTTCTCATCTCCCTCTGTTCATTGCTGTTCATTATCTGCTTGCAGTAAGTTTCTTGACTTTCTAAAAAAGTGCCTCATTTTACATGTGTTATGGATTGAATTGTGCTCCCCAAAAATGTGTGTCAACTTGGCTAGACCATGATTCCCAGTATTGTGTAATTGTCCACCATTTTGTGATCTGATGTGATTATCCTATATGTTGTGAATCCTAACCTCTATGATGTTAATGAGGCAGGATTAGAGGAAGTTATTTTAACAAGGCAGGACTCAATCTACAGGATTAGGTTGTACCTTGAGTCAATCTGTTTTGAGATATAAAAGAAAGAAGCGAGCAGAGAGGAGATAAATCTCATACCACCAAGAAAAAGAGCCAGGAGAATAGGGTGTCCTTTGCACCCGGGATCCCTGCACTGAGAAGCTCCTAAACCAGGGGAAGATCGAAGACAAGGACGTTCCCCCAGAGCTGACGGAAGAAAGCCTTCCCCTGGAGGTGGCGATCTGAATTCAGACTTCCAGCTTCCTAGACTGTGATAGAATAGATTTCAGTTTGTTAAAGCCATCCACTTACTGCATTTCTGCCATAGCAGCACTAAATAACTAAGACAACTCACAACGGTCTGGATGAGGCTCTGTAAGCAATGTCACACTCTTCTATGAAGTGTATTATGTGTGCTTTCTGTCAGCTGTTTTCTGCACTGCCAGTAAGACCTTGTACATGGTCTCCTGAGTTCCGGAGTCTATTCTTGATGACTGAATTTGCTGGAAGTCTGGTTCTCCCTAAGTATAGTGCTCCTGCATTCCAAGGCAGTAGATGTCTATTTACTTAAAGTTCCATAATTGGGAATTTTCACTGAGACTGGCCATCTCCCAAATAGTAATATTTTATGGAATGGATTTCTATGAGTCATGGACTCCTTTTAATTGGTAGAATTAAATTGGCCCTGCAATCATAGTTACTTATTTGGATTCTGTAGCAGGAAGTGACTTGGTAATGTACCGTTTTCAGTTCTGCTGCACCACCCACTTTCACCTATGAGTTACATCAATCTGTAAAAAGTGTTCAAGTTTGAGATTTCTTTTTTTTTTTTCCTGTTGGAATTTTTTCCCAGTCTTTCATCAACTATTCTGAAGTCTCTGAAATAAGACTCACATCAGAAAAATGAGATATGGGGAACCGTTAACAGCAAAGTCTCCAAGCATGGTGAGCATGTTCCTCTAATAAGTTTTCATCCATCAGTATCAGATTCAATACAAATGAAGTTCAGACTTTATCTTAAATGTGCTACATGAAGGTTTTGTTTTGTTTTTTTTTTTTTTTTTTTTTTCCATCTCATTGGGTGTGACATAAGCTGATATAGCAGTTAGGATTTACAGAAAATAAATGTATTTTATTTAGCAAGGGAGAACATGTCTTCCACAGAGAAGAACAGAGAGATGTTGAAAGACACATATACTCTAAAATATCAGATTATAAAATGTCCATCTTATTTCTCTCCGTGTCAAGTATAAAGGAACAATGATCTAATTACTTTACTCAACGGTCATCATTTGTGGTGTTGAATACCATAGAGATGTGAACTACTGGTAGTGACTTCCTGTGTCTGGTGGTAAAGATTCAGCAGGGAATTGTGTGAAGGAAAAACAAACAAACAAACAAACCCCATTGCTGTTGAGTCGATTCCGACTCATAGCAACCCTATAGGACAGAGAAGAACTGCCCCATAGAGTTTCCAAGGAGTGCCTGGTGGATTCAAACTGCCGTCCTTTTGGTTAGCAGCTGTAGCACTTAAGCACTATGCCACCAGGGTTTCCGGTGTGAAGGAAAGCAGGTAGGAAATTGAAGAAGAAGGTGAGGTGATGGTACCACTAACCTATAAATTCAAATAATACAGTGGATAAAATAGGATTCTCTCCTTTGGCTGCCAGCTGTCAAAATAGAACAACAAGAAGAAAGCTACCAATCCCAGTAGCTTTCATGGAAGGATTTACAGACTTTGAAAATATTGGTTTTGCTACTGACCTGGTGTGGAACATTACTGTAATACACTTAGACAGCCACCTCAATCTCCTCCATTGGAAAATGGTATGGCCTAGAAAATCCATTTAAACATTTAGATTTTAGACCTCAGAAGGAATGCCAGGCTATATTTATAATCCAAGGGATGGCAAACAATCATCTATGGGATGATACCATACATTGGGTCCAAACCACCTGTGCTTTGACCAAACACCTTGGCCATGACTGAAGACCATGTCCTGGCTCCAGGCTGAGGCTTGGCCATGCCTTGGACCAACACCTCTCCTCCTCTCCTTCTGGTGGACCTGGCACACAGCTGCACTCTGAGCTGGAAGGGGAGGACAGCTGCAGTGTCTGTTTCACCCTATACTACAATTCTGAATCCTCACAAAGGTAGGAAAAAACAACTTGCCTTTGCAAAATTTCAGAATTTATTTTCAATTCTTATAGCTTCCCAGTTTTGTATATTGTCTTCTCCATCTCTCCTTGAATCCCAAGAACCACCTACCACCACCAAGGGCCACTGTTACTTACTTCACTCATGTCCTCATTCTACCAAATTCTGTTTTTTTTTAAAGTTGAATTAATTCACACTGAGCGACTTATAATGTTTTCAAGTATTTCCACCACCCAGAGAGATTTGCATTACAATAGGGATCAATTTTTTTAAACGGAGTCTTTAATCTGGGCTGTATTAGATGATATAGTAGGGTAGAAAAGGAAAATACTAGTTCTTGTATTTATATGTATTTTTCATGTAAAAAATTGAAAGATTTACTAATATTTAATATCAGGAACCTGGTTGCACAATGGTTAAGCGCTCAGCTGCTAACCAAAAGGTCAGCCTTTAAACCCACCAAGCCACTCCGCAGGAGAAATGATTTGCCAATTTGTTGCCATAAAGATTACAGCCTAGGAAACCCTACGGGGCAGTTCTACTCTGTCCTATAGGGTTGCTATGAGTTGGAATCAACTCAATGGCATACAACAACAACAACATTTCACATACATTGACTCTGGTACCCTCATTCAGTTCATGTGTCAGATGGTTGTGTCACAAATTATATGAAGTTGTTGTTGTCAGCCACCATCAACCCGCCAGTTCATGGTGGACTCAGACAGAAGAGGATGAAATGCTGCTGGCCCTGAGCCAACCCCATGATCCGTTTCGGATCAGACCGTTGTGATCCATAGTGTCTTCAATGGCTGATTTTTGAAGTAGATCACCAGTCCTTTTTCCTAGTCCATCTTAGTCTGGAAGCGCCGCTGAAACCTCTTCGGCATCACAGCAACATGCAAGCCTCTGTTCACAGATGAGGTGTACATGAGGTACACTGACCAAGAATCCCTCATGGAAGACGAGAATTCTACCACTGAACTAACAACCCCCTTACATGAAGTACCCCAATGAAAAAAACAGGAAGTTCACAATGTGGTAGGATTGACAGGGACGCACTCAGTCAGCAGACAGCTTACAATTTGTTGTGATATAGTGCAGTTTGATTTGGACGAACTAAGTAGATTTGTGTACAAACAAAAAAACAAACTTTTTGTTGGCATAATTCATGCACAAGCTATTACAACAAAAAAGTTGAATCTAAAAGTCTTGAAGTCCTACAGGATTAACCACAACCAGGACAACCACACAATCTTTAAAATAGAATAGAATATTTACAAATCTCTGTAGTGGTAGAGAGGGCCCATGAAAGCCTTTTGTACCATACAGAGGTTAGCTAATTATCTCGCGACCAAGAACTGGAAAATCTGGTGACACTTAAATATGAGTTTGTACTTTTTTTTCCTTTACAAAAAGACAAAGGGTATGAATTTTCTGACTTTTTATTGGATAAAATATGCTTAATCTGGCCCTTAAAGGTTTAAGTTGATTTTGCAAGCATGGATGAGAAATACTCTGTTAAAAAATAAAAAAAACTAAAACTTGGTGTATTCATTCCCTAGGGCCGCCATAACAAACCACAAACTGGATGGCTTAAAGTGACAAATTTATTTTCTCACAGTTCTGGAAGCTAGAAGTCTGAAATCAAGGTTTTGGCAGGGCCATGCTCCCTCAGAAGGTCCTAGCAATCCTTGGCATCCCTTGGCTTGTAGCTGCGTTACTCTAATCTCTGCCTTCATCTTCATGTGGGCTTTCTTTCTGTGTCCCCTCCTCTTTCTATAAAAACACTAATCACTGGCATTAGGACCCACCCTAATTCAGTATTACCTCGTCATAACCAATCACATCAGCAAAGACACTTCCAAATAAAGTCTCATTCTGAGATTCCAGATGGACATGAACTTTGGGGGGCTAATGGCATAGTGGTTAAGAGCTCGGCTGCTAAAATCAAAAGGTTGGCAGTTCAAATCCACTAGCTGCTCCTTAGAAACCCTAAAAGGCAGTTCTACTCTGTCCAATAGGGAGTCGGAATCAACTAGTGACAGCAATGGATTTAGTTTGGTTTGGATGGGAAGAACAATCCTCCGTTACACTTAGGCTATGGGAAGAACATTTAAAAAGTGGTGTTTAGACTCATTTCCACTGTAATGTGAGAATCATCTTAGGCGAAGGGAAGGACAGCACACATTACAGGGGAAGTCAGCACAACTAGACTAAAACAAAGCTAAGAAGTTTCCTGAATACAATCAAACACTTTGAGAGTCAGAGTAGCAGGGGTAGCGGTCTGAGGACCATGCTTTCAGGGGACATCTAGGTCAACTGGCATAACAAAGCTTATTAAGAAAATGTTCTGCATTCTACTTTGGTGAGTGGTGTCTGGGGTCTTAAAAGCTTGCAAACTGCCATCTGAGATGCATAAATTGGTCCCAACCACCTGGAGTAAAGGAGAATGAAGAACACCAAAGACACAAGGAAAGTATTAGCCCAAGAGACAGAAAGGGTCACATAAACCAGAGTCTATATCGGCCTGAGACCAGAAGAACTAGATGGTGCCCGGCGACCAGCGATGACCGCCCTGACAGGGAACACAAGAGAGAGTCCCTGATGGAGCAGCAGAAAGATGCGGTGCAGAACTGAAATTCTAGTAAGAAGACCAGACTTAATGGTCTGACTGAGACTGGACGTACCCTGGAAATCATGGCCCCTGGATTCTCTATCAGCCCAGAACTAAAACGGTTTCCGAGGCCAACTCTTCAGACAGGGATTGGACTGGACTGTGGGACGTAAAGTGATACTTGTGAAGAGTGTGCCTCTTAGTCAAGTAGATACAAGAGACCAAAGGTGCAGCTTCTGTCCAGAGGTGAGATGGGAAGGCAGAGAGGGTTAGGAGCTGGCTGAACGGACACGGGGAATCAAGGGCAGAAAGGAGAAATGTGCTGTCGCAGAATGGGTGAGCAATTAGGGTCACATAACAATGTATGTATAAAATTTTGTATGGGAGACTAATCTGAAACATAAACTTCATTCAAACTACTACAACAATTAAAAAAAGGCAAAAAAAAAAAAAGAAAAGTGTATAAATCAAGAATATTTCCTCAAGGACCTGGGAACCATTTCTTTTCATATGTAATCATCGAAGAAGATCACACTCCTACCTCCCAGTTTCCTGAAAGGAGATTAACATAACTTCAGGTATCCTCCCATAAAGGTACTAGAAATTTAGCAATTTGATCTTGAAAATATGAATGTAATGGGTTGTATCCACTTAGCTATTGTTATGGATTGAATTGTGTCCCTCAAAAATATATGCTGTAAATCCTAACCCCTATAGCCCCCCAAAAAAACCCATTCCCATAGTGTCAACTGCAACTCATAGAGCCCCTATAGGACACAGTAGAACTGCCCCATAGGGTTTCCATGGAGTGGTTTTATTTGTTATGTTTATAAGGCAGTATAGTGTAGGGTGTGTCTTGAGTCAAGCTTTTTTGAGATATAAAAGAGATTAAGGAAGCAGAGAAGGGGGAAGAAAGATGCCAGGCCACATGAAGATCGCCCAGGAGCAGAAGCTCAAAGAGACAAGGACCTTCCTCCAGTGCCAACAGAGAAAGAAAGCTGTTCCCTAGATGAGGCACCCTGAATTCAGACTTCTAGCCTCCTAACTGTGGGAAAACAAATTTGTTTGTTAAAGCCAAAAAAAAAAAAAAAATCATGTAAGTCTGTCACCGATCAAAAGCTCCCATATCCTCACACTTAACAACTTGAAAAGCAGAAAATAATAACCTGTTTAAAAATCTTCCAGATCAAAACTTTCAGAGGAATTTAAATCCTTCATTAAAATTATAAGAATGTATACCTTCTAATTAGTTTGCAGAAGCAACTGGTTGATATCAAGGAGCTCTGGTGGCACAATGGTTTAGCACTTGGCTGCTAACTAAAAGGTTTGCAGTTTAAACCCACCAGCTGCTGTGTGTGAGAAAGATGTGGCAGTCTGCTTCTATAAAGATTTACAGCCTTGGAAACCCTATGAGGCAGTTCTACTCTGTCCTATAGGGTCTCTGTGAGTTAAATCAACATCAGAGAAAATGGGCACTTGCTTACAAAGGAGCAACACAAACTTTTGTGTAATGATGGAGGAGACTGAAAACTAGGTATCACAAATTAGTAAATGCAGCCACGAGAACTTTTTTCCATTTATACCTACATACTTTGATAAAGTATTCTTTTTAGCTATAACAGCTATTAAAACAAAATTTAAAAATAAAATAGAACTTAGAATAATACTGTCATTGTTAAAGCTGTGTGTCAACTTGGCTATGCCATGATTCTCAGTGGTTTGGCAGTTATGATGTAGTTTGGCCGTTGTATGTTGTGATCGCTTCCATGATGAAATTTGATATAACGTGATCACCTCCATGATGGGATCTGCTGTGAGTAGCCAGTCAGTTGAAAAGGAGTTTCCTTGGGCATGGGGTCTGCATCAAATATAAGTGGACATTCTGGCAAGGCTCATTGGCTTTTGCTTGCTCTGGATCCTGCAGCTGGCTGTTCGTCTGACCTCCAGTTCTTGGCCTTGAGCTAGCAGCTTACCTGTGGTCTTGCCTGCTGATCTTGGGATGCTTCAATCTTCACAGCCTGTGAGCAAGAGCCCTACTGTCTGACCTGCTGATCTTGGGTTCAACAGCCCCTGTGGCTACGTGAATAAGGAGAAGCCTCTATCCTGACCCACAGACTTGGGACATTCCAGCCTCTACAACTGCATGAGCCATTTCCTTGATATAAATCTCTGTATCTGTTTATTCGCCTTACTGGTTTCGCTTCTCTAGAGAACCCAGCCTAAGACAAATACCAAGTCACATCACAAAGTGTTAAACCAAGATGATTAAAATTTCTTTAATTGTAACAAATCACAGTAATAATAATCTTGATTTTTGCGACAGCAAAGGGTTTTGTACATTACTAAATAAAATATTTTATTTCATTTTTGTCTCCTTCAGTTAAAATGTTTGCATATGATCTATTATGTATTTAATATATTCATGCAATGGAACATATATAGTTTATAAATCAATAAATATGCATATTTTGGGGGTAAGTACTCAAAAATTGTATTGATGTGATACATAATCTTAGAACTTTAGACCAATACTTTTTATTGGTTTAAGTACTTTTAGGAGGCTTCCTTTAATTTCCTTTTTCTATTCTTTTAAATATAACTCCTCAGGTAGAATTTCAGATTTTAGTAAACAAATGAAAGATGTGGGCACAGGAAGGTCTTTCCTGTCACCTCTGAGGGTATCTTCAGAATCCACCTATGTGAGAAGCAATCTTTAGCACATGTCCCACTTGTCGCTGTTGTTGTTCAAAGCCATCGAGTCAGTTCTGACTCATAGCGACCCTATGCACAACAGAACGAAACACTGTCCTGGCCTGCGCCATCCTCACAATTGTTGCTATGTTTGAACCCATTGTTGCAACCACTGTGTCAGTCCATCTCATTGAGGGTCTTCCTCTTTTTCGATGACCCTGTACTTTACCAAGCATGATGTCCTTCTCCAGGCACTAGTCCCTCCTGATAACATGTCCAAAGTATGTGAGATGTAGTCTCGCCATACTTACTTCCAAAGAGCATTCTGTTGGTACTTTATCCAAGACAGATTTGTTCATTCTTTTGGCAGTCCATGGTATACTCAATATTCTTCGTCAACACCACAATTCACACGTCCCACCATGTCCCACTATGTCCCGCAAACGTGTTCCACTATGTCCCTCAAGAAGATATGCTGAAGCCCTAACCCCTGGTACCTGGGAATGTGACGTTATTTGGAAATAGGGTCTTAGAAGATAATATCAGTTAACACGAGGTTATACTGGTGTACTGTAGGTCCCAATCCAATATGAGTGATGTCCTTATAAAAGAGGAGAAGAAACATTAATACAGAGAGAAAATGATCATGTGAAGACGGAGGCAGAAGTAGAGTTATATTGCAGCTGCAAGCTAAGAAACACCTGTGGCTACCAGAAGCTGGAAGGGAAAAGGAAGGATCTTCCCCTAGAGCCTTCAGAGAGAGCTGACACCCTGTATTCAGATGTCTAGCCTCTAGAACAGTGAGACAATAAATTTCAGGCATTTTAAGCGACCCACTTTGCTTTACTTTGTTACGGCAGCCCTAGGAAACTGATACAGAGCTGAACCAAGTAAGTATGGTGGACCTAACAGATACAAATATAAATGTATCTACACCAGGGTTAGCCTCAAGTGAGAAAATGTGATATCTCTATTTATTCATTTCTTCAACAAATCTTTCTTGAGTTCCTACAGGCTTTATTCTAGGCACTAGGGGAAAAGAATTGCTTTAAAACTCATTCATTCACATAAGAAATGGGCACAGCCTATCTCCCCTTCGATTAGGGAGAGCTCACAAGAACCCCAACTTAGGAGGAGGAAGCAATGTAGCTACTCGGTGAAAGAGTTATACAAATTGCATTTGCAATGTGCCTTTAAATTGCAGGGAGCAGAAGTGCACCTGTGATTTTAAAATATTCCTAGCAGTGTCCTCTGGATATGCTCCACCTTCAGCAATGAACATTCTGCCGGCAAATGCTATTCCAGTCACTCTATTTCCTTCCTCAACCCTTCTGTTCCTCTGCCCACACATTTCACAGAGCTACCAGAAGCCACCAGGCAGGCAGCTGCCACAGAGCGTCGAGCAAAGGATGAGAATTTTAACTTTTGAGGTACATTGTACATTTTCCAAAAGCCAGAAAAATGCAGAATCAAAGGAAATTAGCCATTCTGCCAATTATACAGGGCAGACAAGAGGGCGAATTCCATTCTTCCCCCAGTTACAGGAAAGGGCAACTGTGTTAGGATCTGTTTTGTGTACTTGTGGTTCAGAAACATTTCCTTGAAAATATAGTGGCAAAATCGCTCATTCCTTTATAAAATCCTGAGAAAGTACCAAAAATCTGTAGAACAGACTTAATGGAGCGTGATACACTTCCATAGGAGATGAGTTCTGTGATGACCGTTTTCTCCCTAGGTCTTTCTTCCCCAACTTCCAAAGAAATACTTATATCAGAACCTAATTAAAAGCAATGTAAAACAACAGTATACGTCATTTAAGCCTAAGTAAATATGTCACCCATGCGTCTGTCAGTTTGTAGTACTGTGGGGGCTTGCATGTTGCTGTGATGCTGGAAGCTGTGCCACCAGTATTCAAAATACCAGCAGGGTCACCCGTGGTGGACAGGTTTCAGCTGAGATTTTCAGACTAAGACAGACTAAGAAGAAGGACCTGGTGGTCTACTTCTGAAAAAAATTGGCCAGTGAAAGCCTTATGAACAGCAGCGGCCCATCGTCCGACATAGGGCTGGATGATGAGCCCCTACAGTGGCTGCAACAATGGGCTCAAGCACAACAAAGATCATGAGGATGGCGCAGGACCCGGCAATGTTTTGTTCTGTTGTACACAGGGTGGCTATGAGTTGGAACCGACTTGATGGCACCTAACAACAACAACAAAAATGTGGAAAAAGTATAAAGAAATGCACCAACCAAATTCATTATCATAGTTACGGAGGAGAGGTAGAGCAATGCCATCAGGGAGGGACACCTCTATTGGGAGGTATTGTTTTCTATCTTAAGTTGGAGGGGGTGACACATCAGTGTTACAAGTTTTTATACCTTTTGAGGGTCTTAAACATATTTTATAATACATTTTTTAACCCTAATGCTTTCAGTTCCCTCTGGCACTAACCTTTGTTGGTCATCCCATTACCTTATTGTTGTTAGCTGTCAGTGAGTCAGCCCCAACTCATGGCAATCCCATGCATGAGGGAACAAACTGTCGCCTGGCCTTGCACCATCCCCAAGATGGGTTGCAAATCAGACCTTTGTGATTTTTGGGTTTTCACTGGCTGATTTTTGGAAGTATATCACCGGGCTTTTCTTTCTTGTCCATCTTAGTCTGGAAATGTTGTTGAAATGTGTTCAGCGTCATAGCAACACACAAGCCTCCACTGACGGATGGGTGGTACCGCTGAACCTGGATCGCCTGTGTGGAAGACGAGAAGTCTACCACTGAACCACCAATGTCCCCAGTTTTCTCATTACACTCAAGGTAAAGAATCTGAGCCATGGAATAAGACAAGCATAGGTCAAAACCAGCTCTGTCACTTACTAGCTGAGTGACCTTAGGCAATATCCTTAACCACTCTAAGCACTGGTTTTATTCATCTGAAAAATATGCGCAAATAATAGTCCCTAGTTCAAAGATGGTTGGGGGAAATTAGTACATGTGAGAACTTAGTATAGTGCCCAGCACATAGGAAGAACTCAATAAATGTTAGCTATTATCAAAAATTATTTTATTCTTTTCTCAGTGGTCTGCCTACTAATAATCCCTCAACTGTTGACTGTATTCATTGAGCATCCCTTTTCACTTTTCCTTTCTGAAGCAACAAAGTATAGAGATATGAGTGTTCATCAAAGGTAAGCCATACTCTTTGAGCCTATTTCCACATTCCCCAGTGTTTTAAAACATACATCTACTTTAGAAAACAGTTTTGTTCTTCTTAGTTTCAGGAATTAGGAATGGATTAGCTCTGGTGCTAATGCAACAGAAAGAGCTCTATTTTCCACAATTGGATGAAGATCTACGGTAGGAATATGAGTTAGACATCATAGACCCATACTCAGCATATGTGGTTTTACCACAATTCTAGACCTGAACATTACGATAATTATAAACCAACCCAAACCAAACTCATTGTCGTTGAGTTGATTCTGATTCATAGCAACCCTATAGGACAGAGTACAACTGCCCCGTGGTGTTCCAAGGAGCAGCTGCTAACATTCTGGTTAGCAGCCGAATGCCTAACCACAGTGCCACCAGGGCTCCATGATAATTATGCATGCCCATATATAGTGACTTCAATCAGCTACTCAGTATCAGTGTCTTTGGTGTCATAAACCAAGATACTTCTGCTGTAGCTGAAGTATAGAAGGCAACTTTTAAGAGTCCCACCTCAAGATGAATCAGCCTAGCATTTTTGCCAATACTGCCTGGCAGCATAAAATATCATCAGATATTCCTCCTACTGAAATGTCTCCCATGGAATAATGCAACCCCAATAAACAATGGGATGCTTTCAGTCCCTAACTTGCCATCTCTGCAGACATGCTGGCTGTTCTCCATGGATCGAGGACGGCTCTGTGTGAGACCAAAGAGGTAATTTCAGCAGCAGCATCAGTCGCTTGGCTAGTTGTTATCGACATTGCTCAGGGAACCACAAGGGTGGGAGGTGATCCAGGAGAGGTTTCAAATCCTTTGCTAGCAACATCTGCTGCCTGACCAGTGGCCACGGCCAATGAGCACAGCCAAGGCACGTTCTATTTTTACTTGATTTCATTCATTCTCCCAGTGATGGTAAATCTCATATTAACTGTGGAAGATTCACTCTACATACATTTATCTTCGGGATTGGTAGAAATAGTACATTTCCCTTTGGAGTCACCTCATGCGGGCTCCGTAAGTAGTTGTGTCCTCCGGTTCCAAGATCTGGTTGATAAATGGAGAAGGCTGCTCTTTTTGTCTTTTAGGTTGATTATCCCTGAGCCTTAAGATAAACTGGCTCAATTATTATCATTGACTTTCAGCCCTTAGCCACAACCCACACAAGTCAATCTCAGACTCTGTATTGGATCAGGTCCTCCTGCATGCTGGCAATTTATCTTCTAGGCTATGGTTCTGGAGAGATTTCTGTTACCAAAGGTCCAAGTTGCTATTTAGGATTGCTATTTCCTGTTCAGTCGGAAACGACTCGACGGCAATGGGTTGGTTGGTTTGTTTCCGTATTTCCTGTTTGGACTACACTTGGCAAATAGCAGAAATGCCCTACTGGAATCCCTAGTATATCTGCCACACTTTTTATAAGATGTACACCTGGATAGTTATCTCTAATTTATTATCTGGTCCCTCCAGACATCTGAAGATGTTGTTCAACTCTGAGCCCATCTCTCCCGCGACCATGCTAATGACTGACAAGGGAGAGCCAGTAGCTCTTTACCAAAGGCAGCATTTCTCTTCATCAGAGGCTGGCCTCAGTCCTATGCCCCCAACTTCCAGCTCCCACCCAGTTGCCTTGTAACAAATCTTTCCTCCAAATCTGCAGCACTTAAACATCGATGTGAGTGAGTTCCAAGTCCGGAAGTCATCATTAGGTACTTCTAATGGGTTTGTATTAAGCATAATGTACTCAGAGCCAGGATGCCTTTTAATTACATGAAGACTGAGACCTAGTATCAAGGAACTCACACTTTTAAAAAGGCAAAAACAGTTTAGATGCCAAGAAATGAGTTGATTTGAAACATATGAAACATAATTTAGATATTGAAACAAAATATACAATTCTATCTTTAAGTGTGTCTTTCGGTCTGTTTTGATATAACACTTTCATTGCTTTTTTGGATTTGTCTGAGAATAATCCTGTTCTCTCCAAAAGCTCTGTGTTAGGAAAGATCTATGTTGGTCTGAGCTCTTGACCCTGGCATCATGTATACCATGCGTGTAAATTGGCAAGTGTGGCAATTCCTTGAAAATTGACCTCAAAATAAAGTATGCATAATGGCTGGCAGATAATAATAATAAGGACACAATACCTCCGAAAGAAGAATTTGAGCCAGTTTATCATAAATTATGATTTGCATTGTTTTCTACGAATGACCAAACGAGGGAATGAATCCTTTTCGTGCATTAGCTATAGAAATTCTAGGTCTAGAAATAACTTGAAAAATAGAGTCAGGGACACTGACATACGTTTTCCAAGATTAAAACAGAAAAAGTGCAGACAAATTCTACAAGACCAGTGTAACTGGGGAACCTGTCATTAAACACTTCATTCCAAAATTCTGTAACATTAAAATACCTGTTTTCACAGAGTTATTTTTAAAAAGAACAGAAATCTCTTTAAAAACAAAAATAAAATCCTCACAAGAGGAAAAAAAAGGAAGAAATCCAGTTCACACAGTTCTTCTCTGGCAGCCATCTTGTTTCATACTCTAGTGTATTAAGTTAGTAATTCTGAAACAAAACAAGATGAGATTGAGAAACTCCTTACTAATGAAACACTTTAAATGAGCTCCCTACATATTAACTAGCATTTAATTTATTTTTAATCAGGTGCTT
The DNA here is from genome assembly GCF_000243295.1 of Trichechus manatus latirostris. Taxonomy (NCBI): domain Eukaryota; kingdom Metazoa; phylum Chordata; class Mammalia; order Sirenia; family Trichechidae; genus Trichechus; species Trichechus manatus. The sequence goes on from NW_004443994.1 coordinate 1,943,220, forward strand.
ATCATTTGTTAAATAAATTCCAAAGGCCCCAGGATTCCACAGCCCTTAGATAGTCTAATCTCCCATTGGGAAGCAACACATATTAAATAGTTGCTAAACCTTGGTAAATACACTTTCAGTAATTAATTCTAGAAGTATTTAACTTGCAGTAATATACCGGATATTTCTGCAATATCGTAATCCATGGGATATTGCCGAGGGATTTCTCAGATTAACACATTTGGGTCCCCGAGTCCCATCTGTATACCTCTATCTGAATTAACAGCAGGTGATTCAACACATGGCTACCAGTCTCTGTGTGTCTGAGTGACCAATGATTTTATTACCGTATCAGTGAGGTGCATCAGCTGAGGAAACGCTTAGTAAGGGATGAGACAGACGGTGGCTTACAAGTCAACCTGGGTTTTTAAAAATGATAACTACCGAAAAGAAAAACTACTTTTCCTGTTGAGATGTGTAAATATTATGTAGATATTCTAACTCAATCTCTATGATGGATAGTGCTCAATTTTAAACATATTTCAGTAATGCCTTAATTTAATAGAATGGAAGATACACAAGATGTTTAAGGATCAAGGTGAGAATAAATTTTCTTGCACAGATGGTTGAGCCTTGTTCTAAAATCCATGCGATTCTTACACTTTGTGCTCCATAAAAGGGGCTTTGCTTTCTTTTTCTTTATAAAGATGTCATGAATAACCACTTCGATGCATTCTGTAACAGCCCGTCCAGCTCTGTTTATGTTTCTCTAACATTACTACAGTTGTCACTTAAAAATTTTTTCCTATTTAGTGTAAATTGCAACTTACATGTTATATGTTAAAACTGATGTCAATCTTGACCTTTGTCTTAAGCACAAGCCACTTCCCCACCCAGACGGAACAGAGACGGAAGATTGACCAGCAGATGGTGCTACAGAGCAGGCAGCAACATGGGGCTTAACTCAGCCTTGGAGCTCAAGAATTGCATCAAAGATTCTCTAAAAAAGATCTTTAGTCTTCTAGCTAGTCAGTTCTCTCATTGAGTAAGGGAGTCTCCATTCTCCGCATTTTCTCTGCTCACCTTTCTTTCAAGTTTCATAAATGTGTTCTTTGTAGTCTTAAAATAGCGTGGCGTGTCCCCAGCACCGTTCCCCCACCGGTTCCTTCAGGGCATCATGGAATATGCCCTGTATAAACAGGGACTATGCAGACAGCCCTTTCACTCACACAGAAGTATCCTATTTCCGGCACCGGCTAAAGAAAGCATGCGCCATGACGAGGCTTTAGTAGTGATAGAAATCAAACATTTTCTGGAGCCATTATAGTCTAAAATGTTAATGCAGTTTACTTTTAAAAATGTGATCGATAGGTGGGGGGGAAAGTGCCCATAAATTACTAAAGGCAAAAACATTCTATTAGCACACAGCAGATTTTGCAGTATTTGCTGGTCTGTGTTTCACCGGGGTAGACGGGGTGGGGTGGGGGTTGTGTGGACATTTTTAATGGGCTGAAATCTTGCGGTTTTTTAAAAATACCTGTTTTTGTCTTTCTCAGTTCAAGAGGGAGATTTTTAACATGAGTCATTTAGGAAATGTAATTCTAGTGTAGTATAGCTATAGGTTTCAATTAACATTCTACCTTTCTGACAGCCTTTACATTCCATGTTTTATGAAATCATTAACTATTGTCATGTTTCTATTATGATACTATTAGGAAATAAAGAGACTTATGTAAATGGAGATGTAAAAGAAATGTATGACAGTTACTCGGAGCAACATCTGTGCACTATCATACATGCTCACACTAATTTTCTAAAGATTGTTCCATTCATTATAGAGCATTGTTAGTTGCAGTGGCACAACCCTTATTTCCATGCATTTAGGGAATGAGGCAGAGAGTGGGTAAATGAGAGCCTAATCAATACCACTTTTCATTTTGCCTCTAATGTGCTGCCTTTCCCTTTCTTTTCCTCATGCACAAATCCAAAAAAGATCCTGACATTACAGTCATAAAATGTAATTCTTCTGCAGAAACACAGACAATAATGCTTTCTGTATTCAGGCGTATTGCATATTCTAATGGCATTTGGCTAAATTGAGTATGGATTTAACATCAAAGGCTTCATGAATTTTTCAAATGAGATATTAAAGTCAATATTTCAAGTGAAAGATATTTCAATTTAGCTGCATACACAACAATAAAAAACTTCTACAAGGTAGAGGTACTAGTGGCTGTAGCACTATTAGTTCATTCAAGAAATTATTAGTTTATAAGAAAATCAAACACAAGGTTGTGATATGGCAGTGGCTCTGAATAAATTAGACTCACCGATACGCACTAGTGTACTTTATCTCTTGCAGGCTGAAGCAGTACACTTGCCACCGGCGTGTTCAAGGCGCCTGGCAGATTTTTTTTAACTCTGTTGATGAGCATGAAGATTTGCATTGCCATTTCATAAATCTCCTTATTTTCATTTGTACAAGTGGAAGACTTAGGAGACGTGGAAAGAGTTTTTTCTCACCTTGCACTTAAGTGGATCTTACTTCAAGGTGTCAATACCTAAAGTGAGTTTACACAGTGATGCTAAATGTTGCCTTTCAGGCAGGGTAAAGGATGCTCGGGTTCAGTGTCTATAAAGGTGCTGCGGGCTTGCTGATGGCCCTCCACTTCCTAACAGATTGCCGATACTCTCAAACAAAACATGCAAGCTTGGATGTGTCAGGTGCTTTCCACTGAAGAACTCAAAGCCTGTTCATGCACATGGTCTCATTGATCTAACCAAATACCCAATGAGGAAAGGAGCAGGAGAGGGACCTGTCATCCCCATTTTACAGCTGGGCAAACGTAAGACTCAAAACACGGAAGTGGCTTTATGGAGAAGTCGGCACTAAAACTGGTACCAGAGTCGCATCTGCTGGTTTCCACACGAGAGTCCTCGACACTGAACTGATGTCCCTCATCTGAGTCATGATGACTGCAGGTTGGTGTGTTTTGTTCTGCATTGTTCTTTTAGCTTTTCTCTACAGTCACACAGGAAGGCAGTAGCCAGAATTTCCTGCATAACGTCCCATCTTATCTCTTTGTTTTGTACAACCTTACAGTGCCTGCTATCCAGTATTTCCAAGCCCTTCATCAGGTTAATCATGGGTTATCTCTCAACATCAGATAGCCATTTTGTTAATTCAGAGATATGTTAGGTAATAAAGAGTAAAACAGCTCACAAACCCATACCCATGTGGAAGAAATGACCACTTCCAGATGACGACATGCAGACCACCCAGCTGACCTGTGCAAAACTCCCTTCCTAGACTTCATAGCTAAACCCAACAGCGAACAATGCAAACGCACTCAGCTCTGCTTCGTGCCTGTTAACCTGTCCGCTACCATTGCAGTATTTAAACCAGCAGCATCATTGTTAGAATCCCTCACTTTAATGAGGCTTCTTAAAAGATATGGCACTTTCAAGGCCCACCTACCCCGAAAGACATGAAGGTTTCATTCTGTGATTTGAGGGATGGTTACCCATTTTTAAAAGAGGAAGTCTAACTTTGTAAATACTCTGTAATGAGGAAGATGCACACACAAATGCCTTTCCCCCAAGAACAAAGTATTAGAGCTGTCACTTTTGGCTATATTTCAAAGGGTGTGGGGTCCCCTAGGAAACCCTGGTGGTGTAGTGGTTAGGAGCTAAGTGTGCTAACTAAAAGGCCAGCAGTTCAAATCCACCTGGCCCTCCTTGGAAACTCTATGGAGCAATTCTACTCTGTCCTTTCGGGTCACTATGAGTGGGAATCAACTTGACGGCAATGAGTTTGGTTTTGATTTTTTGGGGTTCCCCTAGGAGGGTGTTTTCCATTGGCCCACCACACACGTGTACCCACAAAACAGTTGCTTAACCTGTTTAAGTTATTCGGACTTCTGCGACAGGACTTATTTTCCAATTGGATTGCACAAGCTGTATTTCCAGTGTATCCATATCCCAGCCCCAACAACAGCAACAAAAAGCCTCCAGAAGTAAAGATTGTTTCTTTGCTTCATTACATCTAAATGATTGGACTCATTTCAGTCTCAATTCTCAAACCTCCCTCCCTTTCTTTTTAAGGGACTCTATTATAGGGAGGAAAAACAAAATAGGACAAAGCTACAATTCAATGCTCATTTTAAGATTTTCAGTTATAACAGTGCTCCTGGGCATGACTATTATATATTGGCTTCTTTGGGAAACTGTTGATCTTTTGATGTTTATCATTTCTTTATTTAAACAGTAAAAGGGAGCTTTGTGGAGAACTAGACTTTGTCTCTCACTAAGGCCTATATTAAACACAGCCCAGGCCATGACTGAAAATGGAGCCTGTGGACTCAAAACTATTCCCTCATTGGCCCTTGTCCACATCGTAAAACCAGTAAGCTATCTGGCACCGCAGAAAAGAGATGGGAAAACAAGAGAACTAGAAGCTGCGCCGACCACGTACCTAAGAGCCACGAATATAAACACAGAAGGAAGTGTTAGCTTAGCTCTAGAGGGTGGCAAGGGGAACATCAGAGGTTTATGTGATATTCAGTGTTCATATCCCTAAAAGAAAGTGCACATTTTAAAATTTTCACTACACATCTGTGCATTGCTACGTTTTTAAGGGCCTGCTAGGACTGGAATTACAGGAGATTTGAAGTTCGCAACCGAGTAGCTCTGGCAAAGCTGCGTGGGGGAGGAAGGCTACTGAAAATCATGGAGGGGCGGGGGGAGGTAGAGCCTCTGCCAGCGAGGAACAGTAAAAAAGGGTTCTAGCCGAGGAAACTGTCAGCTTTATATATGGCAACTTGAAATGGAAAAATTGGTAGTGCCACTGAACCTGAACAGCAGCTGTGAAATCAGAATTTACTCCCTAATCTGAATTAACTAATCAAAACCAGGTCACTCCTCCGTCTTCCCTCCACTACCCACAGCATTGCCCTGGGTTATTTTTCAGGACCAATCGCATTCTGCAGCAGAATAAATAAAGAGCAACAAAAACAGAAATACGAAAGGTCAAAGTTTCCCCACAAGACCCAATGCACTTGAGATTTGTCAATGGAGGAAAGAACATAGGTTGTTCAACCTTCCATTCTTTTCGCCTCTGTGGTGCATACACGTAGTACACAAGAACAAGGCTTCACCCTTATCACCAACGTACTCGAATCAAAACCAAGAGTGATTTTAAAATGATGACTTCTGAGATCTAAGCTCAAAGGGAAGCTAAAAGCTAAGGACTACATGAAGCAAAAGACCCACTGCACTGGTAATTTTTAAAAATTGAGATTCTCATCTAATTTCATACGCAAGCACTTTTTGATCAAGCACACGCATTTAATAAAACTGTACGTGTAAATTATCTAAAGAAATACATTAAAGGGTGTACACTAGCCAAAGCACGATTTGAAGCTCTTATTAACTGGTGATTATCTACACTGATCCACATTACCATTCAGTTGCAGATGTTACTGACATTAAGATGTATGATGCAGAGGCTGGAGAAAGAGCCCATTTAAGACAGGTGAATACTTAATAGTAATTCAACATACGCGGCACAAAATGTCTTTCACGGGAGTTCAAGGATTTTCTCTTTTTTCTCCTTGCAATTTTATATGAATGTTTATAAATAAAATGAGAAATGAAACCCCATTTGGTAGCCATTTGACTTGCTCAAGTTTAATGGCCATTTAAAACTTTGCAATTTATCACTTTAGGCTTCTTTCTCATCTGACACCATTTATTTATTTATTTACTTAGCTTCTTTTCTGAATCCTCATGGAAGATCCACATTTTCAGTATGCAGATAAAATTTTTCTGACATAGAGAGGTTGCTTGTCTTTCAGTTTTGGTCATTATACCGCTGACACTGCAACCGTTAACGGGCTGCCCCCTGGATACAGATCAGACCCTTTTGTGCCTACAGGACCTCTCTCTTTGTTATTCAACTGCTGCTTGTTACAGAAGGACCCACTGCCGCCAACTCCATCTCACTTTCACTCCTACATGAAGTTTAGATACAGAAATTATTCCATGTATTTCTAAGTGCGACAGAACATCCAACAGCTCTTTCGAGATGTTTTAATCAAGATGATTTTTAAGAAAGAGAACCTGGATATGCCAGTAATAAGTAAAGAAATTCATGAGGAAGCAAGCCAACACAATCGGAAAATTTTGAGAACGACTCAGATCATCGAGTTAATGTTTTTCACGTACAAAGGTCAATTGGTTACTTATTTTACATACAGGTGGTATTCCTACAAACTATATGCAATTAAAAAGTTGCAAAAGCAACCAAGGTTCCCTCAGAAACTCTATCCACCCTTCCGTACAGTTCCGATTTTAAATGTATGACTATCTCAGATATCCTGGGCCCATATCACAGCTGGCTAGAGCCTCTCCCTTCAAAATCCAGCCTAAATAGTGTTCTCCCAAACCTAACTTCTCTATACTTCCTATGCCCCTTGATTTTTTGCTGCCCTGTATTTCATGCTCCATCCCCAAATCTTGCTCTCTGAAGGACTGATTGAAAGTAATATATTAAAGGCCAATAATGGCAGAATATATGCCATCCCCCAGCTGATATTTCTTTTTCAACAGTTGCCTGCTATGCCTTTACCCAAAAGAGTAGGTAATGGGAGACTCTACACATGCACCAGGGCCAGTGGGAAGTAAAATTTGTGTGAGGAAGTTTTTTTATTCCAATCACATAGCATAAGCATCTACTTATTCTGTATAAGCAAAATCTGATCCTATAAACATACACATATGGGTATTCATCATTTTATTTCCCATCTTTGGAAATATATGTGTGTGGCTACTTGTTGTTGTATATAAACAGAAATTTTACTGTCTTTAGGAAAATCTATATTATAAAATATCTAGTACATTCAAACACAGAGTTTCCAGTATTCCCTTTTGTTCCATCAGGCAAAATAGAGAGTAAATAATGACTTCTTTCCAGGTCAAAGAAAATGAGTCCCAAGGGATCTGAGTTGTATTGAGCCAATGATTTCCAGAGTGTGCTCAGAGAAGCAGTAAGTTTCCTCTGAGGTTTCCAAGGAAAGGAGACTCAGGGAAGATGTAGAGGTTTAGTTGAAGGGAGGTTCTGCCCTTCTGACCTTCTTCCCTAGCAAAGCAACTCTACTTTGATTGATCTTATATAACTGTGTGAAAGACTGTGCCTGTAGACAGGTCTCCTTGCTTAAAGACAGAGTATCGGCCTCTCTCTAGGGAGAATGGTATTGGGGAGATACTGAGTCTATGGACCTAAAGGGAAAGGGAACTCTTTCTACTGAACCATCTTCCTTCTGTAGTTGGGGTCTTCAGAAGGTTGCTCTATCCTGGCTAATGTTCCTGCCAGGGACCTTTTGAACCTGACTTGGAAGTATACCTAGAAGCAAAGGCTCTCAGCAGCGTTCATCCTTAGAATTTTAAGAACAGAAATAAATATATAAATAAATATTTTCTGTGTATTTTACTTCCCAAAGGGACAGGATTCCTAATGGATGTTTATTTTACTTCCCAAAGGGATGTCATCTAACTTGTCCAATTAATAGACAGGAAGCTTTATTTCTTTTTTTTTATAATTTAGTCAGCTGCAATGTGAGAAAGCTAAGAAACATCCTTACGAAAATATCATTAGGAGAAAGTCCTTAGCCCAAATCCCCAAACTTTGAGCTGCCAGGCTGTTAATCTGTGCAGAATTACCCTAGCCAGCAGGGTCAGACATGCATTATACATTTGTGGCAGAGGAGGTCCTGATACACTTGACAGGGACCTTTCCTACTACACAGAAGATGGAATGTAATAAAAACGTATTTAGGCTCAGGTAAACACAATACCCCAAGCTGACAGTAAGTACTTTCTAAAGACAAGTGTATCTCACGTGGTACAGACCATCATCGTTTCAATGTACTTTTTGCCTTCCTCACTGGGGAGTTGTTAAGCTAAATACCTCCAACTCTGAGAGCTTGGATGAAAGAGACAATACAAACATAAAATAATAATAATGAGGATAAAATAATAACAAATGTGCTCTCACTGTTTCAGAATCTGAGAAATTTCCATTTTGCAAAGGATTTCACACTTCCTACGTCTATGTATAACATATGTATGTTCAAGTGGAAGTTAATCAAAGTTCATATTTGACTGTTGATTCATGCCTATCTCAGAGCAGAGTAGCAGGAAAGAGTACTCATACAAGCTTGGAGCTACCTGTGACACCAGTCGGTCCTCCCATTAAACTGATATATGCAATCAATTACATTTCAAATTTGAAACTGCATCAAAAGGACAGAAAGAAAGAGCTGCCAGTGGGTTACTGAATGGTGCATGTTCAATGAAAGGCTTTTTTGGTTCTATAGTTAAGAGAACCTGTCATCTCTGCCTCTAACAAAGGAGGACAAGGCCCTGGTAGAACATTAAGGACATGGTGTTTTCCTTGTGAAGGTGATTACGCAGGACAGGAGGGGCTCTCTGGCACCAGGTTGCTGTCTCACCACCAAAGAACGCTCCTGTAGAAGAGTATGGTGCTTAAAATACAGTAATTACTGTTATAGTGTGCGCAAAGCAATGGGAGAACTGTATCTGGAGCTATACGCGGTACTGTGAGTCAAGAAACAGCTGTAATTTTGGCTTTAAATATGTTTATGAGCATTCTGAATGGTTTAAGCTTGCTGTGCAACATATGATTTTAATTTTCTTTATGGATATAGGGGGGCAATGAAATGCTGACTTTTGATATAATACTCTTTCAGGTTTAGAAGAAACTGTAGGAGGCCAGTCAGTCCTCAAGCCTACCCTCTTTAGTCTGCGCTTAATTTCTCGGTGGTGGATGTAAGTTAAAAAAATTATACCTCACGCTATATAGTATGTCTTACATCTTGGATTTGAATGAACCCTTTCAGTTCAACTACCCAGGCTTAGGAAATCAAAGAAAACCTGTAAAATGGAGGCACATATCTTATTTACAAAATAACGGCACCTTTCTTTGGAACAGAAGAAATAGAGTATTCCAAAGGAAAATTCCGTTTCCTTATTTACCATACACAGAACTCAAGGAATCATTGTTATTTATGCTGAAACTCATATTTAAACACACATCAAAGTAAGCGCTAAATTGGTCACTTCTTAGGAATTGCTAAAGAGGATTTTGCTTACAATAAAAAAAGAAAAACATTTTGAATTGCCTCTATTTATTTTAACTTAATTGTGCCTACTTTGGTTTGTTTCATCTAAAAGAACACATCTCAGACCAGTTAGCAGTTGAAAGATTAGTGATGGAGAAGAAATGGATCCTACAAAAAAGCTGCACTTAATGAAAAAGAAATGATGTTATTTCCCTCAAATGATTTCTATTGTGAGAGTCTTATAAATATCCATTTGACTAAAACTAGAGAAAATAAACCTTGACAGACAAGTATTACTTGCTAAGGTATGGACTAATGCGGGTAATTTCATCTTCTCCTTAAAAATATTTTTCGGCATTATAATTTTTTCAGCAATATGTCTTATTTCTGTCATCAACGTACAGTTATTCTCAAATTTAAAAAAATACATTGTCAATCAAATATTCCTATCAGCTTCTGTTCACATCAAGAGGGTATAGCAAATGACACATTAAAAGCCAAGTAATGTGTTGACAATTAAGGCCCAAGTAGCTAACGGCCAACTTGTTCTGATTTAAAAAAAAAAGGGGTTTGAGATACATAACTCATTGTATGTTAGAGGAAAGTTCTGAGTGGTACAAACAGTTGACATACTTGTCTGATAACCAAAAGGCTGGTGGTTTGAGTACCCAGAGGCACCTCAGAAGAAAGGCCTGGTGATCTACTTCTGAAAAATCAGCCATTGAAAACCCTGTGGAGTTCTACTCTGACACACATCAGCTTGATAGCAACTGGTGGTTTATGATTGGGGCAACTAGATTCAATGCTTCCTAAACAGCAGTATGGCAGGTGAGAGGCTGCATTTACCACAACTTATTTTATTTTCTCCCCATATACTGGCTCAGTAGAGAGGAGAATGAAGTCCCAGAAGATGGCAGATCCACATGACAGAGCAGCCCTAAGCCTGAATGACTGTGTGGAGCACAGACATGAGGGGGAAATACGCTTTCATTATGTGAAACCACTGAGATTTTGACTAAGTAAACAGAGAGCTTGTTGTGTCTCCTACATAGTAGGATTCAACTGAAAACCACAATAGTAGAAAGTCCAACTTTTTAGGACCCCTTAGAGAAGTATTGAGTATATTCATTCAAAAGCATTTATTTAGCACTTATTCCTAACACCAAATAGAGTTGAAAGATTCAAGCTCTTCCCTCAAGATATTCACAGTCTGATAGAAAGGAAGACAAAGTTCCTAGAATTAAAATGGAGCCTGGTAAGTACTCTGATAAAAGAATATATTGCATAAGCTGTTGAGGATTTACACAGAAGCTCCCAACACAGGCTAAAGGGGTAATTGAAGGCTTCTTCATAATAGTGATTATAATTCAGATGGAAGGATTAGTGGGTACAGGCCACAGGAAAAATGGGCCCATGAGAGGCTTCAGAGTGTGCTAGACTCTGTGAAGCTCTGAAGGCCTCATCCCTCAAGGAATTTACGGTTTAGTGGAATTATAACACATTGGATCAAAACAAGATTCAATCCCAGGTTCCGTCAGTCTGGTCATAACAGAAATATCTGTTTTGGTATGTTTAAACGTATAAACTCTCAGGAAAGAAAAAAAGCTATGCCCACAAAAAAGGTCCCAAAGTAAGGTCTCACTGACTCCCCTGAATGTGACAAAAAAAATCCAAACCCGTTGCCGTTGAGTTGCTTCTGACTCATGGCAACCCTATAGGACAGGGCAGAACTACCCCATAGGGTTTTCAAGGAACAGCTGGTGGATTCCAACTGCCAACCTTTCAGTTAGCAGCTAAGCTCTTAACCGCTGCATCACCAGAATGTGACAAGTTTGGCTAATTCCCGGAGAGTGACTAAGATGAAGCAGTCTTACTCATCTTCAGTTTGGAGAGGAACATCTTAAATCTTTTTGAGAGCAACAGTGGATAATTTCTGTCCTCATAAAATTCAGACTAACATTTGTGCATAATTATTTTGTATAGATATTCCTGAAAAAAGTTCTGTTGGATCACTTTTGGAGAATCATGTATGTGAAATTCAGATAGGATGATTTTCGGTGTAAGTGCATTACATGTTGTGATGGGGTTGTTTTGTTTATATTTTGTTTTTGTTGTTGGAGTGGAGATGCTGGTCTTCATTTATACATGCTCTTTTGACCAGAAGATGAGGGGAAACAAAAAGGTACAGTTCCCTTTGGGTTTAAAGAAACTGATTTAGAGAAGGGATTCCCCCCCCCAAAAAAAAAAAAACCTGAGAACTAAAGTTTCTCTGAATCAGAATGGTATACAGAAAGAAGACATTTTAAAATAAAGCTCTTTGTATTAGGAATGCCAGCAGATAAAAGTGGTCAATGTAACATAAATAAGCAGACATTATGTTACAAGACATTAGTCACTAGCTTTAGGCAATATACCAGCTTTGGACAAAAGTAACCAATAAAGTGAGCTCAAGACAATGTTCTGTTGGATATATGCTGAATCTTTCATAAGACTTCGAACATCTTGGATAATAGCAGAGGAGACAATAACACTCCAGGAGACAATGGTGCATGGTATATTATCTCCAAGCCACCTGCAGTTTTACTCTTCTAAAGCTTTGTTTAAAATAGAAAAGACCCAGACTACTCTGATCGTGTAGTAAGGCTTAAATATTATTTCAAGTAACACAAAGACCATATTTCAATAAGACATAAAGGAAAGTCTTCCTAACATGAAGAATGTGTTTACGAATGTCAGCCTGAATCTTGCCTACACTGGGTTTTAAGCCTCTGGATGCAGAAGGCATTGTGGTAGAATGGAATGTGTACTTTTCAAGCCCCCTCTTCTACAAACAGTGGTTAATATAAAAATAAAAAATAAAAAAGATATGATCAGGCTTAAAACCAAGACTAAAATCCTTTAAAACCCCAAAGGAAAAAAACACAAAGCAGTGTGCTGGGCTGAAGCTGAACACCTACTGGGATTCAAGTCTGGAAGTAGCAGTGAAGTTTGGGGATTCAGCTTCTGGTGGGGGATGGGGAGGAGTGTAGGTAAAGGGAATTAATGTGCTTCAAATGAGATGAGGGGATGGGAATGTGAGAATGGAAATCAGAGTTTGACTTACTGCTTGAAGCAACGAGGTGAAGTTAGCTAGTTTTCCCTATAAAGATGGTTTAAAATGGATTTTAAAAAAAAAGAAGAAGATGTGTTGCTAGCCATCATGACCAGAAATTGAATCAAGCTACCCACTGGCTCAGTCACTACATCTATGAGATCACCAATGTTATTCAGAACAGGAGCCAAGAAATGATTTGATAAGACCTAGGTATGGAAAAGTATGGAGGTTAGGGCTGCATGGGTAGGAGGGGAGAGCTACAAAAAACAGTCATAGATGACATAGAAGGAGAAAGAAAAAATTAAAACACAGGAACAACAACTCCCACTCAAAATGAGTTGCTAAATCAAAATTACAAAGCGTGTTAAGAAATACGCTGTGGATAAAGGTAGCAAACAAGATAAATAAACAGAATACTATTCATTCTTAAAAAATAAATTTTATGGAGCAATCCGAGGAAAACAAAACTTTAAGTATATTGAGGATGCTCAAAGAAATAAATGAATAAATAACATTGATTAAAAATAAACCATAAATTATTAAAAAACAAAAAATATAAAAATAAAATATAGATATGAAAATGTCCAATTACATGTGTGTGAAGTGAGAAACATATTATTGAAAATTATTAGTAGCATGATAAACCCTAGACTGAAAATGGTTGAAGAAAGAATTAGAAAATTGGAAAATAGAACAGAGGGATTTGCCCAGAGTGTACCATATAGAGACAAAGAGTTGTTGTTTTTTTGTTTTTTTTTTAATATAAAATGTCAGATACAAGACATGGAGAACATATTGACAAGATCTAATTTATGTCTACTAGAAGCTATAGAAAAATAGAATGGAAAAAATGGTGAAGTAGTAGTATTTGAAGAAATAATAACTATGAATTTTCCATAACTAGAGAAAGATATGAGTACTCTTCTGAGTACTTAGCAGGATAAATAGAGGTATATACAGGCCAAGAAGTATCGTAATGAAACTGTAGAACATTGAGAATAAAGTGAAAACCTTAAAAGCTATCAGGGAGAGAGAAAAAAAGATATAACCATGACAATTAAACTGCAAGCAGACTTCTCAGCAGAAACAATAAATGTCAAAAGGGAAAGAAGGAATATTTTGAAAGTTCTGAAGGAAAATTATTATCCACTTTAGAAGTTTTTACCCAATTAAGCTATTTTTCATGAGTGAAGAAAAAATGAAAGCATTTTTTGACGTGCAAGAACAGAGTTTACCACTCACAAAACTTCACTAAAAGATCTGTTAAAGTATATGCTTCAGAAAAATGGCAAATTAACACAGAAGGAAGCTTTGTGAATTAAGAAACAATGACAAGACCAGAAATGGATGAAATATGTCCATAAATGTAATCAACTATTGTCTATGAAAGTGTGTGTACACATAAGCAAGTGAAAACTATAGACCATAACAATGAGTTGTGTGTGCATGTGTGTGTGCATGTGTGGGATTTGTGTGTTGAGAGGGATTGTTAAGTAGTTACAGCACACTAAGACCAGTGGTGTGCTTGAACCAGCTCACAAAACCTGACTGTTAAATTTTTAGGAATTTTGCAAGCCAGTTGTTACACAGAGCCATTATTAAAAATTAAATTATATAAACTTAAAGCTAAGTAAATTATATTAAAAACAAAGGTAATAAATGTTCAAACCTGGTCACTTTCTAGTTACTTTACTACGTTTAACTATTTTCTATGTTCTTGAGGTTATGTCTATTGTATATGTGTGGTGGAATACTTATGGTGGTGTGCTACTGCATATTTCTTCCCAACTCTGCATTCAGTTAACAGTCCATTTATAGCTTTAAATCAGTCATCATGGGAATATTTACACCATGAAAATCAGCAAATGCTGCACATCAGGGCTATTTACCCCTCCAGAATGCAGGTAGACAAATATTTACCAGCACGCCATTGGCTAAGATTTACATATTTTTTTAAGAGAAGACTAGAAATGCTGAATAATTTCACATTTTATTATGTTAAGTATGCTTATTTTTAAAATTAAGAATAACCATTAAGAAGGAAGGAATAAAGAAGGAAGGAAAGGAGGGAGGAAGGGAGAACGGAGGGAAGAGAGACAGAGGAGGGAGGGAAGGCAGGAAGAAAATGTAAAGGATGGAGAGAGGAATAATTATGCAAACTTTATCTAAAAAAATAAATGGAAAACATACAAGCAAAAAAAAGAAAAAAACACAAACAGAAAATCCAAAATAAGCCCAAATACGGCACTATTCACCATAAATGGAAATGGAAAAGAGAGAATATTAGAGTAGGCTGAAAAAAAAAAAGCTCTGTGTGGCTTACTAGACACATCAGAAGCAAAATCACCTAGATTCATTGAAATAAAGGGATTGAAAAAGATTATCAGAAAAATATAACAGCTTCACTACCCCGAGACCAGGAGGGATAGATGGTGCCTGGCTAGCATTAGCAACTGTTCTGTTCAGGGCCATAATAGACAGACCCAGAGAGAATGGGAGAAAAAATGCAGAACAGAACTCAAATTCTTAAAAAGTTCAGATTTACCGGACCAGTTGAGACTAGAGGACGCCCTGATACTATCACCTCGAGATCTTCTTTAAATCTTGAACCTAAACTATCCCCTGAAATCACCTTTTAAGTGAAATAATAGATTGGCACACAAAATAAAAGATATTTTTTGTGAGTACAAAGCTCCATTAAAAAACCTTCCATATGAGACCAAAGGTCAACAATTTCTCTAAAGCAAAGATGATAAGATAAGGGGGCAGGGAAACTAGAGTACTGGAAACAGAACAAGCAAACACAATTAAAGAGAATGTTAACACCTTGTGAAAAATGTAACTAATGTCGCTGAACCATTTGTGTAGAAACTGTAAAACGGAACCCTAATTTGCTGTGTAAACGTTCACCCAAAACATTAAAAAAAGAAAAAAGGTGAAAAAATAAAAAGTTTGGAGCAAAGGAGAATGAAGAAAACCAAAAACACAAAGAAAATATTAGTCCAAACGACTAATGGACTACCTGAACCACAGCCTCCACCAGCCTGAGACCAGAAGAAATAGATGGTGTCAGGATAACACCACTGACCACTCAGACAGGGATCACAATAGAGGATTCCAGACAGCAGGAGAAAAATGTAGGACAAAATCCAAATTCACAAAAAAATACCAGACTTACAGGTCTGCATAGACTGGAGGGACCCCTGAGACTATGGCCCACGGACACCCTGCTAACTCAGAACTGAAGCCACTCCCAAAGTCCACATTTCAGCCAAAGATTAGATAGGCCTATAAAACAAACAATAACACATGAGGAATGTGCGTCTTAGTTCAATCAAGTATAGGAGACCTAATGGGCAACACCTGCCCAAAAGCAAAGACTAGAAGGCAGGAAGGGATAGGAAACCTGGATGAATGGACATGGGGACCCAGGGGTGTAAAGGGAAAGGGGAAGAGTGCTGACGCATTGTGGGGATTGCAGTCAATGTCACAAAACACTATTATGCATAAATTTTTGAATGAGAAACTAATTTATGCTGTAAACTTTCACCTAGAACATAATTTAAAAAAAAAAGAAAAATACAAATTAACAAAGAAGTCACAGGAATTAAGGAACAATAGTAAGACCAGAAATCAAAATAAAGCTGGTTTATATATATATATATATATATATATATATATATATCATAAGCATTTATGGCAACATGTTAGCTTTTGATCAAACTAATTGTTATATTGTTCTCTAGGAGTTTCTGCATGGCAGTAATATTTCATAACGAAAATTTTTTTTTTAGGTATATTGGATCCAGGGAGTCACAAACTTTATAATACGTTCCTGGCTTTGTCACTAAATTGGGCCCTGGTGGAGCAGTGGTTAAGCCTTTAGCTGTTAACCAAAAGGTCAGTAGTTCGAATGTACCAGCCATTCCTTGGAAGTCGTATGGGGCAGTTTTACCCTGTCCTATAGAGTTGCTATGAGTTGGAATCGACTGGATGGCAACGAGGTTATAACTTTTAGGTAGTGTCTCTAGAAATTGAGAAGTATGATTTTTCTGTGGTTCATTCACTTGCTGCATTGGGATCATTGTCACATGTTAAAAATACCTCCTGAATCAGAATCCTCTGGTGGGGCTAAGGTTGGAATTGGCAGGTATGTCTTGTTTTAATGCCTTCCCCTCCTGCGTGATGAACATCTGTACTCGGACACCACCAATAAAGGATTCCACATTTTTTAAAAATCTTTTTAAATTGTACTTTAGATGAAGGTTTACAGAACAAATAGTTTCTCATTAAACAGTCAGTACACATATTGTTTTAT
>NW_004443994.1:1960348-1991826 GCF_000243295.1 Trichechus manatus latirostris
GGGTGAGACCAGTGGAGTATCTTAGATGGCTGCTCACAGGCTTTTAAGACCCCAGACGCTACTCACCAAGGTAGAATGTAGAACACTGTCTTTATAAACTGTGTTATGCCACCTGAGCTAGATGTTCCCCAAGACCACGAGGATTCCACATTTTAAAAGAAATGCTGACTATGATTTGTCATAATCTTTGAAAGAAACTATTAATAATCTTTATTCTTCTTTTTATTGGGAAAAAATCCAAAAAGTAAACCAAATTAATGGCTAAAAGACATGGCTTTATATATATATATTACAGAGAAAAGCAGAGCAAAATAATTATTTACGGTGAATAATATTTTAAAAGCTCTTTATCACTTAAGGCAGAGGTTCTTAACCTGGAGTTGACAAAAGGAGTTTACAGTGTTCATAGAACCTCATAAAATGTGCTGCATTTGTGTGTGTGTGTGTGTGTGTGTGTGTACATGTGTGCCCACAGGTGTGCATTTTCAGGAGGAGGATAGGGTCATTAGCATTTATTAGATTGTTATAAAGGTACATAATCTTAAATATATTAGGAAACACTGGTTTAAGAAAATGACCACAAAAAACTAAAATGCTATAAAGAATCTTCTCCACACCTTGTAGCATTTCAGTTTTATGGTACAAGTCATGACCAATCCTGTGTGTAGGATTGAGGTCAGTACTGATTCAATAGCAGGTGGTGACTGAGGATCCAAGAGAGATCATTTACAATGAAATGCCTGAGTCCTCAAAGTGTCATGAATGGGAGAGGGGATTCTTATGTGCCTACTTTAAGCAGGTACTGTGTAGAAAGGGACAGTCAACTAGGAGACTGTTCAGAGAAGCCAGAAATGGTTCCAGTCCTACCTTTCCCATAATGAGAACCATTCTTGGACAAGTCACCTGACATGTCCTCATCAGCAAGATGAGAAAGTAGTGCTAGGTCACTTAAAAATTCCTTCCTTGTAAGGCAATGGGATGACATATATAAAACCTTGAAAGAAAAAAGTTGCCAGCCAAGAATAATATATCCTAAAAAACTCTTGTTCAACTATGATGGTGAAATTAGGACATTTCCAGATAAACAGAAATTAAGGGAATATGTAAAAACTAAACCAAACTTACAAGAATTATTAAAAGGAGTCCTTTGGTTTGAGAACAAAGAACATCAGAAGATGGCCAGCATCTAGGTCGCAAGATCACACTAGCCAGATACCAACCTAGGAAATGAACTCTCAAGGACTATTCAAAACCAAAAGATTTACAACAGGGAACCAGAGAGGTTAATCTGCAAATGACAACAATGTCAGAATAATAAAAGATGGAATAAAAGGTACAGGTATAGAACTTTCTAATGGAGAAGAAGGCAAAGCAATACCAAGTAATAACAGACTGGTTCAAACCTAGAAAGATAAGGGTAAATTTCAAGGTAACCACAAAGAAAGTTAACAAATCTATTCACCAAAATAAAGAAGAAAAACATAAAGTCTCAGTAAAAACAAAATCTACAAAAAACAAAGGAAATGAAAAAAAATCCACAAACAAAAGGAATTCAGCACAGGAGAGTAAGAGGAACAAAGAAAACGTCAACACCACAAAAAAAAAGCACCACAAAATGACAACAATAAACTAATACCTATCAATAATTACTCCCATAAAGTAAATACACCCATAAAGAGACAGAGAATGACAGAATGGATTAAAAAAACAGGATCCATCAATATGCTGCTACAAGAGACACACCTTAGAAACAAAGACATAAATTTATTAAAAATCAAAGGATGGAAAAAAATATATCAAGCAAACAGCCGCCAAAAAAAAGAGCAGGAGTAGCAATACTAATCTCAGATAAAGTAGACTTTAAAACAAAATCCATCATAAAAGACAAAGAAGGGCACTATATTATGATTAAAGGGATGGTCCAGCATAAAGACATAACCATAATAAATATCTATGCACCCAATGACAGGGCTCCAAAATACATAAAACAAACTTTAACAGCACTAAAAAGAGAATTTGACAGTTCCACTATAATAGTGGGAGATTTCAACACACCACTCTCGGTAAAGGACAGAACATCTAGAAAGAAATTCAACAAAGATACAGAAGACCTAAAGGGCACAATCACCCAACTTGACCTCATAGACATATATAGAACACTCCACCAACAGCTGCAAAGTACACATTCTTTTCCAATACACATGGGACGTTCTCCAGAATAACCACACCTTAGGCCACAAAGCAACCTCAACAAAATCCAAAACACTGAGATAATACAAAGTATGATCACAATGCTATCATAGTAGAAATTAACAACAGGAAGAGCAAGGAAAAAAATCAATTACATGGAAACTGAATAACACCCTGCTTAAAAACCACTGGGAAATATAAGAAACCAAAGATGGTAATAGAAGAAACCAAAGATGGAATCAAAAAATTCCTAGAATCAAGTGAGAATGAAAACACATCATACCAAAATCTTTGGGACACAGCAAAGGCAGTGCTCAGAGGTCAATTTATAGCAATAGAAGCACACATCAAAAAAGAAAAAAGGGACAAAATCAAAACATTAGCTACACAACTAGAACAAATAGAAAGAGAACAGTAAAAGAAGCCTATAGCCGCCAGAAGAAAGGAAATAATAAAGATCAGAGCAGAAATAAATGAAATAGAGAATAGAAAGACAATAGAAAGAATCAACAAAACCAAAAGTTGGCTCTTGCAAGGGATCAACAAAATCAACAAACCTCTAGCCACACTGACAAAAGAAAAACAGGAGAGGATGCAAATAACCCAAACAAGAAATGAAATGGGGGACATTAGGACAGACCAAACTGAAATAAAAAGGATCATAACAGAGTATTATGAACAACTGTACTCCAACAGGAGGGGACAGGAAAGCTGGTAATAGGGAACCCAGGGTCCAGAAGGGAGAGTACTGACATATCATGGGGTTGTTAACCAATGTCATAAAACAATATACGTACTAACTGTTTAATGAGAAGCTAGTTTGTTCTGTAAATCTTCATCTAAAGTACAATAATAAAAAAAGACTTATTAGATATGACATCAAAAGCTCAAACAGCAAAAGACAAAATAAACTAGACTTCTTCAAAATTAAAAATGTTTGTGCATCAAAGGGCTTTATCAAGAAAGTGATGAGATAACCCACAGCATGGGAGAAAATATTTTGTAGCCATATATCTGTCAAGAGTTTAACATATAGATTATATAAAGAGCTCCTATAACCCAACAACAAACAACTCCATTTAAAAATAGACAAAGGACTTGCATAGTCATTTCTCCAAAAAGAATATACAAATGACCAATAGACACATTAGAAGATGCTCGACGTCATTAATTATTAGGAAAATGCAAATGAAAACCACAATGAGATATGCTGGCATGGATGTACCTTGCTGGTGAGAATGTAAAATTGTGAAGTCACTGTGGACCATAATTTGGTGGTTCCTTAAAAAGTTAAACATAGAATTGTCATATGACCCAACAATTCCACTCCTAGGTACATAACCAAAAGAATTGAAAACAGGGACTCAAACAGATACTTGTACACCAGTGTTCATTCACAATAGATAAAAGATGGTGTTCAAGTGTTTATCAACAGATGAATGGATAAAGAAAATGTGGTATATCCATACACTGGAATATTATTCAGGCATAAAGAGAACTCAAGTTCTGATACATGTTACCACATGCATGAACCTTGAAAACCTTATGCTGGGCGAGATAATTCAGACGCAAAAGGATTAATATTGTATGATCACACTTACATGAAATATCTAGAATAGGCAAATGCACAAAGACAAAAAAATTATTAGTGGTTACGAGGGGCTGGGGGAGGGTGAAATGGGGAGTCATTGCTTAAGGGGTACTGTGCTTCTGTTTACCAAAAAACCCACTGCTATTGAGTCAATTCTGACTCATACTGACCCTGCAGGGTTTCTGAGGCTGTAAATCTTTACAGAAGCAGACTGCCACATCTTTCTCCCACGGAGCAGCTGGTGGGTTCAAACTGCCGACATTATGGTTAGCAGCCAACCGCTTTGACCACTGCACCACCAGGGCTCTTCATGGTTCTGTTTATGGGAATGAAAAAGCATTTGGAAATGGATGGTGGTGATAGTTGCAAAACATGGTGAATGTAATTAATGTCACTGAATTGTACACTTAAAAATGGTTAAAATGACAAATATTTTGTTATATGTACTTTACCACAATAAAACTTTTTAAAAAAGAAAAACAAATTCCTTCTTGTAGAATTCCATAATTCTGCCAGAAACGGTGCTCTCCCCTCCAAAACAGGAGATAAACCAGCATCACACAGATGTAAAAGGAATCCATAAAATCCAATGGTAGATCAGAGGTTGAAAAATCTAATTTTAAGGAGTGAAAAAAGGGATGAATTTTGCTAATCCAAACATCAATTCCATGAAAAAATTAGCACAATAACGCTACATCCCTCTGAGTGCGTAATTGAGTTTCAACAAGACGAGAACAGCCCTGACAATGACTCAAGTAAGGGTTGCTATTCTCCATTCAAGGTGTTCTCATTTCTTTGAATGTTTGGAATCTACAAATTAAATAAGCTTGGGCAGGCTGTGATTCGCTGGCAGCCAGCCCAAACCACCATTTGTCCCTGGAGTCCTAAAGTCAAGGCATAATCATATGAAACTTATGCCGTTAGATCCCTTGAGCTGTGACCTCCATTAGTCTTTAGCTGACCCCAGCTATTAGTATTTACCATTTTAAAAAGTCCATCTGTTTAATCCCATGGTTCCCAAACTCTGTACCAAGGCATCATGGAATACTGCAGCAAATTCAAGGGCCCAGGGATATTTTAAATTTTCAAGCCTACGCGGCCACATATCTCAGACATCCCACAAACTACTAGCTTGAGGTAGTTCACAGTTTCAACATTAGGTCATGCTACATTCTTTTCAATGACTTCATATTTTTGCAAAACTGGGTTTTTAATGGTTGCTATGGTAAAAAAGACCTGTAGGACAGAGTAGAACTGCCCCATGGGGTCTCCAAGGATTGACTGATGGATTCGAAATGCTGACCTTTTGGTTAACCTCGAGCTCTTAACCACTGTGCCACCAGGGCTCCATGATAAAAACCAAGAGCCACAAAATACCCATTGTGAAATAGGAATTGAGGGTAGCAGTATCCAATCCAATCTTCGGGTTGAGAAGGTGTGAAGTGGCCAACAGGTACACAGAGCCATTAGTAAGCAATTATGGTTATTTCAGAATAAAATTAAAATACAATTTTGCCTTTTACTTCCTGTGTGTTTTTTTTCAAATGGCCACTAAGGTTTTAGAACATAAGTACTTATTAAATTATTTGGATCTACGTACTTAAAACACAAAAGAGTTAGGTATTTCTTTTGGCCTAAGGCCTAAAAAATTACTGAGATACCAAGGGTCGCCAGAAAGTTTAGGAATCTCTTGGTTTAGTCTCAAGAGTAACCTGAAGTCTGGATTGAAAACAATCTTTACATTCAAAGTTTCTTAGGGCATACATTTGTTCTTGGGTAATACAATATAGTAGCAGTAGTAATAGTAGTAGTAGTAGTAATACTAATAGCAGAAGGAGAAGGAGAAGGAGGAAAGGAGAAGGAAGGAGAAAAAGTAGAAACAGCAATAGTAGTAGTAGTAATATTAATAATAATGGTCATTAATTGAGCATCTACGAAGTGCCAGGCTTTATGCTAAGCACTTTATCTATGCTAATCTCTTTCAGTCCCAGGACAATTTATTCAGTCTGTGTACTGTGGTATGCAATTGAATTTCTTCCATTCTGGTCAGTAAAAAGCTATTATTCTAGTTTCCCAAGTGCCCCCGTTGCAGCCCTGAGCCCTGGCCCCTCCCCTAGGTACCCCTGGACTTACAATACAGCAACGAAAGCAGCCCAGCAGAGGCCTCCAGGACCCTGTTCCAGCATTATGATTGACATTTACTCTGACTGATCAGTACCTGGGCCTTCCTGATTGTTAAATATTTAGCATTCCACTCTTGTTCAATCATAAGGCATTGAAGGTACTTTTATTCCCAAATTTAGATGTCCATCTTGCATTCAGTTCTATGTGACTCCCAGGTATATGTTCTTCATCACCACACAGAAGTAACTAAGCGTGGCCTAATTAGAACCACCTCATGTTTCTAATGCATGCTGGACCCTCTAGGCCTAGATTCCAGTGGGCTGGAATGCCTTAATCCTGTAGTTGTGTCACACTTCTCTGATTTGAGGCCCAATCCTAAACATAAGGGGCTCTTTCCACTGAAGTTCTTAAGCTGGCATCAACTTCCCAACTTGTAGGCACACTCTCTAATATCCTATAGAAGAACTAAAAAAATCAACCAACATGATATATTCTGCAAGACCCAAATCACATCAGCCTAAATCGCGTTGCCTCTTGCTGTCCACTACAGGCTTTGTTAACAGAAGAAGCTCCCACATTCTGCTGTGCCTTTCTCAAATGCTGCTGGCAGAGTGATCCTTTCCTGGTCCCGGGGCACATTACCTCCATATTACCAGAAAGAACCTGATAGCAAATCACATCAAGAATTCCCAGCGAGGGATCTCTTTTACACATGTGCACAGGCTCCTTGAGAATGGATGTGTGGAAGATTTGGGTCCTCTTCAATCTCTGATGTTACTCATCTGCTCACAACCACTGGTCAACCCATGGTATGTGGAGAGCTTATCAAGCCTCCCACGGCTGTTTCATCTCCCAGAAATCTCTGTTAATTATCAGGCTAATCCACAAGTTAGTTGCTTACCCTTAAAAACACCATAGCCATCGGCCCTTCCTGATCACTTGTTACTGAGATCGTGACTTTAACAAACAACTTTCTAGATCAAGGGAGCTTCTTCTGCAGAGGTAGCAAAGCTGTTGGTTTTCATAACCTTCCTCATCCTGGTTGAATTTCTACCCTGACAGAGCTTGGGAGGTGAACAGTTTGGAAGCCAAAGTTATGAACTTTACAGACTAGTGCTGTTCTCACAAGAAGCTAAGTAGTTTTCATTAATAAAGGCTTCTAAATTTGTAAAAAAAAGAAAAGATTCCCAGGGAGAACTGTATCCCATCTCATTGGGATTGGTAGGGAAAAAAAAACTGCCAGGAGAAATCATTCTATTCTTAAACAAGGAGGGTGAATCCCAACCTCAACCATGGAGTTCTTTGGCTTTCAACTATAGGGCAGGGTTTCTCCCTCCTTTTTTTGTGGTTCCATCAAAGCAGCCCCACCATGTACTTTTATTGAGTAATTTCATGAGGTTCTTAGTGGAACAACAGCCCGCCTCGCTTCCTTCGCAGGTGAAGGTCTTCATTTGTCTTTGTTCTCACTTACCCTGAGGCCACCCTTCCACTCTCTTAACTCGAAGAATTGTTCAGTACAACTGACATGGTTGTAAAATGATGACAGTAAAACAAACAGCATTGGGCTTGGTTTTGTGTGAACAAGCTACTTTCTGGAAACAAGATGCCCTTCACTTTTCCAGGCACTATTAAGTCAATTTCCTCTTTCAGTGTTCTAATCAGCATCCTCGAAGAGCAAATTCATCTCCTATGGGTAATGATTTGCTCCCACCAAATAGTTTAATTACTATAGCTCACCAAAGGTTCAGGTCCACTGTAATTAGCATACTACAAACTTCAACTGGGTATAACAAGGACAGTCATTTGTGTCTTTACTCTGCCCTATTTTGACAAGTTTTCAAAGTAAGTTTTCGAAATTCTAACAGCCAGATATTCAGACAGAGTTGATCTGCTTGACGCAGTCTGTGAAGCCTGTTGGGCTGAAAAAATTGAGGAGTGGGTTTGGTGTTTGGTATCAGATACTAGTGTCTAAAGGTAGGAATGAGTTGATACATTTGTTTAGGTAAACTAAGACGCATGTAAAAATTAGGCCCAGAATAGGAGTAAAATAAATATTCAAACGATTGTATTTTAGAGCTAAACAGTACTTAGCTCCAGCTCCCTCAGTTTAAAGTTAAAATAACTTAAGGTTTAATAGAGATTATCAACCATAGCTAGTTAATTAGAACCCAAAGTCTCTTGCCCCTTTGTTCCCTATTATTTCCCATATACCATACAACCACTCCTATTGTTTGGAAAGAAGGGCTATGCTTTTTCTTGGTATTTTTACTCTGTATATTCTTAGAATATAAATTCAAAAACCAGTTGCCGTCAAGTTGATTCTGAGTCATGGCAACCTATGCGTGTCAGAGTAAAACTATGCTCCGTAGGGTTTTCAATGGCCGATTTTTCAGAAGTAGATTGCCAGGCCTTTCTTCTGAGGTACCTCTGGGTGGACTTGAGCCTCCAACCTTTCAGTCAGTAGCTCCAAACACATTAATGGTGGCATCATCCAGGTACTCCCTGAATATAAATGTTGCTGTTGCTAGTTGCCATTGAGTCACTTTCAAGTCATGGCAAACCCACGTGTGCAGAGCAGAACTGCTCCATAGGGTTTTCAAGGCTGTGACCTTTTGGAAGCAGATTGCCAGAGCTCTCTTTTGAGGCGGCTCTGGGTGTGTTTGAACTGCCAACCTTTCATCTAGTAGTTGAGCCCTTAACTGTTTGTGCCACCCAGGAATTCCTGAATATAAATAGAAATAACCAATTCCAAACAACAAATTTTACACAAAACCCATTTACTAAACATTTTCTATGTGCAAGATGTTACATAATATACTAAAAAGTGCCACAAAGCTGACCAAGATATTGCTTCTGCCCTCAAGGAACATATGATCTACTGGCAATCTAATAACCTTGTCCTGTTTTACTTGAGTAAAACAGATATCTGGGTTTATTTCAGGTTTCCAACGGAATTTTTAACAAGTTTTTCAAACAGGAGTTGATTCTTTTTACGACTTGACAGCTTTTAGCAGACTTTGATAATCCTTCCTGACCTGTAACATTATTTTTGGACAGATCCTGTCCTTAGAACAAACATTCCTCTTTTCCCTTGCAAATTTGAAAGTCAATTTACAGGAGCCACACCTGAATGAATTCCTAATGACCTATTTTAACTATTGTGAATTTGCCGTAAGTAGTGTGATTAACCTCTCTTAGTAGAGATCTTTTTCTAAATATAGAGCAGAGGTATTTTAACGAGAAGAATCCCCTTTGGATGGCCAAGTCCTCCCTGAGTCAGGGAGGATAGGATGGGGAGATCGCACAGATGTCACCTAAAGAAATGCTTCAGAAATAGATGCCACTATTTTAATGGCTCTGAAATAATCCTGTACACTCCCTATAAAGGAACAAATGGATTTCTAAGTGGGGATGTAAGATAAAGAGCTTCCAGTGATGATAAAGACCCCCCCTTTTTTTTACGTATTTATAGAAATAAAGTATATTAGAGAGGAGACAAGGAACCAAAGTCAAAGAAAGATATGTGTACTTTTAATTTCATCATTAACTTACTGAAAATACATCAGAAGCAGGAGTCAAATGTCTCACACGATCTGTAATACATCATGCATCCTATGCCTACTAAGAGTCCAAGAATAACAGAAGTAATCAAGGACAGTGATATTTATGCTAGGCCCTTCAAAGGGAGGGTATTTAGATATTGAAGTTTAAGAAGGTGAAAATTAAGAGCAGACAATGCTCAGCAGTGCTATGAAAATTAAATAGGCTGAGAGTATGACTAAGTTCAGGACGGAGTCAAGCCTTCTTACTCAGTGACCTTCAAATGATGTGCTGAGACATATTTGTGCCACTTGGGACTTAGAGTCCAACAACCCTCGATCTCCATGTGTGGTCTAAAAACATCTGGCATGAAATTGCAATTGCTCCGGACCAGATTGCCTAATGTAAGGTCCCACAGTCAGTGTCTCAAATTAGGCCAGGACCAGTGTCACAATGGTGCTTTATCTTCTGTGTAACTAACTCGGTGCAGCTGTTTTTCCCTTCCACCTAAATTTCTCATGTCAGGACTGCCTCTGGAGGAGCCAGTCCCCTCTTGCTCATACAAAGCAGAAGACTGGGAGTCAGACATTCAGTCATGCAGTGCACACTTATTGACCACCTGTAATCAGGAGGCCTAGAGCGGGGCACTGAGAAAGCAGGGGAGATGCGATCCATCCCTGCTCTTATGCCAGTTATGGTAGGTCTCAGTGACCCCACATATAGAATTCCAAGACAGATCTTTTTCTAAATATTCTATTCCATTGTCTTAACTTTTAATTCATAAAATCAGGTCATTGCATAGTTCCTAAAGAGCGGGCGAAATCGGGACTCTTGAGATTTTAGCATGTGGCACCTAGAACTTAGATAACTGAGGTAGAAGACAAACCCTAGTACTTTTAAAGATAAAAAACAAAAAACCAAACCCATTGCTGTCAACTCAATTCTGACCTGTAGCAGCCTTTTAGGACAGAGTAGAACTGCAAAGACCTTGGTGATAAAAGTGTATCTCCTAGGTGCTACGCAGAGTTGATGGAGTTGGTACCTTTTGCTCACTCAGGGATGAGTGGGGAGAATCTCAGGTTTGGATGGAGGGTAGAATCAATAATTTGTTTTTGCTCATATTAAGTTTGAGACGGCTTTAAGACATTCAAGTGGAGATGTTGAGTAGACATCAGGAATCAGAAGGACACAAAAGGCAAGCGATTTAAATTGGAAGTCATCAATGTAGAGATTGGGAAGTCATAAACTGGAAGTCATAAAAGTAGAGATTTAAAGATTTAAAGTCATCAATGCATTCAGTACCATGGGACTAGATGAACTCCCTTAGGGGTTTTCCCTCTGGGGGAGCTCCAATATTGAGAGGAGGAGGAGCCAGAGACACAGAAAAGAAAGAACTAGTGGACAGGAGAAACATCCCCTGGAGTCCTTTTTTATCATGAAAATGGGAGAAATAACATCTGCCTTGACCATTCAGGGGAGTCATAGAGCTCAAATGAGACATTGTAGGTAAAAGTAAGGGATTGTTACTGAGAAAAGATAACATATTTGAAAAGTAATATTTTTTAAAAATTAGCTCACATTTGATGTGTAGTAAATTTGTTAATTTTTGTCAAGTCACTTTTCCTCTTTGAATCTTCATAAATCAGTAAAGTCGTATTGACCTCACAGCATTTTTAAAATTTTCCTATAGATTAAATAGGAGCCCTGGTGGTGCAGTGGTTAAGAGCTTAGCTAACCAAAAGGCCAGCAGTTCAAAACCACCAGCTGCTCCTTGGAAACCCTATGGGGAAGTTCTACTCTGTCCTATAGGGTCACTATAAGTCAAAATCAACTCGACAGCAATGGGTTTGTTTTTTTTTTTTTTTTGGTTCTGTAGATTAAATGAAATAATATATGTTAAGCACTTAACAGATTAACGGGCTTATATTAAATGCTTAAAATATGGTGGCTCATAGATGCCTCATTGGCATCATGTTGTAGTAGAAAGAGCCTGGACTTTGGCCTCAAATAGATCTTATTTACATCCCAGCTCCGCCAATTTACTGGTAGTGTGATCTTCAGAAAGTTATTGAACCTCTTTGAGTCTGCTTCCTTGTCTAAAGAATGAAAAACAATATCAACCACTTGGTGGGAAAATGAGGATTACAATGACAGATGCAAAGTACCTGGTAAATGGAAACTACTCAATAATATATAGTTTTTATTATATTTATTATCAATATGATCATTACTTTGGACATGTTATCAGGAGGGACCAGCCGCTAGAGAAGGACATCATGCTTGGCAAAGTAGAGGGTAAGGGAGAAAGAGGGAGACCCTCAATGAAATAGATTGACAGAGTGGCTGCAGCAATGGGCTCAGACATAGCAACGATTGTGAGGATGGTGCAGGACCGGGCAATGTTTCAATCTGTTATGCATAGTGTCACTATGAGTTGACGGCATCTAACAACCACAAAATTGTCTAAGCCACATGGCGAGAACATGGCACAGCTCAGCATCCAAATTTCAGTGCTCGGGCTCTATGTTCGGTGCTGTTCCCCCTGTTGCTCAATAGCACTCTCCAAGCAGCCTGTCTGCCATCTTTAATGACATGACTAACACTTTGCCTAGAATTCTAGCATCCCCCCCATTCCCTACCACAACTCCACAATCATTAACATCTAGGATCTAATGGTTTCACAATGCCTTGGTGTTCAAAATAGCTGCCCTGGGAGGGAAAAACAAACTCCTGGCTTCTCTATTAGGATTGTAAAGGTAAATAACAAAACCCTTTTCTTTGACAGCACTGACTAGCTAACTAGCTGAAATGGAGAGAGGACTGAATTTCCATATTTACCCATCAAGAAGCTATACTTTTACATGCAGATGGCAATGGGTTTGGAAACCTTTATTTTGGTATTTAAAAAAAATTGGAGTCCTCAGATACAAATTTAATTGCATATTTGACCCATCTCTGTCTTACATTAAAAATAGGTGAGAAAAGAACAGTTATTATGAGTAAATATTATCATTATCTTCAGTAAAAATTCTTTCAGATCCTCACATGAAAGATGTTTATATGGAGTATAGACTATGATTCTTCTATGATTCTTCTGTGATTCTTCTATATTATATTCCAACACCACTTAATAAAGTGTGTGAATGATATTACTAACCATGGATTTTGTATTTTATATTTACATTTTCAAGGTTTTATTGCTATGTGAATACGATTCAGACAGTTTTCTCTAGCCAAGTACTGTGTGTTTACTTTGAATAACAGATCTTCACTTGAAACAAATACTATTAAAATGGCTCCCACACAAGGAAATAAAAAGAAGTGGGATGAAGTTGACTGGTTATACATATATATGCAGAGCATGAAATGAAACATGAGGAAGAAATATAAAGCTTTTGAAGGAGATAAACTAGAGTTTGAGTGGTAGATGTAATAAAGCAAGAAATCAGTAACAAATTCTCTATGAATTAAACTAGAGTACATCTATAAGGTTCTTACTGGAGCCTAAATTTTCACCCTCAAAGAGTTTACTGGCCAGCCTAGAAAGTAATGTACACACACACACAATACTTATGAAGCAATAGAGAAAAATGTGCAAATTATGTAAGAGAAAAAAAAGTTAGTTTAGGGTTAGCTTTGTAATAGAGCTCGGAAAGAAATTTAAGTATATAAATGGCTATGTGAGTGTGTGTGTATGAGTGTTTGAGTGTGTCACCTCATTTCATTTACTTACTCTTTTGAAATATTTTGGAATTTTTTGGGGATAGTCAAACTATGGTGGTGTGGAGTGCTCAGATCAGTGCACTGTTAGATTCTCTGTCCTGTTGCCCCAAAGCAATGCACTAGATCCTAGACATATTTGCAAGGACTCCCCCTGCTCAGCCACGCCAACTGAATAGGCCACAGTGGATGTGCCACTGGAAATGCTTGAGTCTCTTCAGGTTTATGTGCATATGACCAAATAGCCAAGCAAAAGATGTTCCTTCAGAAATCCTATTGCTTATCCCAGAGGAGAAAATCAGAATTTTAGAATTAAGAGTTTCACAGCCAATTAATGTGAAGGGGAGTGATGGGGCAACGCACCAGACCCTCTAGGGAGGCTGAGCAGTCTTACAACACAGCTGAGATGGGGAAGGAAGAGCTCTGGTTCTAACCATGAAAGCTGGGGAACCTGTGAAGGCTGCTTCTCTTTGACTCCTCACTACCACACTGCCACCTACCTACCAATGCCGTTGAGTGGATTCCAACGCATAGCAACACCATAGGGTTTCCAAGGCTGTAAATCTGTATGGAAGCAGATTGCCACATCTTTCTCCCTCGGAGCCACTGATAGTTTTGAACTGCTGACCTTTTCAGTTAGCAGTCAAGTGCTTTTAAAACCACTGTGTCGCCAGGGCTCCTTTACAACACTGCCGGCAGGACTGCAAATGACTAGTCTCTCTTTCCAGACTTCGGGGAAAGTCTCACACAGGTGATTCCATCAACTTTGGAATGTTTCTAGGGTGCTAGAGCCTGATAGTTCCTCCATAGTGAAAAGGTCAGAGGTCCGCACCAAGGTCCCTAAAGATGAGCTATAACTTTCTATGCAGTGCTACCCGTTTCCCTCCATCCAGACCCCTCCCTGAAACCACCTCCTTCTCTCCCTTCTGTGATTTTCAATAACATGTTGTGCCACATGATTTATTCTTTTTATTTAATATTCAATATTAGAATTTAATGTTCCTCAAATTTGCCTGTTTCCCTTCCATAAGACTAAGTTTTTCTAAGACATGGACTGTATCGATTACTTTTTAAAAAAATTTCCTAGGGACCCTAACACGATCCATTGAATTGCATCCCTTTTAGTTATCTTCATGGTACCTGTTAAAGGAACCTAAATAGTTTTTGAATTGAGGCTGTCACATACTGGTCATTTAATGAGTGTTTTGGGTTGAATTGTGTCCTCTAAAATGATATGTTGGAGTCCTAACCTCTGGTATCATGAATGTGACCTTATTTGAAAATAGGGTCTTTGCAGATATAAACAAGTTAAGATGAGGTCGTACTGGACTAGGGTGGGTCCCAAATCCAATGACTGGTGTTGTTACAAAAAGACCATGTGAAAACACAGGGACATGGAGATGCACAGGGCGAACACCATGTGACGGTGGAGGCCGAGATTGGAATGATGTATCTACAAGCCAAGGAATGCCAAAAATTGCCAGCAACCACCAGAAACTAGGAGAGAGGGACAGAAGAGATTCTCCCTCAGAGCCTCCAGAGGGAATCAACTCTGCCAACACCTTGATTTTGGATTCCTAGTGTACAGAACTGCAAGCAAATAAATTTTTCCTGTTTTATTTAGTTGTGGCTATTTGTTACAGTAGCCCTAGGAAACTAATGCAATGGGTAGCCAAGACGGTCTCTGACATCAGACCCAGAACTGAGCACAGCTATGTAAGCCATGCTTCTCAGGCAGCAGCAACCTTGATAGAAAAGCAGCCCAAAAGCCACAGCGGAAGCCACTGATTGACTGTTCAATAAATCTCATTGTCTTCTAAGTTCTAGGCCTAAGCTAGGCATTGGGGATAAAATGTGCTGTGACTATCCAGCCACATCTATCTCAGAAATGTGTTGAAACTGGTCATGACAAAGCAGTCGTAAATAGACAGAAACTTTTCTGGATCCATCTCTGAAACCAGGGAAGTATTGCCTTGCCACTCCAAATCTATTAAATGCTTCAGATGATTCTCTAGCCGGATAGATACACCCAAGGCCTTCATTGTTTCAAAAGAACAAATGAAAACTGATAGGCAACAAAAACAGCACAGCCAAGTCTGCTGCTGGCCCTGTTCATTGATATGATACAATGAAGGCTCAGCTTTGGCCTGTGAGTTTTCTGTGAGTTGGATATGTTATCTAAGACCAGAAATCATATTTAATTAACAAAGTTTTCCATTGCATCTGTAGGCCAGGCAAAATTTGCCCGTTCAGGAATTTTGTTCAAAAGCAATCCAGCTTTGTTGAACTTCATATAACTTTAAAAAAATCTAAGCCAAATTCTGGGTGTTCCTGAGATTGTGAATGAATGTACAACCCTTCTGACTAGAGATTTACACTTTCATCCAGAAACCATGCAACATCTGACAATTTCTTTTGGTTTGGATTTAATCAGGGAAAAGAAAAACTATTTCTTTGCACAACTGGATTTGTTTGTTCTGACACTCAAAGAAACACTTGGGATGCAAACCCATTCTGTCTGCAGCCCAACAAAAGATTTGCTAAACTCCTTGCAAGCTGGGTTCCATGCACACACTTTCAAAGTCTCCTAGTATCTCTCTGATAAACCCAGCCTAATGAATCAAGTGCATAATGCATTCAAAATGACACATAAAAGATATTGGAAAAGATCACATAACTACACGAATAACTTTGTTTATAAATTTAGTTCTAACAGTTATAGGGAAACATAAAATGCACCTCATTTCTAGGGAGAAGAGATGTACACTAAGAGATAGATTAGCCTTTATTCCTATGGAATAACTTATTGTCTACAAGCTAATACTCCCCTAGATACAGATAGGTTTATTCTGTAGGACCCCGCATGATGTCGTTGTGTATTTGAGAGCAACCTTGGGGATTGTTTCTTAATCTGACAGTCTTATAAGCATGTAAAATCAAAGTTAGAACTACATTTCTGAAAACAGCATTGAACGATTAACCAAGTTTCTTTTTTAAGACAGAAATCAGGGACACCGGAGTTCTTTTTCTGACTCTTCCTTTCTCAGAAGGTGCACAAAACCCTATTTAAGACACCACATTTTTGTTCTATTTGATTTTATTTTTGTCTTAGTCATCTAGTGCTGCTCCAACAGAAATACCACAAGTGGATGGCTTTACAAAGAGAAGTTTATTCTCTCACAGTCCAGTAGGCTACAAGTCCAAATTCAGGGCATCAGCTCCAGGGAAACCCTTTCTCCATCGGCTCTGGAGGAAAGTCCATGTCATCAGTCTTCCTTTGGTCTGGGAGCTTCTCCGTGCAGGAACCTCAGGTCCAAAGGACACGCTCTGCTCCCAGCCCTGCTTTCTTGGTAGTATGAGGTTCCCATGTATCTCTGCTTGCTTCTCTCTTTTATCTCAAAAGAGATTTCATTAAGACACTAATCTTGTGAACCTTATCAGTATAAACTCATCACAGTGATAGAATTTACAACACATGAGGAGATCACATATAATCTCATCATAGTGGTAGAGTTTACAACACATAAGGAAATCGCATCAGATAACACAATCATACAATACTGGGAATCATGACCTAGCCAAGCTGCTACACACATTTTTTGGGGGACACAATTCAATCCATGACGATTTTATAATCATCTATATATTGTGTCAGGTCCTATTCTAGGTATAGGGAATGCAAAGATAAATAAGACCTGGACCCACCCTTGAGATAAAGGTGAAACTGGCAATTATATGCATGACAAAGATTACACAGTCAGCCTAGGTCTGATTCCCGGGCTCAGCTGCCCTCCCCACAGCTGGGGTTTTGAACCCACCTCCAGGCTCAGATCTGTCTACCATCCCCACCGTTTTTTGTTCTCAGGATCAGTTCTGACCAGATGCAAAGTGACTGAACATTCAGTGGTGGCTATCAGTCCTCCTAGGGCTTGACTCACAGCATGACTTCCAATACTGATGTCAGGTAAAATGCTCAGTTCTTTACAAAAATTTATTTGTTTGACTCCATACAATAATCCAGCAAAGAATTACTAAAGCCATTTTATAAAAGCAGAAACTGAGGACCTAAGAGCTTACAAAATTGTCCCCTGTATCACACAGCCAAGTAAATGATAGATCAAGGATTTGGGCTAGGCCTGTGTGACTCCACAGCTATTCTTCTCCCAGAAACTCAGTCCTGACTCAAAGGCCCAACACTGGGCTCAGGATACTTACTTTCAGTTCTTCCTGATGCTACCCCTGTCTTCCTACCTGCCTCACCTTCCAACAATTGATAGTCCAGGTTTCCCATGATTGTCACCCCTCTCCTCTGTCTCTCCTAGCCACCATAACAGACTATTTGCCTCACATAGCCATATCCTTGGAGCATCTGTCCTGCCAGATTGCAGCTCTCCCAGCTCCAGTCCCTGTTGGTGAGGAAATCCAGTGCCAATCCCAGCCTCACCACCAGCTAGCTGATTGGCCATTGTTGACCAACTATGATCATACTGTTTGGGGAGTCATGATTTTTAAGATAACACCACCCTCCTCCCTTCTTCACTGCCATATAAGAATCAAGAATACAGATGAGTACACTAATAAACTTTGGTCTGTATACATTTACCTTTTCTTTTCTTTTTGTATAAGTAAGTTCATACAATATTCGTCCTTTTGTGATTAAGTTATTTCATTCAGCATAACGTCTTCAAGCTTCATCCATATTGTAGCATGTATCAAGACTTCATTCCTCCTACTGGCTGAGTAGTATTCCATTGTATGTATGTACCACATTTTGTTCACTCTTTTACCTGTTGATGGGTATTTAGGCTATTTCCTCCTTTTGGCTATTAAGCATAGTGCTAGTGCTACAATGAACATTGGTGTACAAGTCTCTCTTTGAGTCTCTGCTTTCAAGTCTTTTGGGTATATACCTAGGAGTGGAATTGCTGGGTCATATGGTAGTTCTATTTTTAGTTTTTAGAGGAACCGCCACACTGTTTTTCCACAACAGCTGTACCATTTTGCATGCCTACCAGCAAAGGATATGGGTTCCAATTTCCCCACATCCTCACCAACGCGTGTTATTTTCTGTTTGTTTTTTTTTTAATCTTAGCCATGCTAGTGAGAGTGAATGGTATCTCACTGTGGTTTTGAGTTGCATCTTTCTGATGGATAATGCCGATGAACATCTTTTCATGTATTTGGTGGCAATTTGAATATCCTCTTTGGTGAAATGTCTGTTCAAGTTCTTTGCCCATTTTATGAGTGGGTTATTTGCCCCTTTGTTGTTGAAGTTTTATATATATTTTGGTTATTAGATTCTTATTTGATATATGGTTTCCAAAGATATTTTCCCAGTCGGTAGCTTGTCTTTTCGCTTTTTTTGTAAAGTCTTTTGAGGAACAAAAGTTTTTAATTTTTATGAGGTCTCGTTTATTTATTTTGTATTTTGCTGTGCTTTCGTTATTATATTAGATAATGCATTGTTAAAAGCTAGGTCTGACAGTGTTGCCCCTGCATTTTTTTCTAAGATTATCAGTGGTGGGATGGAAGGGGAAAAGGAGGGTAAATGGTGATTGAAAAATCACGTTGATTAGGTGTCGGGTTGCACAGCAGACTATTGTAATTGCTGTCAATAAGTTCTACACCCATAAAAAGTTCAATTAGCAAAAGTTTTACAACAATTAAAAAAAAAAAAAAAAAAGAGCAGCTGCTGAGGCTGCTTATATACAACCAAACTCCTCACAGGATTTGGTTCCTTGGTTTGGAGGTCTAGGGTCATGGTTTCATGGGACATCCCAGTTAACTGGCCTAATAACGTGTTTAGTACTTTTGTTCTATCTCCTAGTTCATTGCGTAATGCCTGGGGTCTTAACAGCTTGCAAGTGGCCATCCAAGACATAACTGGTCTCTTTTCACCTGGAGCAACAGAGAAAGAAGGAGACTCAGGAATTGGAGAAGGATATTGAATACTTGGCTAATTGCCTCCATGAACAACAGCCTCCTTTGCCATGAGACCAGAACTGGATGGTACCCGGCTACCATTACTGAACATTTTGATCAAAGATTCCATAGTAGAATCCTCATCAAAAGGGGGAAAACACAGAACAGAATTTCAAATTCTCACAGACTCCAGACTTTCTGAAGCCATAGAGGGTAGATGAACCCCTGAAACTATTGCCCTGAGATTATCTCTAAACCTTAAACCAAAGATATCCCCTGAAGTCTTCTTAAAACCAAATAGCAGCTTAGATTAACTATAAAAAATGACTGCCTTGAGCATTATGCTCTTTTAAGAACTATCTATGTAGGATCAAATTGACAACAGCAACTCGATTGGGGGCAGCAAGTTTATATTAATGAAAGAGGAGCAACTCAGAAAAGGAGGGTGAGAATGATTCTACAACTCAAATATAATCGATCTCACGAAACAGAAACTGTTGAACTCGTGTATGTTTTGCTGTGTATATCTCAACAACAAAATAAATAGAATTTAGAAAAAAAAAGAATACAAAGGGTAGCTTTCTAGGTATTTATAAAATGTCAAAAAGAACATCAAGTAGCCAAGCATAAACCCTCCCTCATACACATATTTTGTTTTCTAAGCTTAAATCCAAACTCAAGGCTTTGTGATGTTTCTGGACCTCTTACAGTATAGCATGTATGGCAGTGCATGCATTCAACTTATTGTTTTGATTAAAATGCAATCCTACATTTAGAAGCAAAAATAATTGTTTCAATATATTCGGTTCTTTCTTCCTCCACGCAATACTACAAACAAAAAAGAAAGAAATTAACCTACAATCTAAAATAATTCTGACTTGGATTAATGATCTCACACTAAAACCTACCCAGGGCCCCTTGTAGGTTTTTGGTAAGTCCACCATGATTTCCCACATCATTTGCATGTAAAAACCTGTTCTCCTTCGAGGATCCCTGACTGGTTTGTGGACACCAGCATTTATTATTTCCATTTTGCAGCAGAAAAAGCAAACGTCCAGAGAGGTTAAGGCATCTGCAAAGAGCCACAGGATTACACATTGGAAGTTCTCTGAGGAGGCCTCAAAAAGCCTAATTTCTAAAGAACAGCTCTATCCACTCAACCACGCTGCCTCTCATTAAGATGGCACCTTTCATTAAGATGGAGCACGATCATTAAAAATCCCTGAGCTTTCTAACGTTAACTACCCGGTGCATCAGAGGCCTAACACTTCACAAAAGCTGGGAAGTGAATTAGACATTTTATTTAAATGCTACTTAACTAAAAGTTAAAAAGTATTATTTTCTCTTACAGAGTTAAGAACCAAAGAGACTAATTTAGTGGAGTTGTTAAATTTTACAGTCTGAGTCTCAATTTTCAAAAAATATTGTACATTTATTTATTGAAGTGAATGAAACGTTTGCTATAAAACTATTCAACGGAAAGTTTTTTAACAAAGCATAATTTACTTTTCATTTACAGAACAATGGAAAGTAGAAGGAAATCTCCTCCGAGGTATTAGAATCATGTACAGTTTCATATTTGACTAAAAAATTATTTCCCCAGCCTGGTTTCTCAACACTAAGGATATGCAGAAAAGTATCACTTGCATTCATCATGAAAATTACAGAAAAATGACTGAAACGACTGAGAACATTATTAAATAAAACATATACTTATTACCTGTCTTTTTTGTCTCTCTTTTATTCTGTGGTTTACAGAACATTGACTCTTTCTTACTAGTCCTCCTACTCAGAAATTAAATTTCACTCTACTCCCAAATGTGGTAAATCAAAGAACTCCCACACAACATTGTCTGGGGCATTTGAGGGTGAAATCTACACCCAGGCTGTGGATCCAAGCTCTCACCACTGGGAATGTACCTTGGATTTAAGTGTGGCAAAGGAGGTAGTGGGAGGCCTTTTCTTCCTCCAGCAGATGGTAAGCAGAATCGGAGGTTCTTTGTTCCAGGTGCATTGAGTTTCAAAATGAGGATGGGGCCCATTTCTCCTTATCTGATTACACATGTACACCACATTTCAACCCCGGAGGCTAAGCAGTGAATACACACCCTGATACGTTCAATGCCATAATGTGGAACTGGGAAAAGAAGAAAAACTGTGTTTTTATTACCATGCATCATTCATATTCAGATCCAGAACCAGGGAGCCGAGCTTGACACCTTAGGCACTTACCACCATATATTCCAAGAAAGCCTATCAGAGAGTCCCCCAGTCACCTCACCCAATGCCAGTATAAATGTTCAGGGACATGTAACAGGTAGCCAATAATAAAAGAGGAAACTAATATAACTAAAATCATCTTTTCTAGTAGAGTACCATAGAGAAAGCAGTAAAAACGCACGTGCTCTTGTGCGTGCCTGTGTGTGTGTGTGTGTGTGTGTGTGTGTGTGTGTTGTAAGAAACTTATCAGTTCCATGGGGTGTGGTGATGTCCCCATAGGGTCATGGGCAGGCATGGAAGCATAATGCCGACTTCAGTGAACACAGGCTTCCAAAGTGAGCTCACAGGGGTCAGTCAGGCATAGGACCTAGCCAGCAGCAGTGGGGTAGTGGTAAGGAGAAGAAGGATGGGGCCAGGACCTAGAGAACGGACAGACTCAGAGGGAGCCAGTTGAGCTCTTAAGGGAGATCCCAGCAGCAGACAATGAACGAAGGGTTTTGCAGATTGAGATTCCATTAGATTCTATACTTCTTGAGCAACCACCAGTGTTTTGTTCAGTGTTGTTTTCCCACCCTTAGAGTAGGCATACAGTCAATGTTTGTCCTATGAATGAATGAATGAAAAATGACACAATGAGCAGAGGACGAGGGATATTCAACTATAGGCTAAGGGCACTCCAAACCACAATTTGGCTACTAGGTACATAATTGAGGGGCAAACTGAGGAAGAGAGGCACAAGACTGAAAGCAGTTGTTGCAAGTAGAAAAAAATGAATATAGCACAGGCAATTCTCCAAAGTACATAAGTAGGTAAATAGCTGTATGTCCTGCAGGACAGTTTAGGACCTGCAATCAGCATCCACTGTCGGGAAATCAACAGCCAAGGTAACCTGGTACTAAGGCCCTGAGCTGGTAAGTGAAGGATTAGTGTATGGCCTTGAATGTGATTGGACTTTCCTAGGGATGTGTGGTTGGGGGAAGAAAAAGAAGAGAGAGAATGACTTTGGGGCTTTTCTGCATTTCATTTACATATTCACTCAACCACCAACTATTTACTGAGCGCCTATTTTGTATTAAATACTGTGCTGGGCACTACAGATACAAAAGGGCTATTTCATTTGGAAGAATATGTATTCATATGGAGAATATGGATAGACAAACATATATGTTCCTTCCAGTAGCTCAGTCATGACGGCTGTAGCCATCAGTACAGTTCAGTGGTGGGGGTAGGATGGGCAGAAGGGTCATTTCAGTCAGAGTGCAGATAACTACCAACTGGCCTTTTCCATTCCATATAGCTACTATATCCAGTCCCTCAGGAATCAGAAACATCCCTCCCCATCAATCATTGCTCCATGCCCAAAATAGTAGCTGAACGAGGAAGCAAAAGATGATAGCATAAGGAAAGTTCATCTTACTCTAAAGTTCTGATTCTTAAAGACTCTTTTTTTAAAAAGCCACCATTTCTGCAGATGATCACATAAGCAAGTTTTACTACTTAGTATTAAAAATAAAATTATAAATGCTTCCTGAGAGAGAATACATAGTACAACAAGAGAAGACTCAATGAAGATAGATACTTGAAGAACTGTCAAGTAGGAGAGAAAGTAATCTTGTTCCAGGATACCCCCAGGAGAAGAACTAAGACCACTGGGATATAAGTTATGCCTTAATATTAGAAATAAATTGCTGATTCAGCAACATCCATAGAAGAAATGGGCTATCATAACAAGCATTGGCTCAAACACAGAGAGCATGCTTAGATGGCTCCTAGCAGCGAATGACACTGGCACCTGCTGGATCAAGATCTGTAGAAACTGATGAACCTTTAGGACTTAGAAGTTAAGGGTCCAAAATGATATTTCAGATTCAAGGAGAGTGAACACTGCAGCATAAATATAGCATAGGCAATTCTCCAAGGAAAATTAAAACCAAACCCATTGCCATCGAGTCGATTCCGACTCATAGCGACCCTATAGGACAGAGTAGAACCCCCCATAGGGTTTCCAAGGAGCGGCCTCCAGATTTGTATTGCCGACCTTTTGGTTGGTGGCTGAATGCTTAACCACTGTGCCACCAGGGCTTCTCTCCAAGGTAGGTAGGTAGATAAATAGCTACATGTCCTCAAGTGATCAATTACTGGGAGCAGGACTCCTGTCAATAGCTGGTTGGCAGAAAGTAAGGTGGGATCAGTCCTTCCATGAACTAGAGGGTAATATTATTCTGAGAAGGGCTGTATCTGGGGAGCTGGCATGGTCATCAGGATAAGAAGGCAGAAGCCCAGGCCTCTGTGCTCACTACATAGTCTTATCTCTCCCTCTGTCAGTGGTTTCCAGCTGTATCCTGTGGAGTCCTAGTGTTCCAAGAAGGTGCTTAATGAGATCCCTGAGGAGGAGGAGTCTGACCTTAGGAATATGGGCTCCCCACCCCCACTTCAAGCAAAGCAGCTATTTATTTGTTTTATTTATGTAAGGTTTCTTTGAAGAGACGTCAGTAGCATTGACTTGTGCCAAGCAGAGCGTCAAGAACAATGCAAAGATGAAGTTTAAAAACCATGTCTGCAGGAGAATTTTCATTTCACCCCTCCAAGAAGGGCAATCCAAAGGCATAATTAAGTCCTCACAGATGCTCAGCTGGGTCCTGACACCTAGGGTAGTAGCAGACAAAAAGTGACACACTATCCTGCCTTCTCTACCATGCCTCATGAGTTCCTATTTAGGTGGCTTCACGTTACTCTGCTCTTTACCACGTTCCTCCAATGTCACTATTGGCAAAATGGAACCATTTTTTAAGCCAGCTCTGTTTTAAAGGGCTGTCTTCTTCATCCTTCTGTCACTCTGAAAATGGTAATTTCCTAAGAACCATTATCAGCACATGGGGCTTGGGGAAAGGGACTTTGTTAGAAAGGTAAAAGCAGTTCTCAGAGCCCATATGTAGTCTAGTCCAGTTTACAAGTGTAGGAAAATGCAGATATTAGTGTTGAAGCCTAAATTAATACATATTTTCCCAGACACTGTGTTTTATATTGCACTCAGGGATTGGAGTCACTGGGTACCTGGGCTGGATTTAGGATCTCAGCTCTCTCTCTTCAGAGAGCTATGTAATAACACAACAAGCAAAGTAATATGGAAAACTTCCATCTACTGCTGATGGATTTACTTATGACTTATGATTGGAAAACCAGACATCAGGCCTATGGCAGCACAATTAACACCTGCCGTTTCAACTGGTGGGGCTGAACCCACTGCTTGAATTGAATTAAAATTGCTCAGGAATATCACTAATAATCAAAAGTAAAAGTGCCTGGGGAAGGCAGAGACAGTCTTCCTTAGATGACTTCAAACTTGAAATGGAAGTCTGTCTGTTGTGGAACTTAGAGAGGGAATTTAGGCATTGGAACTCATCCGCTTTATTCAAATCCCACTACCGCCACTCCCATCTCCAGCCAGCATTGCCAGAAAGGACCTCGCTGATTCAATCTCAATATAATCACACAAATGACATTTTTCTTGTTGTTGTTAGCACAATAAAATTATATTTCTCATCAATGCATAATCCACTTAAGGTGTTCTGGTTGATAGTAGATTTACCAAAGGCTGCTCTTCCAGTTACAGGACAAACACTTTTTTTTCCCATCCCAGACCATCACCTATCACAGTCAAGATACTGAAGATTTTTACCAGCTTCTGCAGACTGAAACTAATCAAACATGCTATCAGGATGCCTTGATAATTACTGGTGATTGGAATGCAAAGTCAGAAACAAAGAAGAAGGATCGGTAGTTGGAAAATATGGCCTTGGTGATAGAAACAATGTTGGAGATTGTGTGATAGAATTTTGCAAGACCAGCGACTTCTTCATTGCAAATACCTTTTTTCACCAACATAAACGGCAACTATACACATGGACCTCACCAGATAGAATACACAGGAATCAAATTGATTACCTCTGTGGAAAGAGACGATGGAAAAGCTCAATATCATCAGTCAGAACAAGGCCAGGGGCTGACTGTGGAACAGACCATCAATTGCTCATATGCAAGTTCAAGTCGAAACTGATGAAAATTAGAACAAGTCCACAACCTTGAGTATATCCCATCTGAACTTAAAGACCATCTCAAGCATAGAATTGATGCGTTGAACACTAATGACCGACGACCAGACCAGTTGTGGAATGACATCAAGGACGTCATACATGAAGAAAGCAAGAGGTCATTAAAAAGACAGGAAAGAAAGAAAAGATGAAAATGAATGTCAGAAGAGACTCTGAAACTTGCTCTGGAAAATCGAGTAGCTAAAGCAAAAGGAAGAAATGATGAAGCAAAAGAACTGAACAGAAGATTTCGAAGGGCAGCTCGAGAAGACAAAGTATTATAATGACATGTGCAAAGAGCTGGAGATAGAAAACTAAAAGAGAAAAACATGCTTGGCATTTCTCAAGCTGAAAGATCTTAAGAAAAAATTCAAGCCTTGAGTTGCAACAGTGAAGGATTCTATGGGGAAAATATTAAACGACGCAGGAAGCATCAAAAGAAAATTGAAGGAATACACAGAGTTATTATACCAAAAAGAATTGGTCAACATTCAATCATTTCAAGAGGTAGCATATGATCAGGAACCCATGGTTCTAAAGAAAGCAGTTCAAGCTGCACTGAAGGCATTGGTGAAAAACAAGCCTCCAGGAATTGACGGAATATCAATTGAGATGTTTCAACACAGATGCAGTGCTGGAAGTGCTCCCTCATCTCTGCCAATAAATTTGGAAGACTGCTACCTGGCCAACCGACTGGAGGAGATCCATATTTATGCCTATTCCCAAGAAAGGTGATCCAACTGAATGTGGAAATTATGGAACAATATAATTAATATCACACGCAAGTAAAATTTTGCTGAAGATCATTCAAAAGCGGCTGCAGCTGTGTATCACCAGGGAACTGCCAGGAATTCAGGCAGGATTCAGAAGAGGATATGGAACCAGGGATATCATTGCTGATGTCAGATGAATCTTGGCTGAAAGCAGACAATACCAGAAAGATGTTTACCTGTATTTTATTGACTATGCAAAGGTATTTGACTGTGTGGATCATAACAAATTATGGACATTACAAAGAATGGGAATTCCAGAACACTAATTGTGCCCATGAGGAACCTGTAACTAGATCAAGAGGCAGTTGTTCAGACATAACAAGGGGATACTGCATGGTTTAAAGTCAGGAAAGTTGTGCGTCAGGGTTGTATCCTTTCACCATACCTATTCTATCTGTATGCTGAGCAAATAATCCGAGAAACTGGACTATATGAAGAAGAACTCCGCATCAGGATTGGAGGAAGACTCATTAACAACCTGTGTTACACAGATGACACAGCCCTGCTTGCTGAAAGTGAAGAGGACTTGAAGTACTTACTGATGAAGAACAAAGACCACAGCCTTTAGTATGGATTACACCTCAACATAAAGAAAACAAAAATCCTAACAACTGGACCAATAAACAACATCATGATAAATGGAGAAAAGATTGAAGCTGTCAAGGATTTCGTTTTACTTGGATCCACAATCAACACACATGGAAGCAGCAGTCAAGAAATCAAAAGATCCATTGCACTGGGCAAATCTGGTGCAAAAGACCTCTTCAAAGTGTTGAAAAGCACAGATGTCACCTTGAAGACCAAGGTGCACCTGACCCAAGCCTTGGTATTTTCAATCACATCATATGCATGTGAAAGCTGGACAATGAATGAGGAAGACCAAAGAAGAATTGATGCCTTTGAATTGTGGTGTTGGCGAAGCACATTGAATATACCATGGACTGCCAAGAGAATGAACAAATCTGTCTTGGAAGAAGTACAACCAGAATGCTCCTTAGAAGCAAGGATAATGAGACTACACCTTACATACTTTGGACATGTTGTCAGGAGGGATCATTCCCTGGAGAAGGACACCATGCTTGGTAAAGTAGATGATCAGGGAAAAAGAGGAAGACCCTCAATGAGATGGATTGACATAGTGGCTGTAACAATAGGCTCAGGCATAACAACAATTGTGGGCCTGGCGCAGAACCAGGCAGTGTTTCACTCTATTGTACATAGCGTCGCTATGAGCCGGAAGTGACTCAAAGGCACCTAACAACGACATTTTACCTATTTTGGTGCCCTTCTTTCATTTCTTACATTACAAGCCTTCTTCTGTTATTATTTCCTTTCTGTTTAGAAAACTTCCTTTAGCTATCCTTTAAGGGAAAGTTTGCTAGCAAAAAAAAAAAAAAACTCTCTTATTTTTCCTTTCTCTGAGAATGTCTTGATTTGTTCTTCATTCATAAAGAACATTTTCGCTGGATATAAAATTCTGGGTTGATAGTTCTTTTCTTTCAGCACTTGGAAACATTGTGCTATTTCCTTCTGGCCTCTTTAGTTTCAGGTGAGA
Organism: Trichechus manatus latirostris; assembly: GCF_000243295.1. Taxonomy (NCBI): domain Eukaryota; kingdom Metazoa; phylum Chordata; class Mammalia; order Sirenia; family Trichechidae; genus Trichechus; species Trichechus manatus. The sequence continues at coordinate 1,988,075 of NW_004443994.1, forward strand.
AATCCACTGTCATTCAAATTTATGTTCCTCTATAAATAATGTATCATTTCTCTCTGGCTGCTTTTAAGATTTTTTCCTTTGTAATTTTCAGAAATTTAATTATAACATGTCTTCAGTTGGATATCTTTGGGATTTGCTCAGCTTCTTGAATCTGCAGGTTTATGTCTTTCAGCAAATTTCAGAAGTTTTAGACATTATTCCTTCAAATATTTTTTTCAGTTCTCTCCTTTTTCAGTTTATTTTCTCTGTTTTTCAGATTGCATAAATTCTAATGTTCTCTCCTCAAGTTCATTGATTCTATCCTCTGTCATCCCCACTCTACTACTGAGCCATTTTAGCCAGTTTTTATTTTTATTTTTTTAATATTGTACTTCAGAAGAAGGTTTACCGAACAAACTAGATTCTCATTAAACAATTAGTACACATATTGTTTTGTGACATTGGTTACCAACCCCAGGACATGTCAACACTCTCCCTTCTTGAGCTTGGGTTCCCTATTACCGGGTTTCCTGTCCCCTCCTGCCGTCTAGTCCTTGCCCCTGGGCTGGTGTGCCCCTTTAGTCTCATTTTGTTTTACGGGCCTGTGTAATCTTTGGCTGAAGGGTCAATCTCAGGAGTGACTTCATTACTAAGCTAGAAGGGTGTCTGGGGGCCATACTCTCAGTGTGTCTCCAATCTCTGTCAGGCCAGTAAGTCTGGTCTTTTTTTGTGAGTTAGAATTTTGTTGTACATTTTTCTCCAGCTCTGTCTGGGACCCACTACTGTGATCCCTGTCAGAGTAGTCAGTGGTGGTAACCGGGCACCATCTGGTTGTGCTGGACTCAGTCTGGTGGAGGCTGTGGTGGTTGTGGTCCATTAGTCCTTTGGATTAATCTTTCCCTTGTGTCTTTGGTTTTCTTCCTTCTCCCTTGCTCCTGAAGGAGACCAGTGGAGTATGTTAGGTGGCCGCTCACAAGGTTTTAAGACCCCAGATGCTACTCACCAAAGTAGAATGTAGAACATTTTCTTTATAAACTGTTAGGTCAATTGAGCTAGATGTTCCCTGAGACCACGGTCCCCACAGGTCATAGCAACACAATAGGACAGAGTAGAACTGCCCCATAGGGTTTCCAAGGCTGTAATCTTTACAGAAGCATACTACCACATCTTTCTCCCTTGGAGCAAGTGGTGGGTTCGAATTGTCAACCTTTTGGTTAGCAGCTGAGCTACAGCTGCTTTGAAATTCTCATCAGATAATCCCAATGCATGAATCATCTTTGCGTTGGTTTCTGTTGATTGCTTTTTCTCAGTCAAGTTATTTTCTTGGTTCTTGGTAAGAAGCGTGGCTTTTTTTTACTACTTCATGCACATTTTGGACATTATATTAATGGACACTGGGTCCTATTTGATCTTTTTGTAGCCAGTCCCTCTATTGTACTGTAGCGTGAGGGCCAGGTGAGTGCATATGTCCGTCTTCTCACTGGGACCCATGGACACCGCTCAGGCAAAAGTGGAGCACTGATTCACACTGACTCATTGCAGATGGCTTAGGAGGAAGTTTAGCTCAGATTTTAGCCCCTAAGACACCTTCCCAGTTAAAGTGAGGTATCATCTTGCAATACGTTTTTGCTTTTAAATGGGGCTGTAAGCTCAGTTCAACTCCACATTCTGCGCCACTAACACCAGGGAGGGAGGAAGCATAGAGATGACCACCTTATTCAGTCTCATTGATGCAGTGTGATGGTTAAGATCATGTGTCAACTTGGCTGGGCCATGATTCTCAGTATTTATACATGATCACTCCTATGATTGAGTCTGCTATGAGTAGCCAATCAGTTGCAAGGGAATTTCCTTGGGGGCATGGCCTGTATCCAAATATAAGCAGACATTCTGGCTTTTTGCTTGCTCTGGATCCTGCAGCTGCCTCCTGTTTGTCTGGCCTCTGGTTCTTGGGACTTGAGCTATCAGCTTATCTACCAGTCCTGGGATTTTTCGATCTTCACAGCCTGTGAGCAGAGTCCTGCTTTCTGACCCACCAGCCCCTGCAGCTATGTGAATCAGGATAAGCCTCTATCCTAATCCACCAACTTGGGATGTTCCAGCCTCTACAATCATGTGGGCTGTTTCTTTGACATAAATCTATATATATATATATATATATTTATAAGCTTTACTGGTTTTGCTTCTCTAGAGAACCCAGCCTAAGACATGCGGGGTACAGGTGGATCTTCATCTTCCCACTAGGCTCTGCTGATATTGGGTAAGGGGTAAAATGGTATGTTGACTAGCACCTCGTCTCACATCTCTCTAGGTCTCATTGCTGCTGGGTGAGGGTGGAGGCTCATCTTGCTGTTGGACCTCACTGTCGTTATTCTGGTGGGGGAATTACAGCTTCCACTAAGCAGGGGATGGAAGATAAGCTCCATGCACAGTTCCATCAATATTACTTTGGCAAGGGAAGAGGATCACTGCCTGCTTCCACCAGAGAAGAAATAGAAGACCAGCTGCCTGCTTCACCCCACTGATACTGGTGCTATTCACATCACTGGGTACAAGAATCAAAGCACTGCTGACTGATTCTGTGGGTGAGGGGGTGGGGTATAAATTCAACTTCCCACTCTGCTCCACTGAGACTGTAGGTGGGAAGGGAGCTAAACAGTTTTTCTTTGGCATTTGGCTGGAGTATGGCAGGTATTGCCAAAAAAAAAAAAAAAAAAAAAAAAAAAGTCTGTTTTGTTAGCCACCATTTCCCTGGTCCTGTGGCTGGGAGAATAGACTTTTCTTAGTGCTTCTTTGATCTCTGCTTCTTGGCAGTTCTAGGTTGGTGGTTTCTGCAATACCCTGTTCATGACATGTAGGAGGCAATAAGGAAACCCAGGAAATCACCACTGTGTCATTTATTCCTCCAAATTGTCTAGACAGTCTGCCTTCTACTTTCCACCTTTCAGAGTTTTCCTATGTTTGTTGTGCTGTGTACTTAAAACCCTTCAATAGTTTCCTATTGTTCTCATGATCTATAAACTCCTTGACATGGTATTTAAGCCCTCTTATTATATGGCTGCTATTAAGGAAACTGTATAACTTATTGATTAAAAGCATTGTGGAATTCAGCTATCTGACTTTCAATATTGGCCTCTATCATTTACAAGATATATGCTCTGTACTTTCTAAGCCTAAGTTTTCTCATCTGTAAAACTAGAGAACTATACCAATCTGATGAACTTGTTTTGAGAGTTAGATGAATAACACCAGGTAAAGCACTTAGCACATCACCTGTCATATGAAGAGAACTCAATAATGTAAACTGTATACTTCTTGACCATCACTTGTCACTTCTCTCCACTTTGTATACTTTCCTGAGTATTTCATGATTTTTCTTGCCCTGGGGCCATTGCAAACGCTTCATGCTCAGCCCAGAACCCAGGAAACTTCTATTCCTCTTTCAGGACTAGGTTGAAGCATTACCACTTCTGGGAAGACTTCCCCTCTGCTAAAGAATTCCTATTATACAGTCTCAAAATATCTTACACATTCAGTGATCAAAGTTCTTACCGCATTATATAGTATTTTTGCTGTTGTTGTTTATTTCTTTAATTCTTTTTTTTTTTTTTTTTTTAGATTTGTCTGTTAGTTTATTAGAGACAGTGATGTGTTTGGCTCATTTTTATACCTTTACACCCTCACATAATGAGATACAGTTTTCTTGATGATTGAATGAGTAAATAAAACAATGAGTTAGAAAGGTGATGGGGTTAGATAAATTTTAAAGGCTG